>NC_028647.1:36289197-36415592 GCF_001406875.1 Solanum pennellii
ATATATATTATTAAAAGTGTGAAGCTCCTAACCTCAAATTTGAATTACCATTTTGTCCTTCACTTAAATATTTTTTTTAATGTACAAAATGTAAAAATATATTTTAATAACTAATTAATAATCAATTTTAAGTATTCAATTTAAATTATTGTAATTAAGATATAATGGAAGATAAAAATTCATTCAAATGAATGAAATAGGTTATATTAATTTCCTAGGTGGAAGTTCAAACATTTCAAATGAAAAGAAACTATATATTATATATTACAATCCTCAAAAATTTATTCTTCATCCCTTATCTGTATGTTTTCTCTTTCAGGTTTTCTTTTACCGATAATATTGTGTAGTTTAATTTGGTTTAGACAATGTAAGACTCTTATCTTCCTCTCCTTTTGTATATAAAGTTCTTAATGGTATGTTCTTTCGTATTTTGTATTCCGTTTAATGTTTTAATTTTTTATTTATCATATATATCATGCTCAATTCTTTAATAGTTGTCTAAGGATTTGATCTTTCACATGAAAATAAACTATTAAAATTTTGTTGTCACCATTTATGAGGTAGATTTTTAATTTCAGGGATAAATATAGGGAAAATGTACAATTACCCCCTCAACCTATGCCTGAAATCCCGGAGACGCACTTATTCTATACTAAGGTCCTATTACTCCACTAAACTTATTTTATAAGTAATTTTTAACCCCTTTTCGACCTACGTGGCACTATCTTAAAAAAAAGTCAACCAACGTTGGACCCACAAGATAGTGCCACGTAGGCCCCAAAGGGGTAGAAAATTATTAATAAAATAAGTTCAGGGGGGTAACAGGACCTTAGTATAGTATAAGTGTGTCTATGAGATTTCAGGCATAGGTTGAGGAGGTACTTGTGCATTATCCCATAAATATATGATGTTTTTGCAGGCAGTTGAATTACTTTGTTGCTTCTATTTTTCATAATAAGTATTGGATATGACTTCTTTATTTGCTAATAGATATTAATGTTTACCTTCATTACTGTTAGGAACTTGAAATTATTATTTTAATAATTTAAGAATTTTTTATAATGTCTTTGTGGATTTTATGAAGTTTATATTTGCTTCGTAAGAGTAACATACGCTTAAAAGTTGAAAGAATGTTAGACAAAAGATAGATGACCGTTTTGCTTCTATATTAAATTAAAATGTTTAACTATTTAATAAATTCGATATTAAATAGTAACTCATCACATTAGTCATGAATAACCACCATAATGTCTATGAAATATTTTTGTATTGATTTCATGTTGGAGTAAATTATGAATTTTTTTTTTTGTACTTTTTGTATTCCAATTGGAAATATGAATGGTTGTGTTTGTCCTCCAAAAAGAAAAAAATCGGATCTATATTATTATATATAGTTTTTTATATATATACATATTTGTATTAATGTTCCACTAACTCTCCTTTATGTAAATATTTTTAAAAAAATCAGATCTATATTACTATATATAGTTTTTTNTATATATATATATATATGAATTTATAATCAAGTTAACAAGATCTTCTAACTTTAAATTTATTATTTTAAAATTTTGCAACGTCTTTTTTCTTTTTTAAAAAATAATTCACAACAAATGTGAAAATATGTGAATATATATGAATAATTTAAATTTATCATAAAATAAATTTATTTTATATTCAGTAATATGGAATAAACATTTTCATTTTTTTTCTTACACTAAATTAAAATCTAATAACTATAAAAATAAAATAGTAACATTAATTAAAGTTCTATTTATTTATGTAGGTATTAAATTTATTAAAAGTTCATCTATTGCACATTAAATTTTTTGTTGTAATGTTATCCTTACTCTTAGTTATTACTAATTATTGTAAAGGTTAATAACACTCTTTTACACTCTTTCTTTATAATATTATGGATTCTCATAGTTATAACATTAATTATTTTTATCTTTCATCTTTCCTTATATTAAATTTTGACCAATAATTTTTCATTTTACTATACCACCCCTATATATGTGATCACACGATGTTATTATTTTTCCGTGTACAAATCATTCTTGGTTGAATAAATTCAAATTATTTACAATTATATGTACTATATATTTGTCGGGTGAAAGATAAACATGTGAGTATATGATTTCACAGATAGAATATATTCTTTAATTTTAATGTATAGTTTTTCAGTAAAAAAAAAGGAATTTTTTCTCGGTTAACTATGGACAGTCAGATAGCTATCTTTTATTTATGTACACAGTCAAACGAAATGTCAAATATGAGAGCCAACAAAATAACGTCATCTATTATGTTATAATTTATTAAATAAAAAGTAATATACAAAAATAGTTTATAAATTAAAATGTAGTTGTTCTCCACATGTTCATTTGACATCTGAAAAGACTAAGTGGAATACACGTGCAAAGAACATTTGGTTAGATGACAAGAAAAATACACAACAAATATCGTCTATAAATTAATATTCATGATATACGACTAATTACTTGATTAAACCTCATCAAATTAAAATACATATATACATTATTGCATTTAACTAATATAATTTTTCACTAACCATCTTCGTAGATTCGTGTGAATAAGAGATATATATGATGATTCACATTAAACATTCATAGAAGAATCTGCAATTTTATGTTGTGCAAAGCTTAATATTCAAATCATCGCTTAAATTTTTTGAATTGATAATTACGTTCTACACACGTGTCAAAAAAGTAGTCTCTATATAGCTCTGAGCAAGTACAAAAATAATCCCGCAAAAAAGTAAAAATATTCACACATTTAGTCACACTTTAAACTACTTTGATTTTTCATGTCAAAATATTATGAGAAGTTGAATTACCATGTTAGAATTGAACTGCAAGAATTTGGTTTCTAGATCAAGCTCATCGTACCAGATTTGTCTAGTCTAGATTACTTTTCTTGTGTGGTTTGTGAGCTATAGCATAAGAGCGGGAGTTTTACCCTTTGCACATCCAAAGGTAGTAGCTGCGGATTTCCCTAGAGGGATGTCAATGGAACGGGGTGGATGCAAGGCGGGGTGGGTTTAAGGCTGTGTGGGGCGTGGCACATTTAAGGTTATGCGGAGCAGATTGAAGTGGATTTTTTTATAACTAATGCGGGATGGGAAAGGTTGCGGGTATATATGATTTTATACGGGTTCAAACGTAATTTTAACTTTCTACATGTTATAAGAGTGATGGACATTATTTATTAACATAATTTCTTTAAAACTACTAATATATTCACGATAGTAAATGAAAATAGTTCAATAAAGTCCTTCTCTCTTGCCGCCACCGTACCCATGTTTGGGTTCACAGGGGCTACCACATTTCTATTGGCTTGGGTCGTCATGGCTTGAGCCAACACTTAGAAAGCCAACCTAAACTCCACATTAGTTACATTATCAGCCAACATTTCAATCAGAGCTTGAGGAGGAGCTTGGGGAGGAACTTCTGGCCCACATTGTCTCCGTCAATCGTTATAGCATTAGCCTTCTAGTAATCATATCTTGAAAACCATCATATTAGGATTAGGAGAAAGACTTTATAGAGATAATCTCCATGGCATGACTTAGAGAAAGAACGAAGTGAAGTTTCCTAAATATCTAGTAGCCTCTCATTCATAAATGTGGTTGGTTTCACAATTATGAACAAACCTCTACTTGACGTGACTTGAGACATCCTAGAATCATTCTAAACCTTGTGCTCTCATACCAAGTTTTTCATGACTCAAGGGTACCCCCTAGATGTAACAAGACGTACAAGACCCCAAGAGTCCTCATACAAGCCACTTAGAGTATCATAACATAAAGTAATATAAATAAGCGGAATTTTAAAACATTTCAAAACAATCAAGGTCCTTATAAAATGAAGTGGAAGTCTAATACAATTGTCTCATACCATCTAACAAAATGAATAATTCTTGGGAGACAGACCATACAATATTCCACACATGAAATGAAAGACATAAAGGAACATGGTGGTAAAATCCTTGAAGGCTATGGTGACTCACCAAATTTTTAATCCTTGATCAACTATGGTTGGACCCTACATTTGATAAGAATGTAGGAAAGAGTGTGTGTTAGTACAAACATGTACTAAATGTGATGGCTAGCATTAATAACATAAACATAATGCTTAGTTAATATAAACCATAAGTATAATCAATATACATAAATCATCAACATATAATAAAGGAGGAAAGTGATATACAATGGTTTCACGGTATTTTTAATGCTTTTTCGTTAAGTTTACTGTGTGTCCAAAAGCCTTTTTGTATTAATTTTTATGTAAGTTTCTCTTTATTTGTAGGAAATCTGTCTAAAGATGAACGCGGAAGTTTTTGAACAAGAAATGCAGAAAAGTACCACCTACGGAGCTTGTGACGGTCCTTCGTGCCTGTGAAGATCCGTAGGTAGCATCGTAGTGAAGCTGCTGAAGGAAGATGCGGAAGTCTGACCAAGTGTGAGGTTACGAAGTGCGTGACAGACCGTCGTAGCCATGACGGTCCGTCCTGCTGGTTCGTCATGAAGATCAGAGAAGTAGTCCCAGTACCCAAATTCCAAGAGTTTAAGTGTTATGGAACGGAGACCCTCGACGGGCCGTTGTGCCTGTGACGATCCGTCATACCTGCAGGCGAGGGTAATGAAGAGAGAAGAAGAAGAATTTTCAAAGTATGGGACGACGGAGTCCATGACGTTCAGCCGTGACCACGACGACCCGTCGCGAGGTCCGTCGACCAGCCGCATTTTGACAGATTTTCAACAAATAGAATCCTTCTTTGATTAGGTTTTTTGTTTTTTATAAATAGTTTGAAAAACCTCATTTTTGGGGTTAGACTCTTGGTTATTAGACACTTTTATTTTATATTCTTTGTGAGGAGATTATTTTGATTATTACACTTTGGATTGTTACACTTTTCTCTGGAGTTGATTGTTGGTGATTTTGTCGATTAATCAATTAAATTTCTGGATTTTATTCTTTCTCATTGAAGTAAGTGCATGAATTCTTATACCATATATATGAATATTGTGATTATGACTACGGGTAACTAAACTCCACAACTAGGGTTGTGGGAACCATACGCAAATAATGAGGTAAAACTTAACTAAAATAACAATTCTAGAATAGTGTATTGCATGTATTGATAATTCTTTCGCTTAGAAGTCTTTTAAACGGATGGCCAACGTTAGAACTCGCCTTAATGCTACTTTCCGGACTAATGAGGTAGATTATAGGAAAAGAATTATCAACATAGATTTAGTGTATACTATCTAATAAGCTAGTATTGATTGGTACGAGGTAATAACTTAGTCAAATATCGAATACAATGCTTAATATGAGGTAAAGGTAAGGGTTAGTATAGCAACACACGTAGCCGGACCAAGGTGCAGAGTGAAATTATCTAGATGCAGGACCAAGGATTTAGAAATACACAACTTATCACTTTTCATGCAAGATACTAGGAAAGAATTGTTATAGTTAGAATTATCAAGTTAGGAACCTGTGGGGAACACGAAAACCATAGTTATTTTTATTAACTGATTAAACTCTAAAATTTGAATCTGTTACTTGTCTACTTTGATTTAGTTAATTATTTTCATTCATTTAGAAATAAACCCCCCTTTTTTTGTCTTTGTTTTCCAAAGAAATAATTGACTAAATAGTAGTAATAATAGATTGAAGTTAAGTCTGTACTATTTTCCTCGTGGGAACGATCCTAACCTCATTAGTTGGGTTCTTTACTTGATACGATCGCTTTACTACTTATTTGAGAAGTAAGTTTGAGCGTATCAAATTTTGGCGCCGCTGCTGAAAGTAGCTTTTAAATTAACTTAAACTTATTATTAAAATTTAGTCAATATTTTCTTAATTTTACTTTGTTTATTGTTTTTGATTCTTGCAGAACTATCTTCCTTGTATGCCAAATACACGGAGAGGAAGAGAACCATTGTTTCCCTACGATCACGAATTAGAGCGTACACTACGCAACATGAATCAAAACTTGGGTATTAATGATGATGATCCAAAGTAGCACATCCCAGCTCTTGTTGATGTTCATGGTCAGTTGTTACCCGATGCTCCGGGTGAAAACCAACAGAGGGGACAAAATCCCGCTCCACGGCCCCAAGAATATTACAGAGGCTATGAAAATATAGCAGACTCCGATGGGCCACTTGTCTTGCCCCTCTACCACCAGGCCACACCTTTGTGGTAACTAGTAGCCTGATGCAAATGCTCACTGCCAGAGGTTTGTTTTCAGGTCTACCTTCTAAGGATCCACATGCCCATATAGCTAAGGTAAGGGAAATGTGTAAAAGCTGTGTAGGGATGCCTAACTTGGACTTGGATGTAATTGGGCTAAGAGTGTTTCCTCTCTCACTGACAGAAGAGGCTGCTATTTGGTTCGCTGAGCTCCCTTATAACTCAATTTTCACTTGGAACCAACTAAGGGACGTTTTCTTAGCACGCTACTACCCAGTCTCCAAGAAACTAAACTACAAAGACAGAGTGAACAACTTTGTGGCACTAACAGGAGAGTCAGTTAGTAGTTCTTGGGATAGATTCACCTCTTTTTTGAGAAGCGTCCCCAATCACCGATAGATGATGAGTCACTTAAGGAATACTTGTATCGGGGACAGGATGATAACAATAAAGCGGTGTTAGATACTATAGCGGGTGGTTCTTATGGGGAGTGTCCTTATGCTGAGATTGCTGAAAAGTTAGAGAGAATCTCCCGGAACAATAAAGATTGGAGTACTAGGAAGTCAGATACTGGGAGAAACACCTTCACAGTGCAATCCACTCACAACCCAGCCACAGATGAGATTCGTGAAGAGATGGATCATATGAGAACTGAGCTTGGGATGGAATTAAAACATATCACTGGGGTGCAGAAAAGATAAATGCAGTTAACTACTTGTCTAAACCACCACCATCAAATGATGAATGTTATTATGCGGAGGACTCCTATGCAGTAAACGAGCAGACGGGGGGTTTCCGACCGAGTGCCCAAGGCTCAAATCAGGATAATTGGAGCCAAGGTCAAGGGAACCAAGGTCGAATCTATGGTAACTATAACCATGAGGGTCATTATGTCCGAGGTGGAAACTAAAACCGCGACCACAACTTCAACAGGGGTAACTATGGTAACAGAAATGATAGGAATGGGCTCTATGTCCCTCCTCAAAATCGTGAAGTTACTCCTAGGGATGGTGGAGATAGGATGGTGCAAGTTGAGGATATGTTCCACAAAATGATGACGAGGTTCGATGCGAATGATGAGCACATTAGAGAGCTAAAGAGTGATTTAGCGGGTATTGGGCAGAAAGTCGATACACATGCAATATCGATTAAGCTGATCGAGTTGCAAATGGCCCAATTATCTGCGATTGTGAACACACGGTAACCGGGCACTCTTCCTAGCAACACTGTCCAAAATCCAAAAAATGATGCACACTGTATGGCAATCACTACTCGGGGTGGTAAGCAAACCATTGACCAACCTATGCCGTCTAATTAGGAAAAGGTGAGAAAGGATAATGATAAGGTGGTAGAGGGTGGTGGTGAAGCAGAAGATAGAACTGGAATATATGCGGAACTACCTATAAAGGTAATTCCCTGTAACGACCCGCTAGGTCGTTTTGAGAACTAGGACTAGTTTGACTCCTTTTGAAAATTTAAAGGGGTATTTTTAAACTATTCGCAGACTAAGAGTATTTAGTTGATAAAAATTTCAGTGAAGAATTAATATAGTTAATAGTTAGTGGGTCATATCCATAATTCATTTAATACCTTTTTACTTGACCCATTACTTGATTTAGGTTAGTGGGATTAGTTTATTTGTTTTACTTAATTAACATTAGAAGGGCAGAAAAAAAGAGAGGCAGAAATTGATTTTTGGGCAGCGTAGATTACAGAACAAAGAGGAACGAAATAAAATATTGCACGTAAAAGTTTTTCCATAACCGATCTATTTTCTGCATAAGCATGCATTAGTGGTATAAATTGTTGGCGTGAAGTATCTGTTGATATCGTATTGTTTGTCGTAACTTGTTATTAAAAGAGATATAATTTTTTGTAAATTTATTAGATTGAATTGAATGGGTGTTTAGTTATTAAGAATTCCTAATGATTGCCATATCTAAGAATATTTTAAAGTTGAAATTTATATGTAGTCGTAGTTGCAGGAATTGAAGAAAAAAAAGGGGGTCGTTGGTCTATAATTTTCTCGTATTCATTATTATTATTATATTTTTTTTTGGTATTAAAGTGGTGGGGAGGGGAATGGAATCTCAAGCCAATCACTGGGCAATCATGCCAATGATTGGACATTCATGCCAATGATTGGCAATTAAGAGATGCTTTGGAAAAAAATTTGGCATGTTGCAGGCAAAAGTCGATTTTTAGGAAAAAAAAAAAGGAGAGGGTCACGTTGGAGCAGTGGTTCGTCTGGTTTGTAAATTAGAGGGGGTTGATTCTTATTTTATACATATATAAAATTAAGATATTAGTTTGATATATTGGGATAGGTAATTAATTATGAGGTGTATATTATATAATTTAACATTGAATTCAAGGGTATTTGGAGATGTTAAAGTTAAATTCTTGGCTTGAAATTTAGCAAGTATGAAAAATTTCGCATACCAATATATATCAAGATTGGGAGTTTGGTTGGAAATATGAGTGAGTTTTAGCGTCTATGATAGACATATAATAATTTGAATGTCTACAAAAATTTTCTTACTTACGAATATTGGATAATTGGTAGATTGGGAACGTTCCGAAACTTTGCGAAAAGGGAAGGAACTATCTTGAAGATTCGTGGCACGAGGTTCGGCTCTTAAGGTATGTTAAGATTTTTAGACTTGTTGAAGGACGTTTTCCTAATTAATGATTAAAAAAATGAAATAGACAAAGGGGTAAGGGCGAAAGATGGGGGTCTCATATCAATGATGTGACGGGCATTGGTACGAGTACCGGTGTTATAAAACAAAAAGGTACTACTATAGAATGCGGATTGTAATTTGAGAATTTCCAAAACATATGGGCATTAGCTGATATATTATTGACTTGAAATCCTTGTGTGATTGTGTTTTATTTATTTCACCCGTATAGTTATGATAATTGAGGTAGTTATGTATTATGTTCATATTGATTGATTGAGATGCATCATCATCCCCTATATTGAAATAATATTGTGCACATGCATAGACATGAGACTGAGTATAAGTTGGGCACGTGGAGATCGTCAGTGCTGGGGATGGTGAGATGTTAAGATTGTAATTTGGGAACGTGGAGACCGTCCATGCAGAAATTGTTTGATATTATGATAGTGCGTTGAGATCGTCCCCACAGACACGTGGAGATCGGCTGTGTCGGTATATGGACTTTGCGAGTCCCCCATGGGTCATGAACTCTCTATGTATTTCCGAGGAGTATCATGTGTATACGGTTGAGTGAGTACTGGGTATTCTGAGACAATTCATTACATGGTATCATATTGCATTGCATTTCATCACATCATTCATTTTTGATGATTATGTGTTTTGTTTGGTGTTTGGAAAATACTTGATGTTTGGTTACCTTTATTGATGAAACTTAAACAGTGAGTGTAATACATATATACTTATATAATTTAAAATTTTATTTTTTTTATATAAAGTCCCGTCACTACTTCTTCGTTGTCGGTCAATTAGACATACTGGGTACACGTGGTTTCGTACTCATACTACGCTTGTTGCACTCTTTGTGGTGCAGATTCGATTCCGAGTAGGAGCACATCTCGCGGAGCAAATTGAGTCCGCACTTGAAGTTCTTGGAGTTGTGGTGAGCTGCTTGGCTGTTCCGTGGCCCACACCTCCCTCTATCTTTTATTTATTCTGTTATTAGTATTCAGACAGGATATCCCTATGTTAGATTTGTCATTTAGTTTCAGACTTGCATCGGATTTTAGAAGCTCTTGTACTTAAGACACCAATTCTTGGGGTGATATTTTTTTTCTAGTTTCCGCATTTCGTACTTTAAGGAACTCAATGTTGGAGATTCTTGCCAAGTTTTTTTTTCTTTTTTTTTACCCATTGGTTGGTTGCGTTTAGTTAATATGTTGGGTTGGCTTACCTATTGGTTGGGAATATAGGTGCCATAACGACTCGTGTTTCTTTTTGGGTCGTGACAAATTGGTATCAGAGCCTTAGGTTCATCGGTCTCAAGAGTACAAGAGCAATGTCTAGTAGAGTTTTGCGGATCGGTATGAAGACGTCCATACCTATCTTCGAGAGGCTATAGGACATTTAGGAAATATTCTGTTCTTTTATTCATTATCGTGCACACTTGACCTTGTAGAAATTCTAATCTTGATATCTCATTCTCTCTCAGATGGCGAGGAATCGTACATCGGCAAGTGGTGGTCAGGATCCTATTCCTGCGCCTGCTTTTGGGAACACTATCCGAAGTAGAGGTAGGGGACGAGCTCGAGGTCGGGGTAGGGGCCGTATTGCAGCACCTGTGGATGGTCAAGTACCAATAGCTACCCAGGGTCGTGATAGGACCGTACCTCCTGATGCAGAGGTTATTCATGGGGATGTGCAAGATTGTGTCGAGGGGGATGGGCCAGCTAAGGCTCCACCCAGTACTATTGTCCCCCCAGTGCTTCAAGATACCTTGGCTCGTATGTTAGGAATCCTAGAAGGGATGGCCCAGGCAGGAGCTTTGCTTGTCACTTCTGATGGCTCACAGACCCGTGTTGGAGGTCAAACTCCAGATCCGATAGTTGCTCCAGATTCTCAGACTCCCAGGACTCAGCTAGCTGCCGCTGTAGCTCCTCGTTTGGATAGTATGGAGTTTCCTGATATGACATCACATTTGGTGAACAGGGCTTCTATGACTATTGATGAGCAAAAGTTGTTTGGGAGGTTCAGATTAATGAATCCTCCTACTTATACTGGTGACTTAGCTGAGGATGCATATGAATTTATAGTTAGTTGTCATGAGAGGTTGCATAATATTGGATTAGTGGAGTCTCATGGAGTTGACTACACAGCGTTTCAGATGACTGGCTCTGCTAAGCAGTGGTGGAGGGATTATATTAGTAGTAGGCCAGCTGGATCCCATCCACTATCCTTGACTCAGTTTACTCAGGTATTTCTATCCAAATTTGTTCCACGCTGTGAGAGGGAGCGCAAGAGGGCCGAGTTTGAGGGTTTGCAACAAAATGGTATGTCAGTTGCAGAGTATGAGGGTAAATTTCATGCCTTGGCTAGGCATGCTTCAATGATACTTCCCACAGAGGCTGAGAGAGTGAGAAGGTTTGTTAAGGGGCTGATTATTTCGATCCGTCTAGGAGTTTCTCAGGTTGCTGCTTCTGGTGTTCCATTCCAGAAAGTGGTAGATGCTACTAAGGAGTTGGAGATGATTCGGCGTGAGGGATTTGAGCAGCGAGACGGCAAGAGGAATCGTTATTCAGGTGATTATGGTGGTGCTCCGCCTAGGAGTCGGGGTTACTTGGGCAGAGGTTAACACCCTCAGTCCGGCAGACCCATTCATGCTGCTATACCAGCGTCTGAGGCTGGTTACACTAAGCACAGTTCTTCGAGCTCAGTGCATACTTCCCAGGGTTCATCTTCTAGGCCTATAGTTCGTGGAGGGCATTCTGGTCAGTCAGGATCCTCTCATCAGCCTGCATCTCGTAGGGGCTGTTTTAAGTGTTGTGATATGGGACACTTTGTGAGAGACTGCCCTAGGACCAGACGTGGTGGATTACATCAGGGCTCTCAGGCTTCAACATCTAGGGCTGCACAACCTCCAACTAGGGGTGGTGCACAGAATGGTAGAGGTGGTTCTCATTCAGGTAGAGGTGGTTCTCCTTCTGGTCGAGGTGGTGGTCATGGAGGTTCACAATCTGATGGAGGTCGTTCTCACTGTTATGCTTTTCCAGGTAAGCCAGAGGCTGAGGCTTCAGATGCTGTTATCACAGGTATTATTCCGGTTTGTCGTCGATCAGCTACTGTATTATTCGATCCAGGCTCTACTTATTCTTATGTGTCCACATATTATTCTCCTAGTCTAGATATATTATGTGAGTCTCTTGATTTGCCGATACGTGTTTCTACTCCTGTTGGGGATTCTGTAGTTGTAGATCGGGTGTATCAATTATGTACTGTTACCTTGATGGGGTATGACACTCATGCAGATTTAAAGGTCTTAGATATGATAGATTTTGATGTGATTCTCGGTATGGATTGGTTATCTTCTTACCACACAATTTTAAATTGTCATGCCAAGACCATCACTTTAGCTATGCCTGGAATTCCTATAGTAGAATGGAGAGGTTCTCTTAGTCACCCTTCTAAGGGTGTGATATCATTCCTTAAGGCTTGTGAGTTGTTACAGAGAGGATGTTTAGCTTACTTGGCACACATTCGAGACACTAGTGTTGAGACTCCTATGCTTGAGTCTATTCCAGTGGTGAGTGAATTTTCAGAGGTATTCCCGACCAATTTGCCAGGGTTTCCACCAGATCGTGATATTGATTTTTGTATTGATGTGGAGACAGCCACTCGGCCTATTTCCATTCCTCCTTATCGTATGGCACCGACTGAATTGAAAGAGTTGAAGGAGCAGTTGCAGGATTTGTTGAGCAAAGGTTTTATTAGACCAAGTGTATCTCTTTGGGGTGCTCCAGTGTTATTTGTGAAGAAGAAAGATGGATCTATGCATATGTTTATTGACTATCGGCAGTTGAACAAGGTAACCATCAAAAATAAGTATCCGATACCTCGTATTGATGATTTATTTGATCAGTTACAGGGTGCTTCAGTTTTCTCCAAAATTGACTTGAGATCTGGCTATCATCAGCTGAAGGTTAGGGCGGAGGATATCCCTAAGACGGCTTTTCGAACACGTTATGGTCATTACGAGTTTTTGGTTATGTCTTTCGGATTGACTAATGCCCCAGGAGCATTTATGGACTTGATGAGTGGAGTGTTCAGACCGTATTTAGATTCCTTTGTTATTGTCTTCATAGATGATATATTTATATACTCACGCACTAAGGAGGAACATGATCATCATTTGAGGATTGTTCATGGGATTCTAAAGGAGAAGAAGCTTTATGCAAAGTTTTCAAAGTGTGAGTTTCGGCTTAGTTCGGTAGCATTCTTAGGACATATAGTGTCCAAGGAGGGTATCATGGTAGATCTTAAGAAGATTGAGGCAGTTAGAGATTGGGTCAGACCTGCTTCAGTTACTGAGATTCGGAGTTTCTTAGGCCTTGCAGGTTATTATCGACGATTTGTTGAAGGTTTATCATCCATTGCATCTCCATTAACTAGATTGACACAGAAGGCGGTGACTTTTCAGTGGTCTGACGAGTGTGAGGCTAGTTTCCAAAAGCTCAAGACTTTATTAACTACTGCTCCGATTTTGACCCTACCCGTGGAGGGAGAGGGTTTTGTTGTATATTGTGATGCTTCTCGGATTGGTCTTGGTTGTGTATTAATGCAGAAGGGAAAAGTGATAGCTTATGCTTCGAGACAGTTGAAGGTTCATGAGAAGAATTATCCTATTCATGATTTAGAGTTGGCGGCTGTTGTGTTTGCATTGAAAATTTGGAGGCATTATCTTTATGGTGTGCATTATGAGGTGTTCACGGATCATCGTAGCCTCCAATATATATTCAATCAGAGAGATCTGAATTTGAGACAACGGAGAGGGTTGGAGTTGCTCAAGGACTACGACATGACTATTCTTTATCATCCAGGCAAGGCAAATGTTGTAGCAGATGCCTTGAGTCGAAAGGCGGTAAGTATGGGTAGTCTAGCCATGTTACAGGTCGACGAGCGTCCTTTAGCTAGGGATGTCCAATCCTTGGCCAATAGCTTTGTGAGACTTGATATTTCAGAACCTCGTAAGGTGTTGGCTTATATGGAGGCTACATCATCCTTGTTGGAACAAATTCGGGCTCAACAATTTGATGATGCTGATTTAGGTAAGATTAGAGACAAGGTGTTAAAATGAGAAGCCAAGGCTGCAATTCTTGATAGTGAGGGAGTTTTGAGGATTAAATGTTGTATCTGTGTTCCTCGTACAGGTGATTTGACTAGATTAATCATGGAGGAGGCCCATAGTTCGAGGTACTCGATTCATCCAGGGGCTACTAAGATGTATCGTGACTTGAAACAACATTATTGGTGGTGTCGTATGAAGAGGGACATAGTAGATTTTGTATCCCGTTGTTTAAATTGTCAGCAAGTGAAGTATGAACACCAAAAGCCTGGAGGTGTGGCACAAAGGATGCCTATACCTGAGTGGAAGTGGGAGCGCATTGCTATGGACTTTGTGGTAGGATTGCCACGCACCTTGGGTAAGTTCGATGCTATATGGGTCATTGTGGATTGACTGACTAAGTCTGCACACTTTGTACCAGTTCAGACTACCTATAACTCAGAAAGGTTAGCCAAGATTTATATTCGGGAGGTAGTTCAGTTGCATGGGGTTCCTATATCTATTATTTCAGATCGTGGCACCCAATTTACATCTCATTTCTTGCGGTCTATGCAGAAAGAGTTGGGCACTCGGGTGGATCTTAGTACAGCCTTTCACCCTCATACTGATGGTCAGTCTGAGCGGACTATTCAGGTTCTTGAGGATATGTTGCGAGCGTGTGTGATTGACTTTGGTGGTCAGTGGGATCAGTTCTTGCCTCTAGCGGAGTTTGCTTACAATAATAGTTATCATTCGAGCATTTAGATGGCACCATTTGAGGCTCTGTGTGGTAGGAGATGTCGATCTCCAATTGGCTGGTTTGATGTATTTGAGGTTAGACCATGGGGTACAGATTTGTTGAGGGAGTCCTTGGACAAGGTCAAGTTGATCCAAGATAGACTTCTCATGGCTCAGAGTAGGCAAAAGAGTTATGCAGATCGAAAGATTCGTGATTTAGAGTTTATGGTTGGAGAGAGGGTTTTATTGAAGGTTTCACCCATGAAGGGTGTGATGAGGTTTGGAAAGAAGGGCAAGTTGAGCCCAAGGTATATTGGTCCTTTCGAGATTGTTGAGCGTATTGGTGAGGTGGCGTATCAGTTGGCTTTGCCACCTGGTTTGTCAGGTGTTCATCCTGTATTTCATATTTCAATGCTTAAGAAGTATCATCAGGGTGGTGATCATGTGATTCAATGGGATTCAGTGTTACTTGATCAGAATTTGACTTTTGAGGAAGAGCCGATCACCATTTTGGATAGGCAAATTCGGAAGCTAAGGTCCAAGGAGATTGCTTCAGTAAAGGTTCAGTGGAAGCATCGTCCAGTGGAGGAGGCTACATGGGAGAAAGAGTCAGACATGAGGAGTAAATATCCTCATCTTTTTGAGCGTTCAGGTTAGATCTTTTCTTTTCCCGTTTGAGGACGAACGTTTGTTTAAGTGGTAGGTGATGTAACGGCCCTCTAGGTCGTTTTGAGAACTAGGACTAGTTTGATTCCTTTTGAAAATTTAAAGGGGTATTTTTAAACTATTCGAAGACTAAGAGTATTTAGTTGAAAAATATTTTAGTGAAGAATTAATATAGTTAATAGTTAGTGGGTCATATCCATAATTCATTTAATACCTTTTTACTTGACCCATTAATTGATTTAGGTTAGTGGGATTAGTTTATTTGTTTTACATAATTAACATTAGAAGGGCAGAAAAAAAAAGAGGCAAAAACTGATTTTTGGGCAGCGTAGATTATAGAAAAAAGAGGAACGAAATAAAATATTGCAGGTAAAAGTTTTTCCTTAACCGATCTATTTTCTGCATAAGCATGCATTAGTGGTATAAATTGTTGGCGTGAAGAATCTATTAATGTCGTATTGTTTGTCGTAACTTGTTATTAAAAGAGATATAATTTTAGTAAAATTATTAGATTGAATTGAATGGGTGTTTAGTTATTAAGAATTCCTATTGATTGCCATATATAGGAATATTTTAAAGTTGGAATTTATATGTAGTCGTTGTTGCAGGAATTGAAGAAAAAAAAATGGGGTCATTGGTCTATAATTTTCTCGTATTCATTATTATTATTATATTTTTTTTTTTGGTATTAAAGTGGTGGGGAGGGGAATGGAATCTCAAGCAAATCATTGGGCAATCATGCCAATGATTGGACATTCATGCCAATGATTGGCAATTAAGAGATGCTTTGGAAAAAATATTGGCACTTTGCAGGCAGAAGTCGATTTTTAGGAAGAAAAAAAAAGGAGAGGGTCACGTTGGAGCAGTGGTTCGTCTAGTTTGAAAATTAGAGGGGGTTGATTACTATTTTATACATATATAAAATTAAGATATTAGTTTGATATATTGGAATAGGTAATTAATTATTAGGTGTATATTATATAATTTAACATTGAATTCAAGGGTATTTGGAGATGTTAAAGTTAAATTCTTGGCTTGAAATTTAGCAAGTATGAAAAATTTGGCATACCAATATATATCAAGATTGGGAGTTTGGTTGGAAATATGAATGAGTTTTAGCGTCTATGATAGACATATAATAATTTGAATGTCTACAAAAATTTGCTTACTTACGAATATTGCATAATTGGTAGATTGGGAACGTTCCAAAACTTTGCGAAAAGGGAAGGAACTATCTTGAAGATTCGTGGCACGAGGTTCGGCTCTTAAGGTATGTTAAGACTTTTTAGACTTGTTGAAGGACGTTTTCATAACAAAAGATTAAAAATGAAAATAGACAAAGGGGTAAGGGGGGAAGATGGTGGTCTCGTATCAATGCTGTGACGGGCATTGGTACGAGTCCGGTGTTATAAAACGGAAAATTTCTATTATAGAATGTGGATTGAAATTTGAGAATGCCAAAGCATATGGGCATTAGCTGATATATTATTGACTTGAAATCCTTGTGTGATTGTGTTTTATTTATTTCACCCGTATAGTGGTGATAATTGAGGTGGTTATGTATTATGTTCATATTGATTGATTGAGATGCATCATCATCCCCTATACTGAAATAATATTGTGCACATGCATAGACATGAGACTGAGTATAACTTGGGCACGTGGAGACCGTCCGTGCGAAAATTGTTTGATATTATGATAGTGCGTTGAGATCGTCCGCACAGACAGTGGAGATCGTCCGTGTCGGTATATGGACTTCGCGAGTCCCCCATGGGTCATGAACTATCGATGTATTTCCGAGGAGTATCATGTGTATACGGTTGAGTGAGTACTGGGTATTCTGAGACAATTCATTACATGGTATCATATTGCATTGCATTTCATCACATCATTCATTTTTTATGATTATGTGTTTTGTTTGGTGTTTGGTAAGTACTTGATGTTTGGTTACCTTTATTGATGAAACTTAAATAGTTAGTGTAATATATATATACTTATATAATTTAAGAATTTATTTTTTTTATATAAACTCCCGTCACTACTTCTTCGTTGTCGGTCAATGAGACATACTGGGTACACGTGGTTTCGTACTCATACTACGCTTTTTGCACTCTTTGTGGTGCAGATTCGATTCCGAGTAGGAGCACATCTCGTGGAGCAAATTGAGTCCGCACTTGAAGTTCTTGGAGTTGTGGTGAGCTACTTGGCTATTCCGTGTCCCACACCTCCCTCTATCTTTTATTTATTCTGTTATTAGTATTCAGACAGGATATCCCTATGTTAGATTTGTCATTTAGTTTCAGACTTGCATCGGATTTTAGAAGCTCTTGTACTTAAGACACCAGTTCTTGGGGTGATATATTTTTTCTAGTTTCCGCATTTCGTACTTTGAGGAACTCAATGTTGGAGATTCTTGCCATGTTTTTTTTCTTTTTTTTTTACCCATTGGTTGGTTGCGTTTGGTTAATATGTTGGGTTGGCTTGCCTATTGGTTGGGAATATAGGTGTCATCACGACTCGTGTTTCTTTTTGGGTCGTGAAATTCCCATGCCTAGACCACCACCACCCTTTCCTCAAAGATTAGTGAAAAATACCGAGGATGGTAAATATCGGCGTTTTATAACAATGTTGAAGCAGCTTTTTATCAATGTCCCATTGGTAGAAGCTCTAGAACAAATGCCCGGTTATGCAAAGTTTATGAAATATCTGAATACAAAGAAAAGATTGGGTTACCTTCGAGGATGATGATAGAATGCAGCATTGTAGTGCTATTGCTACAAGATCCCTCGTACAAAAGAAAGAAGATCCGGGTGCATTCACTATTCCTTGTACAGTCGGGTCATTACATTTTGCGAAAGCATTATGTGATCTGGGGTCAAGTATAAATCTCATGCCCCTCTCGATTTACAAGAAGTTAGGCTTGGGTGACCCAAAGCCCAATGCGATGCGGCTACTAATGGCCGATCGAACAGTGAAAAGGCCTATAGGGATACTCCACAATGTGCTAGTAAAAGTGGAGTCATTCATATTTCCGGCTGATTTTGTTATTCTTGATTGTGAAGTTGATTTTGAAGTGCCATTTATTCTTGGGAGGCCATTCCTTGATACGGGTAGAGCCTTAGTTGATATGGAAAAAGGGCAGATGAAATTTCGATTGAACAATGAAGAAGCGACCTTCAACATTTGTAGGTCCATGAGACAGACTGGTGAGCTCCAGTCGGTATCTGCTATATCCTACAAAGAAAAGATAAAGAATCACCATGACCTACAATGTGAAAAATGAGATTTTATGGTTGGGGATTTGGTTCTTTTATACAATTCTAGGTGGCGTTGGTTTCCGGGCAAGCTCAAGTCTAAATGGACCGCCTCTTACTTGATTACCCAACTACTCCCTCATGGAGCAGTTGAGTAGAAACCAAGGAGGGTGTGCAGTTTAAGGTAAATGGACAACGAATAAAACCCTATTTTGGTCTTGCTGAATCGGCGAATGAAGGAATCAAGGCATACCATCTTGATGAAGGCTGAGTAATCAAGTGTCCTCAGTCGTGCCGCGACGTTAAATCAGGCGCTTGTTGGGAGGCAACCCAATAGTTATAGTTTTTCTTTCTAGTAATGGTAGCATTTTCTACTAATGGCTTTTAAATTTGCATGCACATCACCAGCAAATTCTGCAGAAAATCACTCTGCAGCAGTCACTGACGGACCCATCGACGGCCCGTCACAAACGCGACGGACCGTCACATGAATCCGTCGTGCCAGGTACGTCTTTCATTTATTTTTAAAACTAGGGCACACACGACGGAACCAATGACGGACGGACCGTCACAACTGCGACGGACCGTTGTTGGGGGCTCGTCACGTTATTAATGAAGCGTACCCGACCTGACCCGGCTGGTTTTTTAAAAAGTTCTTAACATTTAAAAACCCCACCCCTTCATTTCACCCATTTCCTTCCCTCTTCCTCCCATTTCCCTCCTTTTTCAACTTCCAACTTCCTACCTCTCTTTCAACCGATCATTTCCCCAAATTCCCCAATTCCTAAAATCAACTCTTTACTAGTCCGAGTTTGCTGCTGTGGTTCTCTTCTTGATCACCAAGTACCTTCCTTGCTTCTTTTTCTCAAATTCTAAGGTATGTCTCTTATTTCTACCCATTTACATTGCATTTTTGTTTCTCAATTAGTATTAGCCAATTTCTTATTAATGGGTTCATTCTTTAATACATATTCTGTCTGACGTAGGTTGAGAATCCTCAAAATTGCCTTGTTAAGACTCTAGAAATAGGTGCTTTAGCATTGCTAGTTTACTAGGTATTTGGGTTAGACACATGTAGCTTAAAACACTAAAAATTCCATTTGGGTCATAGGGGATGATTGTGACATCCCTAGTTTTATCACTGAATGACAGAACGAGACCCCGATGACGGACTGTTATACCACGACGGACCGTCATAGGGTCCGTCCCAACACCCCACTGTCCAATTTTCTCTAAGTGTCCTCCAACGGACACATGCGACGGACCGTCGTTCCCACGACGGTCCGTCATGCACAACCGTTCTGGTTGTCAGAGACCCTTTTCCTAAGGGTCTCTCTCTTTTTCTAAGTTTCCTCTTACGGACATCTATGACGGACCATCATACCCCCGACGGTCCGTCCTGCATAACCGTCAGGACGGTCAGAGACCCCTTTCCTAAGGGTCTCTATCTTTTTCCGAGTGTCCTCTTACGGACATATACGACAGACCGTCACACCCTCGACGGTCCCTCTCCTAAGGGTCTTTATACTTCTTCCAAGTTTCCCACGACGGACATCGACGATGGACCATCATCATCACAACGGTCCGTCCTGCTTATCCGTCATAACTATCAGAGACTTTCCTGCAGGGGTCTCCATATAAACATAGTTTAAGTAAGACATGATGGACCCAATGACGGTCCGTCGTACTCACGACGAGCCGTCACCTGGTCCGTCGTGTTTATCTGTTACTATAGAAATGTCATTACATCTTGACACTTTTATTTATTTTGTGTTGTTTGCTTGTCTTGTTTGCTCCTTCTAGTACTAATATTGATTCTTTACTGGTACTATCTATTATGGCACCAAAACAAGATCGAGTCTACGCACGTAGGCGATCGAAGTCTGTCGCCCCGTCTGCCTGCCTGGTCATTGGCTTTGATGATGAGCGTGACCCCGAATACGTGCCCCCAGGCACTTCCACCCCATCCCGAGCTGCACGTGCTTCCAGAGTTACGCCCAATAAGGTGGCATCCGGCGTAGTCATTGCCTCCCAGTCTGATGAGGAGCGCACACTGACCGGCACACCTTCTGGGTCAGCTACTTATGAAGAAGGATCTTCTGTCTCCTTAGGAGTTTCGTGGTCTGAGGAAGCCTCCGGGTCTGCTGAAGTCCCTGCAACTGCCACAGCTGCACAGTATGCCTCGTCTGATGAGGCTGACAGTTCTGAATCCACACTCGGCTCACCGTCTCGTGCTCTCACCCCGTTTGCCGACCAGCTCAACCGGTGGTGTGTCGACGGGCAATATCAAGTTTATTCAGATGCAAAGTTTCTAAATGATAAAGGAGTCATGATACGGACCCTTACATTTGAGAGGCGGGTCCTTACGGGAAGTCTCTCGACTATGACAGAGATCTACAATCTCTTCACCAGACACCGACTGGAGTAGACAGCGCGTTCGTTGGGCCGTCATAGTGAAGAGTTGGTTCGAGAGTTCTACGCCTCTTACGTGGCTACTCTTAGATCACAGATTGATAGGCGGGCTGCCCTCGCCAAACACGCCCCACTGGAGCATGTACGAATACGTGGCATTCAGGTTGATATCTCCCTGCCAGCCATCCGCCGGTATCTATACGGCGAGGATGTTGATGCCAACTGGACCTCTCTCACAGCCGATTGTGAAAGATGGCCAATTGTGAAAGATGGCCAATTTTTGCGTGAGCCATCACTGAGAGAGACCACCAAGAGGTGGATGGCCCTGCACTTGTCTGTTGAAGGAGAGGGTGCTGACTGGGTAACCGAGCCGAAAGGAGTCATCAAGAAGGCTAACCGAACCTTCACGACGAAGTTCTTATGGTTGATTGTCCGCCACTGCCTTTCCCCCATAGCCGCTGATAATATAGTCACATGGGATCGTGCAGTACCGATGGCGGCAATAATACCGGGTTTGAGGTGGACTTTGCTTGGCTTCTATAGGCGGTCATGCACGAGAGGGCTTTTAAGGTCACAACTACTTAACCTTTCCTGTGCATGATATTTTCTTTATGCAGGTACGCAGGTGTGCCTATATGGCACATTGGTCTGCTCAAGACCCCACTGGGCACTGTTGATATCGGCCTCATCAGAGATGAGGCCAATGAGTTGGCTCCACGCAGAGGGTCCCGTCCAGAGTTGCCTCCACTTGGTGACAATCTGGCTAATTCGGTAGCACGGGCTTGCACGGCTACACAGGCTGCTTCGACTGACACTACCCCGGTCGAGTCTATCCTGGGTAGTAGCACTGCCCCAAGCTCCTCTCGCTCAGCCCCTTTCCCCGCTCTGGTCTCGCTTGCTAGGGTCCAGAAACTAGAGGCACAAATGGCTACACTTATGCATCACATCCAGCCTTGGATGCAGAGGTCTATTGCTGAGGCAGAAGAGCGCTTGGAGCGGAGAATGGTCCAGCACACAGAGCGGAAGATCACTGAGGTTCATCAGCGCTTGGACGCTTTTGAGTTGCGCGTGCTAGACCGGCCATCACCTCAGGTGGATGTGTCGACTCTTCAGGCTGCGGTCGAGAGTCTTCGCGCAAGCATCGATATGATCCTAGAGGCTAGGGTGCCTGAGTCTGAGGCCCCCTTTGCAGAGCCTGCTGAGGACACAGTGATGTCGGCCTTATTCGCCACTTCTGAGATTCCACCACCTCTCCCTCGAGAGCATGCCAAGAGGCATAAGGGTCGCGAGGAGGATGAGGCTAAAGCACGAAAGAAGGAGCGCCGTGATATGGAGGCTGCGAAGAGAGTCTCGCTTGCTGATGAGGAGGTGCGTCGGATGAGGGCTGTAGAGTTAGCTACTGGGGCATCTAGCTCCAGAAATGTAGAGATAGTGGGAGGCACTGCTGATAGTGATGTTGCTGATGAGGACACTACTGAGGGTGTCCAAATTACAGAGGTAGTAGGTTCCGAGGAACAGGACCCACCATCTTGCTGATCGTCGGCGCTTTGCGCCCCAGGTTTGCTTCACTTACCACTCTCGTATTTCAATTTTTTTTATGCATTGGGGACAATTACATGTTTTTTTGTTGGGGGTAGGGTAAATGGAAAGTGAGTGCTAGGGTGAAGTCTCAGTAGCCCAATTCTTTATCCTCTTTTGGGGTTTTCTTGCCTGTGTTCTTTTTCCCCAAGAGACTGATTATTTTTACAGTTGAACTGGCATGTCTATATCTTGTGTACATAGTTTAACTCTGAAGCATAATGGCTAAAATGAAATCCTGATGAAATGAAAATGATGCATGACTAGGCATAGTAATTGATAAATGTGTGGCCCTAAGCATGAAATAGAGATACACCACTGCACAACCCTAAATCTAAAATTCGAACTAGGTGTCTGATAATCTGGTAGAGTAATGCGATGTCAAGTGAGTGTGAGGAATATTTGAATAGTCCACTATTTGTACTGAGCTAGAACTTGCCTGGTTAGTCCTGCTAAAAGTAAATTGTAATAGACAATTAGGAAAGGATCATAGGTCCTTGTTCAATATAGCCCATTTTAGACTAAATAAAAAAACAAATGAAATTAATCCTTCTTTGATCCAAATGATTTGAGCTTAAACTAGACCTTTCCCTAACTGATCTTTTATGGGAATAATGTGTTGGCCCTGGTCCCTCCTTGGACATGTGCACCTCAGCTTATGCCAAAAGCATATATTGAGAGTGGCTAATGCAGTAAACAACTTTTTTATGGCCCTGACCCAACTTTGGGTATTGTGTACTTTGACTCATGGCAAAGCCATGAGTTGACGATGGCTATTATGAGGAATGCTCTGGAAAGTGGGGTTGACAGAACAAAGAGAGAGAAAGAACAAAAGTAAAGTGACTCAAGAATCAGTTGAAAGAAAAGTGAAATAAAAAAAATACAATAAATACAATCAAGAAAAGAAGAGAGTCACTTACACAAATGAAGAAAGAAGGGAAAATAGGAAGGTGAAAGAATATAAGAAACTGGGCAAAATAAAATGATAAAAAGTGGTATGTTTAGCCGATATGTCAAGAAGGGCAAAAACTCACTAAAGTATACCTCAATATACCCTACCTGACCCTGAGACTAAGAAAGTCCTATCGTGATCCTAAAAGTTGTATAGCGAATTTAAAGCAGTTAAAATAAGGGCAAGCTTATGGCAATATGTATGAATGAGTTGTGAATCTGTTCTGAGAGTGAGTGTTGAAAAGCAATCCCTATACTCAAACTAAAATCATTTAGTGAAAAATGAGGATATCGTTTTGAAGTGAGGACACTAGTTGCAATACCAGAAATATTAGCACCTCAGTGAGAATTTGAAGAGGATAGGTGTTAGTGCGTGGTGAGTCTGTGTCATGGTCTGATTCCACATAATTCAAGCCTAATAGTGATAGCATGCATAAATATGATGATACTGATCAGGATTGATAGCCAAATGATTGCGAAAGATAAAACATGGATACTATTGTACAAAGATTTTGTAGTGAGTCATAGTGCGTCGCTTGAGGACAAACAACGAATTTAAGTTGAGGGTGTTGATATACCATGGTTCCACGATATTTTCAATGCTTTTTCCTTAAGTTTAGTGTGTGTCCAAAAGCCTTTTTGTATTAATTTTTATGTAAGTTTCTCTTTATTTGCAGGAATTCTATCTAAAGATGAACGCGGAAGTTTTTGAGCAAGAAATGCAGAAAAGTACCACCTACGGAGCTTGTGACGGTCCATCGTGCCTGTGGCGGTCCGTAGGTGGCATCATAGTGAAGCTACTGAAGGAAGATGGGGAATTCTAACCAAGTGTGGGGCTACGAAGTGCGTGACGGACCGTCGTAGCCATGACGGTCCGTCCTGCTGGTTTGTCATGAAGATCAGAGAAGTAGTCCCAGTACCCGAATTCCAAGAGTTTATGTGTTATGGAACGGAGACCCTCGACGGACCGTTGTGCCTGTGATGATCCGTCATACCTGCCGTCGAGGGTAATCAAGAGAGTAACAGAAGAATTTGCAAAGTATTGGATGACGGAGTCCATGACGGTCCATCGTGACCATTACGACCCGTCGCGAGGTCCGTCGACCCAGCCGCGTTTTGACAGATTTTCAGCAAATAGAGTCCTTCTTTGATTAGGTTTTTTATTTTTTATAAATAGATCGAAAAACCTCGTTTTTGGAGTTGGACTCTTGGTTATTAGACACTTTTTTGTTATATTCTTTATGAGGAGATTATTTTGATTATTACACTTTGGATTGTTATACTTTTCTCTGGAGTTGATTGTTGATGATTTTGTCGATTAATCAAGTAAATTTCTGGATTTTATTCTTTCTCATTGAAGTCAGTGCATGAATTCTTATACCATATATATGAATATTGTGATTATGAATATGGGTAACTAAACTCCATAACTAGGGTTGTGGGAACCATAGGCGAATAATGAGGTAAAACCTAACTAAAATAACAAAATAGTGTCTTGCATGTTTTGATAATTCTTTCCTTAGAAGTATTTTTAACGGATGGCCAACGTTAGAACTCGCCTTAATGCTACTTGCCGGACCAAGGAGGTAGATAATAGGAAAAGAATTATCAAAATAGATTTAGTTTATACTATCTAATAAGCTAGTATTGATTGGTACGAGGTAATAACGTAGTCAAATATCGAATACAATGCTTAATATGAGGTAAAGGTAAGGGTTAGTATAGAAACACACGTAGTCGAACCAAGGTGCGGAGTGAAATTTTCTAGATGCCGGACCAAGGATTTAGAAATACATAACTTATCACTTTACATGAAAGATACTAGGAAAGAATTGTTATAGTTAGAATTATCAAGTTAGGAACCTGTGGGGAACACGTAAACCCTAGTTAGTTTTATTAACTGATTAAACTCCAACATTTGAATCTGTTAGTTGTCTACTTTGATTTAGCTAATTATTTTCATTCATTTAAAAATAAAAACCCCCTTTTTTGTCTTTGTTTTCCAAGGAAATAATTGACTAAATAGTAGTAATAATAGATTGAAGTTAAGTCTGAACTATTTTCCTCGTGGGAACGATCCTAACCTCATTAGTTGGGTTCTTTACTTGATACGATCGCTTTACTACTTATTTGAGAAGTAAGTTTGAGCGTATCAGAAAGCTTCTCAAGCCTCCTCTACTTATCCTTAGTCAAGACATTGGTCATCCACCTCTAGTCATACTTATATCATGAAAAGCATCTCAAGCAACAATCCAAGGTATTCATTCTTCCTATCATAGTTCTAATTATTCATATTTACTTTTAAAGACATGGAGATTCGCCTCATTGCCTAGCTTACAAAGGCTAACAGGTATTCACCTTTTGCCTTACTTACAAAGCCTAATGGGTATTCGCCTCTTGCCTTACTTTCTTTAAGATAATGGGTAATCGCCTCCACAATAACATCAAATGATACATGTGCTCCACATCATTTTACAAGGATCATGGATACTCTCCTCCAAGTCCATTCATCATAATACGAAACGTGGAGACTCACCCCTTGTTCAATTATAAAGAGTATGAAAAATCGCCTTATATCCTTTTTCGTATGGAGGTCAAGGGTATTAGCCTCTAGCCTCATTAATTACATAGTCTTTTAGTCTAGATTCATTTTAGGTGAGAAATTTTTTAAACCTAGAATCATTGATGTGAGAAAGTCTTTCACATTCATAGATTCATATTTAATCAATTCATGTAGGAAGTATTCTTTCCACCCCGACAACATTTGTTATCAACAATTCACATCATAAGCTTTACTCTCAAAGCAAATATCATCATTATTCATCAATCCTATATATATAAACTTAAACCCACAAATTTCCCTTCATGACATCAACTCAACTATATCAATTGTAAACTAGACACATATGCTAGATATGGGTACATGTAATTTCATCCTAAAACATGATTTACTATCAATACAATCATAAACAATCATTATCCACTCAATTGAATCAAAATTCATGACTACTCACAACATTGAAGAAACCCTAAATAGAATTGGGGATTTCATCTTTCACAATTAGGGAAATCAAGGGACTCTATGGAGGAAAGGATTCCATGGATAAAAACCATCATACCTTGATTACAAATCCCTCACAAGCTTGAAGATTAGAGACTTGACTTGGACCTAACTTCAATTTCTTCTTTCTTCTTCCAACTACTAGAGAGAGAATATTTGAGAGGAATTTTTGGAATTCTTTTGGGATTATAGAGAATGACTTGAACGGGGGATTTTTGGAGCTAAAATCACTTATATAGTTATTATATACTTTAGGCAAAACGACACCACTTTGATTTAATAAAAATTGGAAAAGACCCTTAAGCTCTTAAAACTAACTGTCAGGTGACCATCTAGGGTGTAATACCCTCCCAAAAATTAGTTTTTCAGAAAAATCTGCAGGTTTTAACAACAGTGGCATCGACGGACCGTACCCTGAACCACGGTCCATCCTGCACGACCGTCGATGGGATCAGAAACTCACAAAAATTTCGGCCTAGAAAAATTGGTTAAGTCTTGGACGACGGACGGACTTACAGTCTGTAGGTCAAACCACGGTCCGTAGTCTGTGACCATCGATCAAGACTCCCTTCAACCACTCTCTTACAAGAGTTATGGATGACCACCATGTTTTTTAGGTGGACCTACGGTCCGTAGGTGGAAAATTTGCAGCCAATTAAGGGGAAATGCAGTTGGGTAAACTTAAAATGATCATAACTCTTATCACAAAATGAATTAGGTCTCCCATGACCTACCCACAGATAGATAATTGAATTATCTTTTCATACCCACCAACCTTGCTAAAATTAGACCTCCGAGTGAAAAGTTATGCCCACTTTAGTAAAGGTCTCTCGAACAGGCTCTCACGACGGACCCAAAGACGAGACGTCGGGCGCACGATGGACCGTCAGCGCTGGCCGTCGTGAGGCCCGACAGAAACTTTCCCAGGGGTCTTTTTGACCTTTCCCACTCTGTTGAAACCCTAAGTTACGTCGTTTTTACCCTAAACCATCAGATTTTAGTCAGTTTAAGTCTAGAAACATAGTTAGAACATATTCAAGTCAAATCATTAAATCAGAACTTAGAAAATTAGAAGCAAGAGAGGAGAAAAAAGCTCAAGAACCCTAGTTCAAGAACGCCACAAGCTCCAGCAGTTCCAGCCCCAAAACTTAAGTATTTTTCCGTGGATTTCATCACCAGGTATGTGGGATTTCACTAGTAGGTTCCTTTCACCCATTGGGTCCTTAGTTTCAGTCAGTTCTTGATTCTCTTATCATGATTAAACCTAGGGTTTCTAGAACATTGATATAACTTCATGAATTTATTAAATTTATGTTCCAAACCAGATTATCATGTTATTACTCAGATTATCGCATGAATTTCAGAACCCTAGCTTTGTATTTCTTTAGTTTTTGAATTACGCATGCTAGGTCATATATTTCAGACACTTCAGATATACATGCCTCAGTTATAAATGCGTAATTACAAGATTAATTGTTGCATTCTCTATTTGCATGTTCAGTTTTGAGCTATCCAGTATTTATAGAAATTCAGATATAATCAGTTAATTTACAGAATTCATTTGGAGTAGCATAATACCGAGTTGGAGTAGGGTTTAGCGTACCCAATAGTCCCAGAACTACTAGCCAAGTACGTTGTAAGTCCCCTCTGTGGGCAATCAGTTTAGTGATCACGCCAGCATGCCTTTATACATTTGACAGGGTATATTGGGTCCTGTCGATGGGGCGTATACATCGGACTCCACATTTAGCTCATGTGGTTTTATTATCGGTTATTAGTAGCTCCCACAGTTAAGTCAGACTCTCTGCATTGATCATTTATCAGTATATTTAGTATTCAGTTTTAGCATGTTATAAATTGGTCATTGCATCCAGTTAGCTCAGAAATCAGCACATCACGTTCAGATTATTATACTTGTTTTGTGCTTGTTCAGTTATGTTTTATTTCAGCTTTACTCTATCCTACATGCTCAGTACCTTTCAAGTACTGACGCATACGTGCGCTACATCTTCTCGTGATGTACGTTAAGGTTCTCAACATCCAGATCACGAATAGATCGATTTCCCGATGTCCAGTTCAGCAGATTCAGTGGTGAGTCCTCATTCTCCGAGGACATAAGTCATGAGTTTCATTTCAGCCTTTAGTCATTTAGTTTCAGTTTTTTCTAGATTTAGCTGGGGCTTGTCTAGTATTTCTAGTCTAGTTTTGAGGCGATTTTCGAACATTGTTAGATTCAGCTTAGTATTGAGTTAATATTTCTATTGTATTAAACTCATTGTTTTCAAATATCTCAGTTATAGAATATGGGTATTCCCCATCTTTTCATTTTAAGTATGATTTATCTTCCGCAACAGTTTATTATCTTTAGTATGCTCATGATCATGCCAGCAGGGTTAGCACGGGATCACTTGTGGTCCTAGGTTCCGTTTCCGCGTCTTGAAGGTAGCTCGGGGCGTGACATAGGGACCCAATCGACGGACCATTGTATGACTCACGGCACGTCCTAGTGGATCGTGTGGTGATCAGAAACTAGATTTTTAAGGCCTCAAACCACGTTTGGATCAGGAACCGTAGACTGGCCTGCGGTCCATAGGTCAGGTCGTGGATGGAAAATGCAATTTTCCTAAAGTTTCTTCATTACCCTTTTCATATATGGGGTGCTACACTAGCCCTGTATTTTAGCCCTAGTTCATTCTACTAGATCCCAAGGTGTTACAATAAGAGTGATATAACAATATTTATTGATATAATTTCTTTGAAACTACTACTCCCTCTGTCCGCATTTACGTGCCTTACTTTCCTTTTTAGTTCGTTTCGAAAAGAATGATACAATTTCTATATCAAGTAATAATTTAAGTATAAAATGTATATTTTACCCGTAATGGTATGATTTACACCACAAAAATTTGTATTATTCATTTCGGACCACAAGTTTTTAAAGTCTTTATTTCTTTCATGAACTCCGTGCCGTATCAAACTACCTCACATAAAATGGTACGGAGGGAGTAATATATTCACGATAGTAAATGAAAGCAGTTTATTAAAAACTAATAAAAATTTTTACATGCTTCCCAATTGACCTCTAAAAATAAATTTTATATTATATCTATTAGATTAATACAACTTAATGAAAAATGAATTTACTTTTGTGAATTTAATTTTTAATATCAAATTTAACTAGAAAGAAAATATTTAAAAAGTGATGCGGAAAAAGTTCATGCTAGGCAGGTCAGGGGGTTGAAAATGAAAATAAAAATTATTATGCATAGTGAAAATTAAAATTTTTATGGGTTAAGCTCAAGCCGTCCCGCACCTCTCCATTGTCACCCCTATTCCCTTGTCATTGAAAAAATAATTTCAAAAATGCACCTAAAAAAATACATTTTTTTTTAGTTTCACACCTAAATTATTGAGAGTGTTAGTTTCATACCTAAACGATCACTTATTAGTTTGAGAAACACACTTCTCTCTTTTATACCACTCTCATCATGGTGAGTGTAATACACTCTCTCTTTTATTTTAAAAAATCATCACATCACACTTCACATGGACAAAACACACAACCTTGACAAAAATTAAATAAATTTTTAGTATTAGTGAAAATTAAAAGTTAAATAAATATTATTCAAAAAAATATCTCTTTTATAAATAAAATGTAAAATAATTTTCTTACCCCACTCCATCACTTCCTCTCCATCTCCACCACCCCACCCCCGGGGCATTTTTCAAAGGTTTTTTTGGTTAATTTCTTTTATAAAAGAATATAATTTTTTCACTTTATCTCCCCCCTCAAATACTAATTTAGACATAATTTTATATTTTTTAAAAAATAATTCTACCCACCCCAGCTAACCCTCCACTGCAAGTTTTTTTTTCTCATTTTGTGTTAGATATATACATATTGAAAATATTTATTACTTGCCGCCGCAAGACATTTTCTATTTTTTTACTTATTTATGTTATATTCGATACACTATGTATGTGTCTAAAGTTTCAATCGTGAAATACAATAAACAAGAAAGGAAAAATAGCAAACAAACACTAATATTTGTACCTGTATTAATGCGAGGGTTACAATATTTATAAATATCTTAAAACGATTTGTAATCCCTTGATTCGTCTCTTCACAAATATTCTTGATTTTGCGAAATACTTGTGCCTCAACACTTGGAGCGAAAACTTCTTTGTATGCGGAACACTTGCGGATCATCACTGAAGATCAACTATGTATTTATGTATGTATGTATTTGTGTGTATTTTGGTCTTATGAAGGACTCTTTATATAGGCTTGAGCCAGGTCTTTAGGGGTATTTTGGACAAAGCATTTTTTACCCATGGGCCAGAAGAACATGAGTTGGGTTCATCTTGTCAATTTTATGGATTGGCCAAAATGTTATTTCGACTTGATTTAAGTCATATAATTTTGACTTAGATATTAATCAGACTTTATATGACTAGTAACTTGACTTGGTCGACGTATGGGAAATTTAAGGTTTAATCCAAATTAAATATGGATTTATCAACAAAGCTTCATTGTCTACAAAATCCCCTACTTCGAGGCTTGTTGGGGTGCTCGATTTGTCGAACTTGTAAGACGATCCTTGAAGTATTTGTGAAGATAATATTTTTTCTTCGTAGTTGATCTTTCACAAAACATTTGAAGCTTCATGAGAAATTACTATGACAATATGTTGAGGTCGACATTTACCACAGTCTTCATGACAACATTCTCTAATTTATAAGAGATCATTTGATTTTAGTTGTTTATCAACTCATTTTCGACTTGAAGTGTTCCCAGCTCATGAAAATTTATTACGTGGCATTTCTTCATAATTTGCTAATTTTATTTGGGTCTTCAACTACAAAATGAATGCCACTTCGACGAGCAAGGATTGCGTCTACAAGCTTCACTTGGTGATACAGAGCTTGTGATTTCGTTGCAAAGTTTAGGCGTTGCTTTCTTTGGGGTTGATGCCCTACCAATGGTTTTTTTTAACTTTGTTCAATCTTTTGAATAAAATGCAAGGAATTCAATACGTGAGTCTATTCTCATTCGGGGCATTTTTTTTTACTCCCCATGTAGTTTCCATGAAAACCTTATCATAATTTGGTTTCTATGAGATTTCCATTGTTGACATCCAATTTCGACCGACCTTTAACTATTTTTAGGAATGTTATTCGATTAAATACTTATTTTAAAATTTATTTTAAGGTTTAGAATTTTAGTCGATTTTTTCTGAAAATTATATATTTTAGTATGTTTACTGTATAAAATTATTGTAAATATTATTAAAATATTTTAAAATTATTAATAAAGTTAGAATGTTTTAAAATTAAAGTGATTTTCAATTATATAAGAATATTTTAATATATGTAGTATTATAATTAAATAGTACTTCCTAAAGTTTCCTCAAAATCATTTAAATCTTAGTCCATTCTGTCCTAATTTCTTTCAATTCTAGTCACTTCAATTTCAATTTTATTTCAATTATAATCATCCTCTTCCTTTCAATTATAGCCGCTTTCATTGCAATTTTAGTCATTCCATATTCAGCCAAATCTGATTTTTTAAAAAAACTTCATCTATTAGTGTCATTCGTCCATTTAATTAATTAAATCCTAAACCAAATCCTATCCCCTCATCTCTTCTAAAATCAATGGTCAAGATTTAATCTACCTATTCTGACCTAAAACGACCCTAATGCCTAAAAAATTATCATTCTCCTCCCTCCCTTAGATCAGTTGCCTCTTTCTCTCTCTCCTAACTCCACCGGTAACTTCCATCTTCCCGACTCCTCTCTTCTGCCAGGCTACCTCCCCCTCGCTATTCTCTTCTCCTCCCCTCTCCTCTCTCCTCTTCTCCTCTTCTCTCTATCCCCATCTCCTCTTCTTCTCTTTTTCTGTGAGAAGCACTAGCGCCAAGCGAGGCAACCAATAGCAGTGACAGCAGCGCCAGGCGAGCAGCAACAACTGCTCCATCCAGTAGTTCCAACAACAAGCACACAGCGGGGCCACCGGCGTGAACCAGCAGCCGATCACGAAGGCCACTACTGTTGGCAGCATCTCCTACTGGCGAAGACAACACGACCAGCAGCCCTGCACAACCAGCTTCGACCAGCAATGCCGCTGCTCCGAGAAGCGAATCCGGCCAGCAGCTGCACGGAGATGGCGAAACTCCGGTAAAACTTCTCTTCTCTTCTCCTTCATTTTTCCCTCGTTTATTTTGAAGGACCAAGAGGAGCAACATCTGCGAAAACAACATAACAACAACAAAATTGCAGCTGTTCGATTTTTCCAACAAAATTGAAAACAACCCTTGATTGCATATTATATAGATTCTTATTACTCCTATAGCTGGAAAAATTATAATTTAAAATAGTTTGATTTTGATCTTCGCTATTTATAGAAATAATGTTATTGTTCCTAATTGTATATCGTACTTATATATTATTGGTCATGAAATAATTTTTTAAAAATCTGATTTAACTCTTCTTTATTTATGGAAAAATATTATTATTCTTCCTATTTGTTATTTCTTACTTGTTTATATTTGGTAATGAAATATTTTAAACTTTTCTGATTTGGCTCTCCTTTAAAATAAGGAAAATGTGATAATTAATTGATTACTTTAAATATTTCTTTTCCTTATTTGTTCCTTCTCTTTGCTATATAGAAAGGACCCCCTCCTCTCATTCTCTCATCTGAACTTATTCACTCACTTGGGATCAAAGAAGTTATCTCATTACTCTCAACTCTCATCTATCATTTCTCTCTCTTGAAATACTATAAATATTACTCTCTATTATTGAAAAAAAGTAAGAACTTTAGTAAAACTTTGCATCACTCTTTGGGGTATTATTGTGTTGCGGTTGTGGATTGAAAACCTCGCTAGATACTTCATTGCTGATAAAATTTTCTGCATAATCGGTTAGCTTTCTTCATTAGTTCAAATTTCGTTTTGTATTATTATATTGTGTGGTTGAAATAATTTAAATGAAGCATCCGAGTTAGTTTCATTATTCTTTTCTTGTATGTGCGATAATGATTATTCTTTATCCATGTTGGTTTGTTGTGTATATATATGAAAGTAATCGGTCATTAAAAATACTTGATGTTATGATTATTATTTTTTTCCATTATATGCATTACATTATTCCTTCTAGCAGGTTTTGAACTTAGAGTTCAAGATATTGAAGGGTTGCCTAGAAGATATTTGTTGATGGAGCTATTGTTTATTTTGTTGTTCATTTGTTCCTTATTTGTTTTGTAACAATTGTAAACTTTCTAACTTTAGTATATTTAAAATAAATTTGGGGGAATCGTCTAAAGGGAGGGGGAATTATATGCTAATTTGCTAACTTATTTGTGTTAGGAAGCATGCTTATAGGATTGTAATTTGCTTGATAAAATGGCTATAGATCTAACTAAAAAGAATTAAATAAATAAAATAAATCATCTTGTTTAGTTACTTGGTATTTTGTCTAGCTAATGAACTGAAGATAATTTTATTCTAATTTGCATTTTAATGATTTGGTTATGACTAGACCTCTTCCTAATTCGATAGACTATTAAATAATTTGTGTCCATTTTTTACAAAGTCATTTATTGAATAAATTATGTCTATGGAATTTATGCATTTATATGTCATTTGGAGTTAGAAATCATGCCTATATGTGTAATTCAAATGGGTTGACTTTTAAATCACTTAGAAATCATGGTTATAAAAATTATCACTAATTTTCAGCGTGTAATAATTGAATTGTTTCTTTTACTTTGTCAATTTTTTAGCATGTTAATCACCTAGAAATCATTTTAATAGGCTTGTAAATTTTCAGCATACCAATAATTGAAATAAAATTTGTTGTGCATATTTTTTGTTACTTTAATAATCCCTATTGATTTATTGCATCTAATAAATCAGCTACCTCATAAACAATTTTCTGCATTAATAATAAAATATGCTACTGTTCTAAAAAAATATTTTCTGCATCTAATAAATGACTGCCTAAGAAATGTTTATATATTAATCATAATCTGATTTCTAATTTTTATTTTAATTATTTTTCTACTTAAAAAAATATTTTTCAGCATTAATAATCGATACATAATCTGTCACTGTTTTTTTTTAAAAAAAAAACAATTTTCTGCATGAATAATTAAGTTTGCTAATATTTTAAGATATATATGCATCACTTCTTTGCCATTTAGGAATTAAATAAAATAAAATTTACTATTTCACTAATTGTTACTCACTTTAAAATTAGTTCAACACTAAAATCTACATCCATGTCATAATTTTTGCCCTCTCAGAATTAAATTTTTGTTATTATAACTTTGTATGTTTGTATTCCACACACTTTAGCATGAAGACCTTCCACAATTATATGTTGTTTGCAAGCATGTCTAATTAAAATTTAGAGGCCAAATTGAAACCTATCATGCTAAAATGATCGTCTTGTTTGTTTGACTTGGCGTCTAGGAGGGCCTTATATTTTATTTGTTTAAACGCCACCTACTAAGCGTCCAATGCCTCTTGGATATTAAGTTGGGACGATTAGGCACCTTATTGGTACGAAATGCATGTGGTGATGGGGTAGGGGTAGTTGGCCATATGGATATGATGACATCCACTCGGTCTAAATGGCAAACATTGGTTTTGTTTGTCCCTATACAGAAGTCGACCGAAATAAAAATTAAAAGTTGATCGCTAATTCACATTTGTTATCAACAATTAACATCATAAGCTTTACTCTCAAAGCAAATATCATCATAATTCATAAATCCTATATATATAAACCTAAATCCACAAATTTCCCTTCATGATATCAAATCAACTATATCAATTGTAACCTAGAAACATATGCTAGGCATAAGAACATGTAATTTCATCCTAAAACATGATTTATTATCAATACAATCATAAACAATCATTATCCACTCAATTGAATCAAAATTCATGACTACCCGTAACATTGAAGAAACCCTAAATAGAATTGGGGATCTCATCTTTCACAATTGGGGAAATCAAGGGACTCTATGGAGGAAAGGATCCCATGGATAAAAACCATCATACCTTGATTACAAAGCCCTCACAAGCTTGAAGATTGGAGACTTGACTTGGCCCTAACTTCAATTTCTTCTTCTTCTTCCAACAACTAGAGAGAGAATATTTGAGAGGAATTTTTGAAATTCTTTTGGGATTATAGAGAATGACTTGAACGGGGATTTTGGGAGCTAACATCATTTATATAGGTGTTCTATACTTAAGGCAAAACGACACCACTTTGATTTAATTAAAATCGGAAATGACCTTAAGCCCCTAAAACTAACTGTCAGGTGACCATCTAGGGACCCGATCGATGGACCGTGGTCTAACTCACGGCACGTCCTAGTGGACCGTGATTGGTCATCAGAAACTAGATTTATAAGGCCTCAAACCACGATTTGGATCACGAACCGTGGACTGGCCTGCATCCTTAGGTCAGGTTGTGGATGGAAAATGCAATTTTCCTAAAATTTCTTCATTACCCTTTTCAGATACGGGGTGTTACACTAGCCCTGTCTTTTAGCCCTAGTTCATTCTACTAGATCCCGAGGTGTTACAATAAGAGTGATGTAACATTATTTATCGATATAATTTCCTTGAAACTACTACTCCCTTTGTCCGCATTTATGTGACATATTTTTCTTTTTAGTTCGTTTCGAAAAGAATGACACAATTTCTATATCAAGTAACAATTTAAGTATAAAATGTATATTTTACCCTTAATGGAATATTTTACACCACACAAATTTCTATTATTCATTTCGGACCACTAGTTTTCAAAGTCTTAATTATTTCATGAACTTCGTACCGGATCAAACTACCTCACATAAAATGGGACGGAGGGAGTAATATATTCACGATAGTAAATGAAAACATTTAAATAAAAACTAATACAATTTTTTATATGTTTCCCAATTGACCTATAAAAATAAATTTAAATTATTTCTATTAAATTAATACAACTTAATGAAAAAATGAATTTACTTTTGTGAATTTTAATTTTAGTATCAAACTTAACTAGAAAGAAAATATTTAAAAAATGATGCAGGAAAAGTTCATGCGAGGCGGGTCAGGGGGTTGAAAATGATTTTTTTTTTTATTATGCATAGTGAAAATTAAAAATTTTATGGGTTAAGCTCAAGCCGTCCCGCACCTCTCCATTGTCACCCCTATTACCTTGTCATTAAAAAAATAATATGTTTCAAAAACACACCTATACAATACACTTTTTTTAAGTTTCATACCTAAATTATTGAGAGTGTAAGTTTCATATCTAAAGAATCACTTTCTCTTTTGAGAAACATACCTATCTCTTTTATACCTCTCTCATCATGGTGTGTGTAATACACTCTCTCTTTTATTTTAAAAAATTATCACATCACACTTCATATGGACAAAACACTCAACCTTGACAAAAATTACATAAACTTTTAGTATTAGTTAAAATTAAAAATTTAAAAAATATTATCCAAAAAAAATATTTCTTTTATAAAATAAAATGTAAAATAATTTTCTAACCCCACTCCATCACTTCCTCTCAACCCCCCACCCCCGGGGGCATTTTTCAAAGGTTTTTTTTTTGTTAAAATATCTTTTATAAAAGAATATAATTTTTTCACTTCATCTCCCCCCTCATATACTAATTTAGATATAATTTTATATTTTTTAAAAAATAATTCTACCCACCCTAGCTAACCCTCCACTGCAAGTTTTTTTTATTTTGTGTTAGATATATACATATTGAAAATATTTTTTACTTGCCGCCGCAAGACATTTTCTATTTTTTTACTTATTTATGTTATATTCGATACACTATGTATGTGTCTAAAGTTTCAATCGTGAAATACAATAAACAAGAAAGGAAAAATAGCAAGCAAACAATAATATTTGTACTTGTATTAATGCGAGGGTTACAATATTTATAAAATATCTTAACAAGATATGCAATCCCTTGATTCTTCTCTTAACAAATACTCTTGATTTTGCGAAATACTTGTGCCTCAATACTTGGAGCGAAAACTTCTTTGTATGCGGAAGACTTGCGGATCATCACTGAAGAGCCACTATGTATTTATGTATGTATGTCTTTGTGTATATTTTGGTCTTATGAAGGCCTCTTTATATAGGCTTGAGCTAGGTCTTTAGGGGTATTTTGGTCAGAACAATTTTGACCCATGGTCCTGAAGAACATGAGTTGGGTTCATCTTGTCAATTTTATGGATTGGCCAAAATGTAATTTGGACTTGATTTAAGTCATATAATTTTGACTTAGATATTAATCAGACTTTATTGACTTGTAACTTGACTTGGTCGACGTATGAGAAATTTAAGGTTTAATCCAAATTTAGTATGGATTTATCGATAAAGCTTCACAGTCTACAAATGCCCCTACTTCGAGGCTTGTTTGGATGCTCGATTTGTCGAACTTGTAAGACGATCCTTGAAGAATTTGTGAAGCTAATGTTTTTTTCTAAGTTGATCTTTCACAAAATATTTGAAGCTTCATGATAAATGACTATGCCGATATGTTGAGGTCGACATTTACCAAAGTCTTCATGAAAACATTCTCTAATTTGTGAGAGATTATTAGACTTTTATTTGTTTATCAACTCATTTTCGACTTGAAGTGTTCCCAGCTCATTAAAACTTATTACGTGGCATTTCTTCATAATTTGTTAATTTTATTTGGGTCTTCAACTACAAAATGAATGCCACTTCGACGAGCAAGTATTGCGTCTACAAGCTTCACTTGGTGATACAGAGCTTGTGATTTTGTCGCAAAGTTTAGTCGTTGCTTTCTTTGGGGTTGATGCCCTGCCAATGGTTTTTTTTTTAACTTTGTTCAATCATTTGAATAAAATTCAAGGAATTCAAATTCTCATTATGTGAGTGTATTCTCATTCGGGGCATTTTTTTTTACTCCCCACGTAGTTTTCATGAAAACCTTATTATAATTTGATTTCTATGAGATTTCCATTGTTGACACCCAATTTATACAATTTTGTATGTTTACTGTATAAAATTGTTGTAAATATTATTAAAATATTTTAAAATAATTAATAAATTTAGAATGTTTTAAAATTTAAGTGATTTTCAACTATATAAAATATTTTAATATATGTAGTATATTAATTAAATATTAATTCCTAATTTTTCCTCAAAATCATTTAAATCTTAGTTGATTCTATCCTAAATTCTTTCAATTATAGTCACTTCAATTCCAATTTTATTTCAATTCTAGCCATCCTCTTCCTTTCAATTCTATCTGATTTCATTGCAATTTTAGTGATTCAGACCAAATCTGATTTTTTAAAAGAACTTCATCTATTGGTCTCATCCGTCATTAATCAATTAAATCCTAAATCAAATCCTAGCCCCTCATCTATTCTAAAATCAACGGTCCAGATTTAATCTACCTATTCTGACCTTAAAAGACCCTAATCCCTAAAAAATTCTCATTCTCTTCTCCCTCCCTCAGATCAGTTGTCTCTCCCTCTCTCTCTCCTAACTCCACCGGCGACTTCCATCTTCCCGACTCCTCTCTTCCGTCAGGCTGCCTCCCCCTCGCTATTCTCTTCTCCAGGCGAGGCAACCAATAGCAGTGACAGCAGCGCTAGGCAAGCAGTAGCAACTGCTCCGTCTAGCGGTGCTAAAAACAAGCACCAAGCGGGGCCACCGGCGAGAACCAGCAGTCGATCGCAAGAACCGCCATCGCTGGCAGTAGCTCCTACTGGCGAAGACAACACGATCAGCAACCCTGGACAGCCAGCTTCGACCAGCAATGCCGCTGCTCCGAGCAGCGAATCCGGCCAGCAGCTGCTCGGAGATGGCAGAACTCCGGTAAATCTTCTCCTCTCTTCTCCTTCCTTTTTCCCTCTTTTATTTCGCAGGACCAGGAGCAGCAACAGATGTGAAAAAAACAGAGGAACAACAACAAAATCGCAGTTGTTCGATTTTTCCTGCAAAATCGAAAACAACCCTTGATTGCATATTATATAGATTCTTACTACTCCTATAGCTGGAAAAATTATAATTTATAGTGTGATTTGGATCTTCACTATTTAAGGAAAATAATGTTATTGTTCCTAATTGTATGTCTTACTAATATATTTTTGGTAATGAAATAAATTTTTAAAAATCTTATTTGGCTCTTCTTTATTTATGGGAAAATATTACTATTATTCCTATTTGTTATTTCTTACTTGTTCATATTTGGTAATGGAATATTTTGAAATTTTCTAATTTGGATCTCCTTTAAAATAAGGAAAATGTGATAATTAATTGATTACTTTAAATATTTTTTTTCCTTATTTGTTCCCCCTCTTTGCTATATAAAAAGGACCCCCTCCTCTCATTCTCTCAACTCAACTCATTCACTCACTTGGGATTACAAACAAGTTCTCTCATTACCCTCAACTCTCATCTCTCATTGCTCACTCTTGAAATACTATAAATATTACTCTCCATTCTTGAAAAAAAGTAAGAACTTTAGTAAAACATTGCATCACTCTTTGGGGTATTGTTGTGTTGCGGTTGTGGATTGAAAACCTCGCTAGATACTTCATTGCTGATAAAATTTTCTGCATAATCGGTTAGCTTTCTTCATTAGTTTAAATTTCATTTTGCATTATTATATTGTGTGGTTGAAATAATTAAAAGGAAGCATCCAAGTTAGTTTCACAATTCTTTCCTTGTATATGCGATAATGATTATTCTTTATCCATGTTGGTGTGTTGTTTATATATATATGAAAGTAATTGGTCATAAAAAATACTTGATGTTATGATTATTATTTTTTCCCATTATATGCGTTACATTATTCCTTCTAGAAGGTTTTGAATTTAGAGTTCAAGATATTGAAGGGTTACCTAGAAGATATTTGTTGATGGAGCTATTGTTTATTTTGTTGTTCATTTGTTCCTCATTTGTTTTGTAACAATTTGTAAACTTTCTAACTTTAGTATATTTAAAATAAATTTGGGGAAATCGTCTAAAGGGAGGGGGAATTATATGCTAAATTGCAAACTTATTTTTGTTAGGAAGCATGCGTATAGTATTGTAATTTTCTTGATAAAACGACTTTAGATTAAAAAGAATTAAATATATAAAATAAATTATATTTGTTTAGTTACTTGGTATTTTGTCTAGCTAATGTACTGAAACTAATTTTTCTCTAATTTGCATTTTAATGATTCAATTATGACTAGATGTCTTCCTAATTCGCTAGACTATTAAATAATTTGTGTCCATTTTTTACAAAGTCATTTATCAAATAAATTATGTCTATGAAATTTATGCATTTATTTGTCATTTGGAGTTAGAAATCATGCATATATGTGTTATTTAAATGGGTTGACTTTTAAATTACTTAGAAAACATGTTTATAGGAATTATCACTAATTTTCAGCGTATAATAATCGAATTGTTTCGATTACTTTGTCAAATTTAGCATGTTAATCACCTAGAAATTATTTTAATAGGCTTGTAAATTTTCAGCATACAAATAATTGAAATAAAATTCACTGTGCATATTTTTTATTACTTTAATAATCCCTAGATTTAATGCATCTAATAAATCAGCTACCTCTTAAATAATTTTCTGCATTAATAATAAAATATGGTACTGTTCTAAAAAAAAATTTCTGCATCTAATAAAATGCCTGCCTAAGAAATATTTTTGTATTAATCATAATCTGATTTTTAATTTTCATTTTTATTATTTTTCTACTTAAAAAAAATATTTTTCAGCATGAATAATCGATACATAATCTGTCACTGTTTTTTTAAATAAAAAACAATTTTATGCATTAATAATAAATTTGCCATTCATCTAAAACAATTTGCTGCATTAATAATAAATTTATTGTTGTTCTTAAAAAAATAATTTCATGCTTTAAATTGATAAAAGTTGTTGTTCTAAATAAATTTTCTGAATTAATAATTAAGTTTGCCAATATTTTAAGATATATATGCATCACTTCTTTGCCATTTAGGAATTAAATAAAATAAAATCTATTATGTCACTAATTATTGCTCACTTTAAAATTAGTTCAACACTAAAATATACATCCATGTCATAATTTTTGCCCTCTCATGATTAAATTTTTGTTATTATAACTTTGTATGTTCGTATTCCACACACTTTAACATGAAGACCTTTCACAATTATGTGTTGTTTGCAAGCATGTCTAAATAAAATTTAGAGGCCAAATTGAAACCTATCATGCTAAAATGACCGTCTTGTTTGTCTTGTTTGTTTGACTTGGCGTCTAGGAGGGCCTTATATTTTATATGTCTAAAGGCCACCCTACTAAGAGTCCAATGCCTCTACGATATTAAGTTGGGACTATTAGGCACCTTCTTGGTACGAAATGTATGCGGTGGTGGGGTAGGGTCAGTTGGCCATATGGATATGATGACATCAACTCGGTATAAATGACAAACATTGGTTTTGTCTGTCCCTATACAGAAGCCGACCGAATAAAAATTAAAAGTCGAGCGTTCATCCAAAAGTCTCTCTTTGAGTCTCCCTTCCATTTTACCCATTTGTTTGTTTGATAATTATATTTATTTGGGGTAGTTTAAAAATTAAAATAATGAATTTGTTTGCTTATTTATATGTCTATTTTCTATCCGCTTACTTATCTCTTTATTAATTGCTTAGTATATATATTTTAATGTTATCACTTAGACTCGCATGCTTATATATATAATTAAAATAATAATATGACTACTTGTTCAACTTTTTATATCACATAGTCTCACATGTTAAATTATATAGAATGATCTTAATTGTTGAATATTGCTATCACCTAGCCTTCACATGTTTAAATAATTAATTAAAATAGCTCTAATTATTCAATATTGGTTATCACCTAGTTAGCATTTTAAAACTAAATAAACAATGAAGTGACCTTATTTGCTACTTGTGATCCCCACATAAATTGCATGAGATACGACAGGGACCCACATTTGTGAACCCTGAGGGATGCTTAAAAACTTCCCTCAAGGTAATTTGAATCCTTACCCTAATCTCTGGCTTGTTGACCTTAGTTAGACTTAGTTAGGTTAGATAGGTGTCCTAGCGCGCCTTAATTCGTTAGGTGGCGACTCTTCAATGTTGAAAATCCCAAAAGAGTTGTTAGGTCGTGATAAAACTCGTTTTGAGAAAAAATGGGGCGCGACAGAATGGAGACTCCGCTGGGACATTAGGTTCTTACCATTCGTGTTTCATTTTTATTTATATATGGTTTTGCTTGGTTTGGTCATGTAACATTCCGAAAACTTACATGTCTAATGAATATCCAATAGGTATTTTAGAATGCGTATTGGGGGTACATAGGTGTCCCAATGCCCAATAATGAAATAGAGAATTGGCTAAAGAGTGTTAGCCAATTTCTATATATACCCAAATAAGCATAACATGATCCAAGCTTGTTTAGAATTGTACCAGCAATGAAGACCCTAGGCTAAAATTATGAATTTCATCATGTATTGATTCTCAACCCAATTCATCAGGTACTAGGCATCCAAGTTTCAAGCCTAGCACCATAGCACATAACCATTTAAAATTATCATGTAAGTTAAGCAGTGCCCAAGGACATAATGAAGGTCCTTGGGACAATAAGTAAACATTCCCATATGATCCATCAAGAATAATTAGTTAGGAAAGTACAAACAACCCATGTAAAAGCACATGGGCAAAACATGTGGGAATTGGCCAAAGGAGGGGACCACCCTAACCAAATTTGGTTAGGGTAGTTAAGGGGCAGCATGTGCGTATGTGTCCCTCCATGTGGGGCCTAACTACCTAACCAAATCTAGGATCTAACTAGTTGTCCTAAATAGCTAACTAACCTAGGAAAACTGAAATGGACCCACTAGTGCACCCAACAACCTAGGACTAAACTGGGTTGACACTAACCTAGTACAAGTTAAAGAGACAACCTAGAACCTAACCTAGGATGGTCCAAAGGGTTGGTTATGGTCCTAACAACTTATACTTTAGTAATTACCCTAGGTTACTTAATTAATTAATCTATCAGCTCAATTAATATATTTAAAAGGGAAAAATCGAAATCACAAAGCAATTTCCACATTTCAGTTAAGACAAGAAAAAGATGAAAAACCGAAATCACAAAGCAATTTTCAGATTTCGGTTAAGACAAGAAAAAGACAACCTAGTACCTAAACTACGATTGTTCAAAGGGTTGGTTATGGTCCGAACAACTTAGGGATACATTAGTAATTACTCTAAGCTACTTAATTCATTAATTAATCAGCTTAATTAATTATTTTAAAAGGGAAAAACCCAAATCACAAACAATTTCAAGATTTCGGTTAAGACAATAAAAAGACAACCTTGTAACTAACCTAGGATGGTTCAAAGGATTAGTTATGGTTATAACGACTTAAGGGTACTTTAGTAATTACCCTAGGTACTTAATTAATTAAATTAGCCATTTAATTAATTAAATTAAAGGGGTCAAACCGAAATTCTTACACTAACCTAGTATAACTCAAGAAACATCCTAATAATTAACCTAGGATGGTCCAAAAGTGTTAGTTATGGTTTCAATGACTTAGGGGTACTTTAGTAATTAACCTAGGTACTTTAATTAATTAAATTATCCATTTAAATTATTAATTTAAAGGGTTCAAAACGAAATTCTTAGAAAAAATTTCAAATTTGACTAAATGTTTTGTTTTCCTAGTGCTAGTCAATCTAGGAGGGCTTTTTAGTAATTTATTAATTAATTTAATTTAATTAACATATTAAGACTAAGTTGAATGAGTCAAGATCAGTTCCTAAACCTAAAACTCACGATCAAAACACTCAGAGAACACAACGCTAAAACAAACGAAAGAAAGAGGCAAAAAGTTCATAGAGGTTCTAGGCGATTTCAAGGGTTCATCAAAGTTTCGTTCAAGGTGGTCTTCGTAGATTGAGTTCTACTTAAAGGATGGGTTTCTATGCTGGAATTCTTTTTCAAAGAGTACTTTCCTTCAAACGAATTCATGAGATCTTGAAAACTAGGGTTGTTTCACAAAGTTCTCATCGAACTTTCCTTTTCCCTACTATCCTTGTTACGATTTATATGTTGTTTAGATTAGTCTTGATCATGTTTTTGGTATGTGGTGCTAGTTGATCTTAATATTTAGGGTTCTTGATTAAATAATTTTGAATAAACCATGAATTGTAGTCGTATGGCGTTAAATTTCTTATGTGAATTTAAGAACAATGTAATGCTAAGTTATGTTCGAAAATGTTTAAGTGTTGATGTGTTCGTCCGAATGCTTACTTGCTGTTAATATGACTTTATGAAGATGTTATATTCATCAAATTTTAATATGATGTTGTCCAAGATGTCTAAAAACTTTATGCTTAAAGTCATGAACTAATATTGGCATAAAAGATCTCCATGAAGCTATACTTGTGTCAATTGCTTGTCTTATGCCAATAAAATGGCTAACAGTACATTGTCAAAAAGGGATGCATGGAAATGATTATAATATTATATTAAATAATTAAAATATTGGCTAATGGTTCATACATACCAAACTAAACATGAACGAATGTAAAATGGGCCTATGCCAATAAAGATGGTTGTCCAATTCTTTCCAAAATTGTTTAGCCAATAATAAATCATATGCCAGTAATATGTAGCCAAAATAAGGAAATGACATCACCAGTACTTCTAAAGTAATTCAATGAATCCATATTCAAGGGTATGCCATTCATTGGGACAACTCCCAATATGCTCTAAAAGAATGAACCATGAATGAATCTCCCAATTTACAATGGATCAAAGACCAATGAGGATCATCAGGAGTTCGTGGATGAGGTCCACAATATTTTGTGTTCCATGGGAGTTGATGAGGAGGCAAAGACTGAGTTGAGTGCATATCAGCTCAAGGATGTGGCACAGGTTTTGTACCGGATGTGGGCGGATGGCCGAGCACGAGGAGATGTCCGCATCACTTGGGATGTTCTCAAGACTTCCTTTCTGGAGAGGTTCTTTCCTAGAGAACAATGTGAATCCAAGGTTGAAGAGTTCATCAACCTGAGACAGGGAGGTACATCTGTCAAGGAGTATTCCTTGAAGTTTGTTAAACTTTCAAAGTATGCTTCTTCTCTGGTGGGAAATAGCAGGGATGAGATGAGCAAATTTGTGACTGGCGTGTCGGAAGATCTAGTAGAAGATTTTCGGGCAGCCATGTTGAATGACAACATGGATCTGGGCAGATTGATGGTGCATGCTCAGCGAGTGGAGGAGAGTCGCAATAAGAGGAGAGTTCATGAAGGCAAGAAGCCTAAGCCTGCGGATCATACTGGTTCTAGCTCGGGTAGGGTCTCATTTGGAGTCCACAACAGGACTAAGTTCAAGAGGAACTCAGGAAATCCAAGTCCTTCTAGGAATACTAATGCCAAGGAGGGAAATGATAGAAATGCCAAACGTGATAGAAAGTCGTGTTATAAGTGTGGTCGTTCGCATGGAGGTGAGTGTTTGGTAGGTACTAATGCCTGATATGGATGCACAAGAGTAGGCATATAGTCAGGGACTTCCCACATGTAAGAAATCAGGCCAGGACAGATGCTCAGCCTCAACCAAATCCTATTACTGCAGCTGAACCCCTTAAGAGAAACTAGTTCTATACGTTGAAAGGAAGAGAGGAACAAGAGAATTCTGTGGATGTGGATACTGGTAATTTGCTTGTCTTCTCCTTTCCTGTTTACACATTATTAGATCAATGATCTACCTTGTCTTTTGTTACTCCTTTAGTGGATAGTAAATTTGACTTACTTCCTGAGATCTTACATAAAACGTTTCTAGTAAATACTCCCATAGGAGACAGTGTTAGGGCCGAAGGGGTATGTAGAGAAATAAATGGCATAGTGGCAAGTCCCTTTGAAATTAAATTGCGCGTCATTAGGTTCAAATCTTAAGGCCAACAAGATGTTATCTAAGGGTCTGGTAGTTGATGAGAACCTTTCTTACGAAGAGGTTCCCATTGAAATTTTAGAGCACCAAGTGAAACGGTTGAGGAACAAGGAGGTTGCCACTGTAAGGGTATAGAGGAACCACCTTGTTGAGGGAGAAACGTGGAAGGCCGAGGCCGATACGAGATTCCTCTACCCTCATTTGTTCAGATCTTAAGGTTAGGTGTACTCTTCCTAGTCTGGTTTTGGTGTAAGAAACTCTAAGTTTAAGTGCATTGGTCGATTTGGTATTGTAAGTCCCTAATCGTATGTCTTATAATTGCACAACGTGAGTTAAAACAAAGTCATGTTTGCATTTCATGTTACTGATTTATATAGAGTTGACATGATTTTTGTGTTGCATGAGTTGTGATGTGCATTAAGTTAAGTGTGATTGAGAAAGAAAATCCTCAATCTCAAATATGAAGCTTCAGATAAGTTTGAATGTTATGCATCATCCAAATAAGTGTGAATCAGATATTCCCAAAAGAGAAAATTTTAAGCATGTTGAAGTAACTTTCAAAAATAACCCTCTTGGTGTTAAATTATGTGTAGTGTCATTCGGGGATGATGTTCCTAAAGGGGGGGGGATAATATAACATTCCGGCAAATTACATGTCTAGTGAACAGCCAATAGGTCTTTAAGAATGTGTATTGGGGGTACATAGGCGTCCCAATGCTCAATATTGAAAAATATTGGGCATTATATAAAAAAAATTGACTAAGGAGTGTTAGTCAATTTCTATATATACCCAAATAAGCATAACATGATCCAAGCTTGTTTGGAATTGTACCTGCAATGAAGACCCTAGGCTAAAATTATGAATTTCATCATGTAATGATTCTCAACCCAATTCATTAGGTACTAGGCATCCAAGTGTCAAGCCTAGCACCATAGCACATAACCATTTAAAATGATCATGTAAATTAAGTAGTGCTCAAGGACATAGTGAGGGTCCTTTGGACAATAAGTAAACATTACCAAATGAGCCATCAAGAATAATTAGTTAGGAAATCACAATAAACCCATGTGCAAGCACATAAGCAACATATTTGGAATCGGCCAAAGGAGGGGACCACCGTAACCAAATTTGGTTAGGGTAGTTAAAGGGCAGCATGTGCGGACGGGTCCCTTCATGTGGGGCCTAACTATCTAACCAAATATAGGATCTAAATATCCGTCATAAATAGCTAACTAACCTAGGACTAACCTAAATGGACCCACTAGTGCACCCAACAACCTAGGACTAAACCGGGTTGACACTAACCTAGTACTAGTTAAAGAGACTACCTAGTACCTAACCTAGGATGGTCCAAAAGGTTGGTTATGGTACTAACAACTTAGAGATGCTTTAGTAATTAACCAAGTTTACTTAATTAATTAATTTAGCAGCTTAATTATTTAATTTAAAAGAGCAAAACCGAAATCACAAAGCAATTTCCAGATTTCGGTTAAGACAAGAAAAAGACAACCTAGTAACTAACCTAAGATTGTCCAAAGGGTTCGTTATGGTCCGAATAACTTAGGGATACTTTAGTAATTAAACTAGGCTAGTTAATTAATTAATTAATCAGCTTAATTAATTAATTTAAAAGGGAAAAACCAAAATCACAAAGCAGTTTTCAGATTTCGGTTAAGACAAGAAAAAGACAACCTAGCACCTAATCTAGGATGGTTCAAAGGGTTCGTTATGGTTATAACGACTTAAATATAGTTTAGTAATTAACCTAGGTCACTTAATTAATTAAATTAGCCATTTAATTAATTAAATTAAATGGGTCAAACTGAAATTCTTACACTAACCTAGTATAACTCAAGAAACATCTTAGTACTTAACCTAGGATGGTCCAAAAGAGTTAGTTATGGTTCTAATGACTCAGGGTACTTTAGTAATAAACCTAGGTCCCTTAATTAATTAAATTATATATTTAATTAATTAATTTAAAGGGTTCAAAAACGAAATTCTTAGGAAAAATTTCAAAGTGGACTAAGTGTTGTGTTTTCCTAGTTCTAGTCAATCTAGGAGTGGATTTTTAGTAATTAATTTATTTATTTATTTATTTAACTTATTAAGCCTTAGTTGAATGAGTCAAGATCAGTTCCTAAACCTAAAACTCACTATCAGAACACTCAGGGAACACAACGCTAAAACAAACGAAAGAAAGAGGCGGAAAGTTCATAGACGTTCTAGGCGATTTCAATGGTTCTTCAAGGTTTCGTTCAAGGTAGTCTTCGTAGATTAAGTTCTACTTAAGGTATTGTTTTATCTCCTTGAATTATTTCTAGAAGAGTACTTTCCTTTGAAAGAATTCATGAGATCTCGAAAAGTAGGGTTGTTTCCCAAAGTTCTCGTCGAAGTTTCATTTTCCCTAGTATCCTTGTTACGATTTATATGTTGTTTAGATTAATCTTGATCATGTTTTTGGTATGTGGTGCTGGATGATATTAATATATGGGGTTCTTGATTAAATAATGTCGAATTAACCATGAATTGTACTCGTATGGCGTTAAGTTTCTTATGTGAATTTAAGAACAATGTAATGGCAAGTTATGTCCGAAAATGTTTAAGTGTTGATATTTTCGTCCGAATTCTAACTTGTTGTTAATGTTACTTTATGAAGCTGTTATATTCATCAAATGTTAATATGATGTTGTCCAAGATGTTTAAAAATGTTATGCTTAAAGTCATCAACTAAGATTGGCTTAAAAGATCTCCATCAAGCTATACTTGAGTCAATTGCCTGTCTTATGCAAATGAAATGGCTAACACTACATTGTCAAAAAGGGATGCATGGAAATGACTATAATATTATGTTAATTAATTAAAAGATTAACGGCTAATGGTTCATACATACCAAAATAAACATGAACGAATGTAAAATGGGCCTATGTAACAAAGATGGTTATGTAATCCTTTCTAAAATTGTTTAGCTAATATTAAATCATATCCCAATAATATGTAGCCAAAATAAGGGAATGACATCACCAGTACTTCTAAAGTAATTCAATGAATCTATATTCAAGGGTATGTCATTCATTGGGACAACTCCCAACATGCTCTAAAAGAATGAACCATGAACATATGTAACTCATTGAATGAAGTGCTCATCGTCCATAACGAAGCTATGAAGCTACTAAACGAAAGTAAGCAAGTAACGTGAGTAATAAAATAACTAAGAATGTCTATGTTAAGAAAGTTACCAGAATTAGGTGTTAAAAGAAGTGAGATAAGCCTCACTTACACCTAAGCTACTATGTTAAAAATACTCACGAATGAAGGTGTTGGAACATGTGAGACAGTCTCATCAACATCAAAGATGTTATGTAAGGACAATTCACATTTCATCAATGTAAAGAAAAGGATGACAAGTCATCAATAGAGTAAGTAAATCTCAATCGAGAAGCAAGCTTCCATAATGTTTGAGTGAACTCTATAAGATAAGAAGATAATGAAAGTTTGCAAAGCACCGATAGACTAGTTATGAGCATGTGCTTGCACGTGTAAGTATCATGAGACGAGGCTACCGCTGAGGTGGATAAGTAGTTTCTTTAAGTCCCTAGTCTTCGAACTATGTCTAGCCAACGTAGGAACTAGCCTATGGTTTCCAACTAAGAGAGCGAGGTATCTTCCGATATCACCTTGGCCACTAAGATCACCTCTTTTCTGTGTGGAGTAGACACTGGATTTCATGTTTAGCTAAAATGATCTATGTCGGGTAATGCTCAAAACATGTTTTTGGTTCACTATAGTCGTGAGCCACTCCTTTTTGGTGTGGAGTGAACACCTGAGATGGATTCACCTTAGCCGGGAATCAGCCCTTTTTGGTGTATGGCAAACACTGGATTTCATGAGTAGCTCACATGATCTAGATTCATTTTAATTGGTGAATCACCTTTTCTCGTTGTGGGGAAGACACTGGATTTCATGTTAGCTCCCATGATCTTACTCTAAAGATGTCTATATGAAATCAAGAAAGAATGATGATGGAACGTATGTTCAAAAGAGCTATGAAGAAGAGATTAAGAATGTCAATTGCCAATATCAATACTTATGAAGTTTCAGCAAATAATGGGCAATGACAAATAAGATTGGCTTATAATGACTTCTTATATGATGCCAATAAATGGAAGTAGAAACATAATGACAACTAAAAACCTCAAAACTTCCCTAACATGAAAGTAATGAAACAGATGGCATAGCCAACTGAGATTGTGTTATGAAATGTTAATGGATACATAGAGTAAGGAATGACTCATTGTAAGGTAGCGAAATCATTCCTTAGTCCTCGAGTTTCTTACTTGATTCATTGTGGGTACGGGACTACAATGAATCATTAACTTGTAAGTAAAACATAGGATCAAAGGAATCATTGAACTACACAACAACAAGATGAAAAAGATTGAAAAATAAACTAAGTGTCAGATTAGGATCTCCTGGGTTGGGCAACATCAAATTTTAAAATCTTTGCCGAGTTGTTCTAAAATTATGTTGGTGATACTAATGTCTTGTAATTATATAGAAAAAGAGTTGTATGCTTTGAATGAATTAAAATACATCATATTCAATCAAAAATTCACAATTAACGATTTAGGTAAGTCTAGTGATTATACTTTCCAGAAATGGCATGTTGTTTATGAAGAGCTTTCCTTGATCATGCATAGCCTTATGTGTATGTGTGCATACACCCATACTTAGTACAAGTGGTGTACTAACCCTATACAATTTACTATTTTTATAGGTGCAGGTCAGAGAGCATATTGAAGATTCATTGCAGCGGTTTGGACATTAGCATTTTCCAGACCATTTGGTAGGTCCTCTTGATTTCGAGGATGCTACAGTTTTAGTCTATCCTAGTAGTAAACATAGCTAGTTGATGTTGTCCCTAGAGTTTCGTTCATACTTTCATTTCGAAGCTTTGTAATAAGGATGTATTTGGCAAACTTAATTATGATATATTCATCTTCTATTTCGAATTGGTTCTTTATGATAGATGGTTGTTCTTTACTTTGAGCTTAGTATATGATGTAACTATGTAATAACTATATAAAGTCTATGTATACTTCATAAATTTAAAAAGTTTTAAATTTTCTGCTAAAATTAACCATATGAATGTGATGAATGCAAGAAGAGGCTTATCGGCGACCTCTGAGAGGTCAAGGACGCCGGATGCGATTTGTTTCTAGAATCCGGGTCGTGACAAACTTGGTATCAGAGCATGAGGTTAAATTACCTAGGAACTAAAGCTCAAAACAACCACGTTACGTATTTTCTAACTTATGGTTGTGAAGCACGCCACAATCATGACTTGGTGGCTACGCGATGATAGGAAATCTTCCCTTCTTCTACTCTTTATCGTGCAATGTAGAGTTGTGACATTTTTATGTCATTTTAAGGATCTAACTCACTTTTTGTGTATATTGATATACCGTGGTTTCACGGTATTTTTAATGGTTTTTCCTTATGTTTAGTGTGTGTCCAAAAGCCTTTTTGTATTGATTTTTATGTAAGTTTCTCTTTATTTGCAAGAAATCTGTCCAAAGATGAATGCGGAAGTTTTTGAGCAAGAAATGCAGAAAAGTTACCACCTATGGAGCTTATGATGGTCCGTCGAGCTTGCGACGGTTTGTAGGTGGCAACGTAGTGAAGCTGCTGAATGAAGATGGGGAAGTCTGACCAAGTGTGGAATTACGAAAGTTCATGACGGACCGTCATAGCCACGACGGTCCAACCTGCTGGTTCGTTGCAATGATCAGAGAGTAGTCCCAGTACCCAATTTCCAAGAAATTTTAAGTGTTATGGAACGGAGACCCTCGATGAACCGTCGTGCTTGGAACGGTCCCGTCATACCTGCCAATGAGGGTAATGAAGAGAGCAGCAGAAGAATTTGTGAAGTATGGGACGACGGAGGCCATGACGGCCCATCATGACCACGACGGTCCGTCACGAGGTCCGTCGACCCAGCCGCGTTTTGACAGATTTTTAGTAATTAGAGTCCTTCATTTATTAGGTTTTTGTTTTCTATAAATAGTTCGAAAAAACTCGTTTTTGGGGTTAGAATCTTTGTTAGTAGACTCTTTGATATTAGATTTCTTTTTATTGTTAGACTTTTGCAGAATCTTTAGTTCCCTTGTTCAAGTACTGAAGGATTAATTTCAACAACTGTTACACATTTTCTGGAATTGATTGTTGGTAATTTTGTTGATTAAACAAGTAAATTTCTGTATTTTATTCTTTCTTATCAACGTAAGTGCATGAATTTTTATATTAAATATATGAAAATTGTGATTATGACTATGGGTAACTAAAATCCATAACTAGGATTGTGGGAACCATGGGTGAATAATGAGGTAAAATCTAACTAAAATAATAATTCCAGAATTGTGTCTTGCATGTATTGATAATTCTTTCGTTTAGAAGTCTTTTTAACGGGTGGCCAACGTTAGAACTCGCTTTAATGCTACTTGCCAGACCAAAAAGGTAGATAATAGGAAAAGAATTATCAACATAGATTTAGTGTATACTATCTAATAGGCTAGTGTCGATTGGTACGAGGTAATAACTTAGTCAAATATCAAATAAATGCTTAATATGAGGTAAAGGTAAGGGTTAGTATAGCAACATACGTAGCCGAACCAAGGTGCGGAGTGAAATTTTCTAGATGCCGGACCAAGGATTTAGAAAGACATAACTTATCACTTTGCATGCAAGATATTAGGAAAGAATTGTTATAGTTAGAATTATCAAGTTAGGAACCTGTGGGGAACACTTAAACCCTAGTTACTTTTATTAATTGATTAAACTCCAAGAATTGAATCTGTTAGTTGTTTACTTTAATTTAGTTAGTTATTTTCATTAATTTAGAAATAACCACCCCCCCTTTATTGTCTTTTGTTTTCTAAGGAAATAATTGACTAAATAATAGTAATAATAGATTAAAGTTAAGTCTGAACTATTTTCCTCGTGAAACGATCCCAACCTCATTAGTTGGGTTCTTTACTTGATACGACCGCTTTACTTCTTATTTAAGAAGTTAAGTTTGAGCGTATCATATACGTGTAGAAAGATGAACACAAGGAGGAATGTTGTGAGAAGAGTTGAGGAAGAAGCTGCTCGAGGAAACCAAACTCCTCCTCAAGCCCCAACTGCTGGAATTCAAGTGTCGGTCAACCCAGCTGGGTTGACAGATGGTGAAGTGAGGGAAGTATTGTTGCATATGGCACAGGCCATCACCACTCAGGCTCAGGCCATCACCAATCAGGCTCAAGCCACAAGAGAGGGTGATCCCAGAGAGAACCCGCATGCTAGCACCATGGCTAGCAGGCTGAGGGACTTCACCAGAATGAATCCCCCAATTTACAACGGATCCAAGACCAATGAGGATCCTCAGGAGTTCGTGGATGAGGTCCACAAGATTTTGTGTGCCATGGGAGTTGATAAGGAGGCAAAGGCTGAGTTGACTGCATATCAGCTCAAGGATGTGGCACGGGTTTGGTACCGGATGTGGGCGGATGGCCGAGCATGAGGAGATGTCCCGATCACTTGGGATGTTCTCAAGACTGCCTTTCTGGAGAGGTTCTTTCCTAGAGAGCAATGTGAAGAAAAGGTTGAAGAGTTCATCAACCTGAGACAGGAAGGTACGTTTGTCAAGGAGTATTACTTGAAGTTTGTTAAACTTTCAAAGTATGCTTTTTCTCTAGTGGCAAATAGCAGGGATGAGATAAACAGATTTGTGACTGGCGTGTCGGAGGATATAGTAGAAGATTTTTGGTAATCCATGTTTCATGACAACATGGATCTGGGTAGATTGATGGTGCATGCTCAGCAAATGGAGGCGAATTGCAGTAAGAGGAGAGTTCATGAAGAAAAGAAGCCTAAGACTGCGGATCATACTGGTTCTAGCTCTGTTAGGGGCTCATTTGGAGTCCAAAATAGGCCTAAGTTTAAGTGGCACTCAGGAAATCCTACTCGTTCTAAGAATACTAATGCCAAGAGGGCAATGATAGAAATGCCCAGTGTGATAGCAAGTCGTGTGATAAGTGTGGTCGTTCGCATGGAGGTGCGTGTTTGGTAGGTACTAATGCCTGCTATGGATGCTGCAAGAGTGGGCATATAGTCAGAGACTGCCCACATGTAACAAATCAGGCTAGGACAAATGCTCAGCCTTGGAAAAATCCTAAGATGTAGTCGAACCCCCCAAGAGAATTCGGTTTTATATGTTGAAAGAAAGAGAGGAACAAGAGAAGTTCGCGGATGTGGATACTGGTAACTTGCTTATCCTGTCCTGTCCTGTTTATGCATTATTAGATCCAGGATCTACCTTGTCCATTGTTACTCCATTAGTGGCTAGTAAATATGACTTACTTCCTGAGATCTTACATGAACCTTTTCTAATAAGTATTCCCATAGGAGACAGTGTTAGGGCCGAAGTGGTATGTAGAGAAATAGATGGCATAGTGGCAAGTCCCTTTGAAATTAAGTTGGGCGTCATTAGGTTCAAATATTAAGGCCAACAAGATGTTATCTAAGAGACTAGGAGTCGATGAGAACCGTTCTTACGAAGAGGTTCCCGTTGAAATTTTAGAGCACCAAGTGAAACGGTTGAGGAACAAGGAGGTTGCCACTGTAAGGGTGTATGGAGGAACCACCTTGTTGAGGGAGCAACGTGGGAGGCCAAGGCCGATACGAGATCCCGCTATCCTCATTTGTTCAGTTCTTAAGGTTAGGTGTACTCTTCCTAAGTCTGGTTTTTGTTTAATATACTCTAAGTTTTAGTGCATTGGTCTATTTGGTGTTGTAAGTCCCTAATTGTATGTCTTATAATTGTACGACGTGAGTTAAAACGAAGTCATGTTTGCATTTCATGTTACTCTTTTTGTATAGCGTAGACATGATTTTTGAGTTGCATGAGTTGTGATGTGCATTAAGTTAACTGTGATTGAAAAGGAAATTCCTCAATCTCAAATATGAAGGTTCATATAAGCTTGCATGTTATGCATCGTCCAAATAAGTGTGAATCATATATTCACAAAAGAGAAAATTTTAAGCATGTTGAAGTAACTTCCGAAAATCACCCTCTTTGTGTTAAATGATGTGTAGTGTCATTCGGCGACAATATTCGTAAGGGAGGGATAATGTAACATTTCGAAAACTTAAATGTATAGTGAATAGCCAATAGGTCTTTAAGAATGCGTATTGGGGGTACATAGGCGTCCCAATGCCCAATAATGAAATAGAAAATTGCCTAAGGAGTATTAGTCAATTTCTATATATACCCAAATAAGCATAACATGATCCAAGCTTGTATAGAATTGTACCTGCAATGAAGACCCTAGGCTAAAATTATGAATTTCATCATGTATTGATTCTCAACCCAATTCATTAGGTACTGGGCATCCAAGTGTCAAGCCTAGCATCATACCACATAATCATTTAAAATGATCATGTAAATTAAGTAGTGCCCAAGGACATAATGAGGGTCCTTGGGATAATAAGTAAACATTCCCAAATGATACATAAAGAATAATTAGTTAGGAAAAAACAAATAATCCATGCAGAAGCACATGGGCAACACATGTGGGAATTGGCCAAAGGAGGGGACCACCCTAACCAAATTCGGTTAGCGTAGTTAAGGGGCAGCATGTGCAGACGGGTCCCTCATTGTGGGGCCTAACTACTTAACCAAATCTAGGATCTAACTATCTGTCCTAAATAGGTAACTAACCTACGACTAAATGAAATGGACCCATTAGTGCACCCGACAACTAAACCGGGTGACACTAAACTAGTACTAGTTAAAGTGACAACCTATTACCTAACCTAGGATGGTCCAAAAGGTTGGTTATGGTCCTAAAAACTTAGGTATACTTTATAAATTACCCTAGGTTACTTAATTAATTAATTTAGAATCTTAATTAATTAATTTAAAAGGGAAAACCCAAAATCACAAAGCAATTTCCAGATTTCGATTAAGACAAGAAAATGACAACCTAGTACCTAACCTAGGATTTTCCAAAGGGTTTCTTATGGTCCGAATAACTTAAGGATACTTTATTAATTATCCTAGTCTAATTAATTAATTAATTAATCAGCTTAATTAATTAATTTAAAAAGGCAAAACCAAAATCACAAAGCAGTTTCCAGATTTCGGTTAAGACAAGAAAAAAATACAACCTAGTACCTAACCTAGGATGGTTCAAAGGGTTAGTTATGGTTATAGAGAATTAATTATAATTTAGTAATTACCCTAGGTCACTTAATTAATTAAATTAACCATTTAAATAATTAAATTAAAGGGTTCAAACCGAAATTCGTACACTAACCTAGTATGACTCAAGAAACATCCTAGTACTTTACCTAGGATGGTCCAAAAGAGTTAGTTATGGTTCCAAGGACTTAGGGGTACTTTAGTGATTAACCTAGTTCCATTTATTAATTGAATTATACATTTAATTAATTAATTTAAAGGGATCAAAACGAAATTCTTAGGAAAAATTTCAGATTTGACAAAGTGTTGTGTTTTCTTAGTTATAATCAATCTAGGAGGGGCTTTTTAGTAATTTATTTATTTAACTTATTAAGCTTTAGTTGAATGAGTCAAGATCATTTCCTAAACCTAAAACTCACGATCAAAACACTTAGAGAACACAACGCTAAAACAAACAAAAGATAGATGCAGAAAATTCGTAGACGTTCTAGGCAATTTCAAGGGTTCTTCAAGGTTTCGTTCAAGGTGGTATTAGAAAATTAAGTTCTACTTAAGGTATGGTTTTCTATCCTGGAAGTCTTTCTCCAAAGGTACTATCATTCGAACGAATTCATGAGATCTCAAAAAGTAGGGTTGCTTCCTAAAGTTCTCGTCGAACTTTCTTTTTCCCTAGTATCCTTGTTACGATTAATATGTTGTTTAGATTAGTCTTGCTCATGTTGTTGGTATGTGGTGCTGTCTTTTCTTAATATGTATGGTTCTTGATTAAATAATGTCAAATCAACCATGAATTTTACTCGTATGGCGTTAAGTTTCTTATGTGAATTTAAGAACAATGTAATGCTAAGTTATGTCCGAAAATGTGTAAGTGTGGATGTGTTCGTCCGAATGCTTACTTGTTGTTAATGTGACTATATAAAGATGTTATATTAATCAAATATTAATATGATTCTGTCCAAGATGCTTAAAAACATTGTGCTAAAAGAAATGAACTAAGATTGGCTTAAAAGATCTCCATGAATCTACACTTGAGTCAATTCTCTGTCTTATGCCAATAAAATGGCTAACAGTACATTGTCAAAAAGGGATTCATGAAAACGGATATAATATTATGTTAAATAATTAAAAGATTGGCTAATGGTTCATACATACCAAACTAAATATGAACGAATGTAAAATGGGCCTATGCTAACAAAGATGGTTATGTAATCCTTTCCAAAATTATTTAGCCAATACTAAATCATATGCCAATAATATGTAGCCAAAACAAGGAAATGACGTCACCAGTACTTCTAAAGTAATTAAATTAATCTATATTCAAGGGCATGCCATTCATTGGGACAACTCCCAACATGCTCTAAAATAATGAACCATGAACATATGTAACTTATTGAATGAAGTGCTCATCGTCCATAAACGACGCTATGAAGCTACTAAACGAAAGTAAGCAAGTAACGTAAGCAATAACATAACTAAAGATGTCTAAGTTAAGAAAGTTACCAGAATGAGGCGTTAAAAGAAGTGAGATAAGCCTCACTTACACCTAAACTACTATGTTAAAAATACTCACGAATAAAGGTGTTGGAACATGTGACACCAGTCTCATTAACATCAAAGATGTTATGTAAGGACAATTCACATTTCATCAATGTAAAGAAAAGGATGACAAGTCATCAATAGAGTAAGTAAATCTCAATCGATAAGCAAGCTTCCATAATGTTTGAGTCAACTCTAAAAGATAAGAAGATAATAAAAGTGAGCAAAACACCGATAGACTAGTTATGAGCATGTTCTTGCACGTGTAAGTGTCATGAGACGAGGTTACCACCGAGGTGGATAAATAGTTTCTTTACGTCCCTAGTCTTCAAACTATGTCTAACCAACATAGGAACTAGCCTGTGGTTTCCAACTAAGAGAGCTAGGTATGTTCTGATCTCACCTTGGCCAGTGAGAACACCTCTTTTTGGTGTGGGCCAGACACTGAATTTCATGTTTAGCTAACATGATCTATGTCGGGTAATGCTCAAAACATGTTTTTGGTTCACTATAGTCGTGAGCCACTCCTTTTCGGTGTGGAGTGAACACCTGAGATGGATTCGCCTTAGCTAGGAATCACCCGTTTTCTGTGCAGGGCAAACACTAAATTTCATGAGTAGCCCACATGATCTAGATTCATTTTAATTGGTGAATCTCCTTTTTTCGTTGTGGGCAAGACACTGGATTTCATGTTAGCTCCCATGATCTTACTTCTAAAGTTGTCTCTATGAAATCAAGAAAGAATGATGATGGAACGTATGTTCAAAGTGAGCTATGAAGAAGAGCTTAAGAATGTCAATTGCCAATATCAATACTTATAAAGTTTCAACAAATAATGGGCAAGGACAAATAAGATTGGTTTATAATGACTTCTTATATGATGTTAATAAAGGTAAGTAGAAACATAATGACAACTAAAAACCTCATAACTTCCCTAACATGAAAGTAATGAAACAGATGGCATAGCCAATATAGATTGGCTTATGAAATGTTAATGGATACATAGAGTAACGAATGACTCATTGTAAGGTAGTGAAATCATTCCTTAGTCCTCGAGTTACTTACTTGATTCATTGTGGGTACGGGACTAAAATTATTCATTGCACTTGTAAGTAAAACATAGGATCAAAGGAATTATTGAACTACACAACAACAAGAAGAAAAAGATTGAAAAATAAACTAACTGTCAGATTAGGAGCTCTCAGGTTGGGCAACATCAAATTTTAAAATCTTCGCCGAGTTGTTCAAAAATTATGTTGATGATACTAATGTCTTGTAATCATATAGAAAATGAGTTTTGTGATTTGAATGCATCAAAATACATCATATTCATTCTGCAATTCACAACTAATGATTTAGGAAAGTCTAGTGATTATACTTTCCAGAAATGGCATCTTGTTTAGGAAGAGCTTTCCTTGATCATGCATAGCCCTAGGTGTATATGTGCATACACCCATACTTAGTACAGGTGGTGTACTAACCCTATAAAATTTACTATTTTTATAGGTGCAGGTCAGAGAGCAGATTGAAGATTCATTGCAGCGGTTTGGACATTAGCATTTTCCAGACCATTTGGTAGGTCCTCTTGATTTTGAGGATGCTACAGTTTTAGTCTAGCCTAGTAGTAGACATAGCTAGTGGATGTTGTCCCTAGCGTTTCATTTATACTTTCATTTCGAAGCTTTGTAATAAGGACGTATTTGGCAAACTTAATTATGATATATTCATCTTCTATTTCGAATTGGTTCTTTATGATAGATGGTTGTTCTTTACTTTGATCTTAGTATATGATGTAACTATGTAATAAATATATGAAGTCTATTTATTCTTCATAAATTTAAAAAGTTTTAAATTTTCCACTAAAATTAACCATATGAATGTGATGAATGCAAGAAGAGGCTTATCTGCGACCTCTGAGAGGTCAACGACGCCGGTTGTGATTTGGATTCTAGAATCCGGGTCGTGACAAACTTGGTATTAGAGCATGAGGTTAAATTACCTAGGAACTAAAGCTCAAAATAACCATGTTACATAGTTTCTAACTTATGGTTGTGAAGCGCTCCACAATCATGACTTAGAGACTACGCGATGATAGGAAATCTTTGCTTCTTCTACTCTTTATCGTGCCATGTAGAGATGTGACATTTTTATGTCATTTTAAGGATCTAACTCTCTTCTTGTGTATACGTGTAGAAAGATGAACACGAGGAGGAATGTTGTGAGAAGAGTTGAAGAAGAAGCTGCTGGGGAAACCAAACTCTTCCTCAAGCCCCAGCTGCTGGAATTCAAGTGTCGGTCAACCCAGCTTGGTTGACAGATGGTGAAGTGAGGGAAGCATTGTTGCATATGGCACAAGCCATCACCACTCAGGCTCAACCATCACGGCTCAAGACACAAGAAAGGGTGATCCCAGAGAGAACCCGCATGCTAGCACCATGGCTAGCAGGCTGAGGGACTTCACCAGAATGAATCCCCCAATTTACAACGGATCCAAGACCAATGAGGATCCTCAGGAGTTCGTGGATGAGGTCCACAGGATTTTGTGTGCCATGGGAGTGTATGAAGAGGCAAAGGCTGAGTTGACTGCATATCAGCTCAAGGATGTGGCACAGGTTTTGTACCGAATGTGGGTGGATGGCCGAGCACGAGGAGATGTCCCCATCACTTGGGATGTTCTCAATACTGCCTTTCTGGAGAGGTTCTTTCCTAGAGAGCAATGTGAAGAAAAGGTTGAAGAGTTCATCAACCTGAGACAGGAAGGTACGTCTCTCAAGGTGTATTACTTGAAGTTTGTTAAACTTTCAAAGTATGTTTCTTCTCTCGTGGCAAATAGTAGGGATGAGATGAACAGATTTGTGACTGGCGTGTCGGAGGATCTAGTAGAAGATTGTTGGGTGGCCATGTTGCATAACAACATGGATATGGGTAGATTGATGGTGCATTCTCAGCAAGTGGAGGAGAGTCGTAGTAAGAGGAGAGTTCATGAAGGCAAGAAGCCTAAGCCTGTGGATCATGCTGGTTCTAGCTCGGGTAGGGGCTCATTTGGAGTCCAGAACAGGCCTAAGTTAGAGAGCACTCAGGAAATCCTACTCTTTTTAAGAATACTAATGCCAAGAGGGCAATGATAGAAATTCTCGGCGTGATAGCAAGTCGTGTGATCAGTGTGGTCGTTCGCATGGAGGTGAGTTTTTCGAAGGTACTAATGCCTGCTATGGATGCGGCAAGAGTGGGCATATAGTCAGGGACTGCCCACATGTAAGAAATCAAGCCAGGACATATCTTCATCCTTTGTCAAGTCCTAATGCTGCAGCTGAACCCCCCAAGAGAAACTGGTTCTATACGTTGAAAGGAAGAGAGGAACAAGAGAAGTTCGCGTATGTGGATATTGGTAACTTTCTTGTCTTCTTTATTCCTGTTTATGCATTATTAGATCCAGGATCTACCTTGTTTGTTTTTACTCCTTGAGTGGCTGGTAAATTTGACTTACTTCCTGATATCACATAGGAGACAGTGTTAGGGCCGAAAGGGTATGTAGAGTAATATATGGATACTGGCAATTCCCTTTGAAATTAAGTTAGGCGTCATTAGGTTCAAATCTTAAGGCCAATAAGATGTTATCTAAGGGACTAGGAGTCGATAGAACCTTTCTTACGAAGAGGTTCCCGTTTAAATTTTAGAGCATCAACTGAACGGTTGAGGAACAAGGAGGTTGTTACTATAAAGGTGTATGGAGGAACCACCTTGTTGAGGGAGCAACGTGGGAGGCCAAGGCCGATACGAGATCACGCTACCCTCATTTGTTCAGTTCTTAAGGTTAGGTGTACTCTTCTCTAAGTTTGGTTTTTGTGTAAGATACTCTATGTTTTAGTGCATTGGTATATTTGGTGTTGTAAGTCCCTAATCGTATGTCTTATAATTGCACGACGTGAGTTAAAACGAAGTCATGTTCGCATTTCATGTTACTGTTTTTGTATAGAGTAGACATGATTTTTCTGTTGCACTAGTTGTGATGTGCATTAAGTTAAGTGTGATTGAGAAGGAAATTCCTCAATCTCAAATATGAAGCTTCAGATAAGCTTGAATGTTATGCATCATCCAAATAAGTGTGAATCAGATATTCACAAAAGAGAATTTTAAGCATGTTGAAGTAACTTCCGAAAATCACCCTGTTTGTGTTAAATGATGTGTAGTGTCATTTAGAGACGATGTTCCTAAGAGGAGGATAATGTAACATTCCAGAAAATTACTTGTCTAGTGAACAGCCAATAGGTTTTTAAGAATGCGTATTGAGGGTACATAGGCGTCCTAATGCCCAATATTGAAATATTGGGCATTGTACAGAAAATTAGCTAAGTAGTGTTAGTCAATTTCTAACCCAAATAAGCATAACATGATCCAAACTTGTTTAGAATTGTACTTGCAATGAAGATCCTAGGCTAAAATTATGAATTTCATCATGTATAATTTCTCAACCCAATTCATTAGGTACTAGGAATCCAAGTGTCAAGCCTAGCACCATAGGACATAACCATTTAAAATGATCATGTAAATTAAGGAGTGCCAAAGGACATAGTGAGGTCCTTGGGACAATAAGTGAACATTCCCAAATGATCCATTAAGAGTAATTAGTTAGAAAACGTACATCTAACCCATGTGCAAGCACATGAGCAACACATGTGGAAATCGTCCAAAAGGGGACCGCCGTACCGAATTTTGTTACCGTAGTTAAGGGGAAGCATGTGCGGACGGGTCCCTCCATATGGGGCCTAACTACCTAATTAAATCTAGGATCTAACTAGCTGTCCTAAATAGCTAACTAACCTAGTACTAACCTAAATGAACCTACTAGTGCACCCGACAACCTAAGACTAAAACGGGTTGACACTAACCTAGTACTAGTTAAAGAGACTACCTAGTACCTAACCTAGGATGGTATAAAAGGTTGGTTATGGTCCTAACAACTAAGCGATACTTTAGTAATTACCCTAGGTTACTTAATTAATTAATTTAGCAGCTTAATTAATTAATTTGAATGAGATAGTTTAGTAATTACCCTAGGTTACTTAATCAAGGGCATGCCATTCATTGGGACAACTCCCAACATGCTCTAAAAGAATGAACCATGAACCTATGTAACTCATTGAATGAAGTGCTCATCGTCCATAAACGACGATATGAAGATACTAAACGAAAGTAAGCAAGTAACGTGAGCAATAACATAACTAAAGATGTCTAAGTTAAGAAAGTGACAAGAATAAGGTGTTAAAAGAAGTGACATAAGCTCACTTACACCTAAGCTACTATGTTAAAAATACTCACGAATGAAGGTGTTAGAACATGTGAGACTAGTTTTATTAACATCAAAGATGTCATGTAAGGACAATTCACATTTCATCAAAAGTAAATCTCAATCTAGAAGCAAGCTTCCATAATGTTTGAGTCAACTCTAAAAGATAAAAAGATAATGAAAGTGAGCAAAGCACCGATAGAGTAGTTATGAGCATGTGCTTGCACGTGCAAGTCTCATGAGACGAGGCTACCACCGAGGTGGATAAGTAGTCCTTTTACATCCCTAGTCTTCGAACTATGTCTATCCAACATCGGAACTAGCCTGTGGTTTCAACCTAAGAGAGCTAGGTATGTTCCTATCTCAGCTTGGCCAGTGAGATCACCTCTTTTCGGTGTGGGGTAGACACTGGATTTCATGTTTAGCTCACATGATCTATGTAGGTTAATGATCAAAACATGTTTTTGGTTCACTATAGTCGTGAGCCACTCCTTTTTGGTGTTGAGTGAACACCTGAGATGGATTCGCCTTAGCCGGGAATCAACCCTTTTTGGTGTGGGGAAGACACTGGATTTCATGAGTAGCTCACATGAGTACATTCCAGAAATAGCATGTTGTTTAGGAAGAGTTTTCCTTGATCATTCATAGACTTATGTGTATGGGTGCATACACCCATACTTAGTACAAATGGTGTAATAACCCTATACAATTTAATATTTTTATAGGTGCAGGTCAGAGAGCAGATTGAAGATTCATTGTAGCGGTTTGGAAATCAGCGTTCTCCAGAACATTTGGTAGGTTCTCTTGATCTCGAGGATGCTACAGTTTTTGTCTAGCCTAGTAGTAGACATAGCTAGTGGATGTTGTCCCTAGCGTTTCTTTCATACTTTCATTTCGAAGCTTTGTAATAAGACCGTTTTTGACAAACTTAATTATGGTATATTCATCTTCTGTTTCGAAATGATTCTTTATGATAGATGGTTGTTCTTTACTTTGAGCTTAGTATATAATGTAACTATGTAATAACTATATGAAGTTTATGTATACGTTCCGCTAAGATTAACCATATGAATTTGATGAATGCAAGAAGAGGCTTGTCTGCCACCTCTTAGAGGTCAACGATGCCGGTTGCGATTCAAATTCCAGAATCTGGGTCGTGACAGGCATTTTGTTATTTGTTAGATGATTACCATGTTTAGTTATTATTTGGTTGCCTTATTTGTTTTTTTTTCATGTTCCACCCCTTTCCCTCTTCCTTATTTGTTTACTTATATGTTTGATCATATACCCTCTTTCCTTATTTATTTATTTATTTATCGCTTTTATAAAACTGCCTATATGTTGCCGCTTTCCAATTTGAATGCTAAATGTTTATTGCTTTGCTAACTGGCATTCCGTTCATACTTCCCCCGATTGGGACCCTCTTCCTTTTTTTTCTCGTGATGGTGTGTGACTGCACATCTCACAAATACTCCATTTCACTTCAAACACCCTTTATTAGAGAGATAGCTGAGGCATGGCTGATGCGGATAGTTTAACTATCGTGGAATTATGTGCCTTCTCGCATAGAATTACTTTCAAGTTCGTGTCAAGCCAATTCTAAGAAATCTTGATTAGGTCATACATGCTGCATAAACACTATGTGGATTGAGCCTTGGTGTCAATCCACATAATTAGTAGCCACCCTATTGTCTAAAGTGCCCCAATACCCTTTAGACAAATTGCATACTTATATGTCAATGTGATCATAATAATTAAATCAAGCCAACTTTGCCAAAATGGAGTTTAGAAGTTTTTGGTTATTTTATTTGTAGAGTCATGGATGAGTTCGAATTCCCAAACCCTCAAATGGTCACAGAGCTGAGTCAGAGACTTAAAAGCTGGTGGATAAATATAAAGAAAGATCAGGAAAGGGAGATTCGTCAATTGTTGGGTGGTCTCAGATTTCTGATCTTCGTCACACAAAACCCTCATTTGATGATGGCCCTACTAGAATTTTAGGACCCTGTGAGGATGGTTTCAAATTTACAGATTGTAACTTGACACCCACAATTGAAGAAATTAGTGGTTTCATCGATTTTCCTTATCATGAGTGTGAAATGATGGTACCATAAGTCGACATCAAAGGAATTTCAAAAGTTTGGAAATAAAGCCTAATCCAATATGGACTTCTTGACCTTGGGTGGACTCATTTAGACTTCTATACTCACAATTTGGCCGAGATGATAGCTACTACGCTTTGAGCTATAAATTTGAGTGCTCCATTGAAGAATGGGAAAAATATCGCTTAGATTCCTTTGCCATTGCCTTATTAGGATCCTTGGTTTTTTCTAAAACAAGGGGAAGAATCAACACATTTTTAAGGTACTTGGTTCGAGACCTATCTCAAAGAGGGGGAGAGCCCAGGAAAACCATAGTGACCATGATCCTAGCAGAAATAACAAGAAGTTTATCAGCATGTGTCGATGGTAGAGTGTTCTTCGAGGGATGAAATTTTCTACTTAAACTATGGGCTATCGAACACTTCGACAGGCGATACAACATGGTAGACATCTTTCTTAGCCAAGGCAACAAGATTAATAACTATCCAAGAAGGTTGGCACATTTCACCGCACCTGTGGTATTTGTGGACTGGCAGATATTTTTGACAGAGCTTGAGAGCCGCCGAATCTAATGGATGCTCCATTTTTTGTCCACGCTAATGACATAGTAAGAGGGGACGAGCGATACTTCATTGAGCTTATTGGATTAAAAGGTGTTCAACCATATGCGCCTCTTCGAGTTCTTCAGTTAATTTGGGAAAACACAAGTCATACCACTCCGATATAACATGAGTTTAAGTATGAGTTTGGAGTAGATAAACCACAAGTCCACAACATACTTCGAGGATGAGAGTGTGTGTTGACCATTCCTATGGGTGCACGACAGACTTTATGCACACATGAGTACCCATATGGATCCTGATAGAGTCTGAAGTCCCAATATCAAGTGGAGAAGGATACCATGGGCTCGCCGATGAAAGGGAAAACATATGGGCGCTCAGTGTGTAGAACATGAGACAAGAAGTCTCACCTTATACAAGAGGTCAATTGGCGCCAAGTTCTTGTAATCGATACCTCCAAGATTTCAGAATTGAGGATGATTTTCCCAATGTTATCAAATAGAATAGTACGAGTTGTAAAAGCGTAAGAGCTATATAGAACCACCTTTGGTCGGCCTCACATCTTCCCATCCTCTAGTTAGTTGTCTCAATTACATTTATCCTGGACTACGTCCAGCCAAGTATTCTTGCCCTTACCCTTTCGGTCGAGCACAACCTCCCGAGCGCTAGGTTCAAGAAACTTCATACCACTTCGTCCCTTTCACTCTACAACCTGATCTCTACATTCATAGCTTGAAAAATCAAAAGAGGGTCACCTCTCTTAATGACTATTCTTAAGCTTCCTGTCTTTGGGAGTAGGATCTCTTTCCTAGGACGTCATAGAAAGATAGCGAAGTCAGATAGTTCTTTCTTGCTTTCCTTCTATCTTTCTTTCTATTTCAAAGTTGTTCATATCACTGCTTACTTACTTGACTTGCCCCCTTTTTTTTAACCAAGGGGGAAGTCGTGCAAGCAAGCCTTTTCCCTTGGTTCATTTCATTTTTTGCTTCTCAATTATGATGTATCGTTTAAATTTTATAATAAATGAAAGTTTTTTTCTTCTAATCTAAACTCCATTTTTCAAATAAGGCTTGAATTAATTATTGTGCATCACTTATGAGTCATTTAGTCCTATCTCTGGCTCAATAAGGTTCCTTTGCATTTAGGGCGTTTATCTTAAAACAATGTGCTTGATATAACAATTTATACAATGCTCTAACTTGGATTGTGTTTTGATTTTATTTTTGTTTTACCCTCCCCCAATGGTTGATCTGTAGACCATGGTTTACCACATGCGATCGAAGGGCTCTCTTCCTTCTCTCCCAACAGAGAATCACAAAGGAAAGAAGAAAGTGATTAATGACAAGGTTATATGCAAGACTGTTGAAAATAAGTGTATTTCACCCTTGAGAAGAAAATAAAGAAGTTAGAAGAAGAGGTGTTGGATATGCACGAGTGGGCCAAGTTGTTACTCTACGCCAATCCTTCTTCGGAGACAAACATGGATATGTCACCTTTCGCAAGTCAAGCCACTCTCCAAAATAATAATCAGACTCACCCTACTTCTCATCCTTTTCCAAGTTAACCGACTTCTCAAAAACAACCAACTTACATTCAAATGCCTCCAAAGAGCATCCACTTCCAAAATAATCAATATCCTTCGCATCATGCATATGCTACCAAATATCAAGATCTTACTCCACACACGCAGAATCCTAATACATAAGTGGCTCGATATGAAATGCCTTCACTTTAAGTTTCGTGGCATCATGTGCCTCTCATACCATTTCCAATTCTTCCATATCAAATGTCTCCGTACCAAAGGCCTCCTCGACCATATCAACAACTAAGATATCCTGGTCATAAAGTCAAACTCATCACTCGACCTCATATTCACAAAAAAACTCTTCAAGGTTGAGGAGAGACTTGGCAAAACTTATACTTCTCTGATTGAGCCTATAGGCCAACTTTATGAAAAATTGGGGATTTTCGGTAACATCGCTCTTATCAATGAAATAAGGATGAATACATGTGCATCATGGATTGAACCCTCTAAGGTTTGCGCTTATCATTCAGGAATGAAAGGACATACCATAGAAGAACGTCGTGATCTGAAAGACAAGATTCAACAATTGATTGATGCTAAATTCATACGCTTGGAGGACTTTGTACCAAAAAAAGTTCAAATGTAAATGTACCAAAGTTTACTTGAACTAGTCTCCAAATAAGGCTTGCGCCCTTTAAGGTCAAGTCCTCCACATTCAGACACCCATGATAACATATAGGAAAATAAAGTTGGCCAAAATCTACCATTCAATTGCCACTCAAGAATCTTCTCTAAATATTTCTCTTATGCTCTTTATAATTTGGAACTACGTCAGACTTGATTCCTGTTTAGGAGGGGATACGTAGGCGCTCCTATGGGGTTCTGTCTTATCATAATAAAAATTTTCATTTAACACTATATTATGTAACTAGGGCAGAATTTTTGAGAGGGTCTCAAAAAATCCATCAAAGAGCTTTCTCCTTTCAAATTTAAATACTGGGCAAAATTTTTGAGAGGGTCCCCTCAACAAGCATTTTCTGCAAAAATTCAAGACTGGAGCAGAATTTGTGAGATGATCTCAAAAATTCACAATGGTCAATTTACAATCCACAACAGATCAGAATAACAGAAGTTCTACACTGGGGCAGAAAATTTTGAGGGGACCTCAAAATTTTCAATAACACTTCGAGGGACCTCCTAGCAGACGCCAAAGGAGCATACTGTGTCAAATCATGGATACAGATCAACCTCCCTCTTAAAATAACTATTTTTCTTTGAATGCAGGAATACGGGTACATATACAATGGCAACTTCAACATCGCTTGAAGGATAAACATACCACTTGTGAGCCCAACAAATGACACTCGACCCTTCCAACAAGGCGAATATCCAAGCTACTCCATGCCCTCAATAAATTATTGTGCCCGAAGATTTCATGTGCCAGAGAAATACATTATTGCATTTTGCCCGAAGATTGTATCTGCCGAAGATTGCATTACCGCATGTGCCAGAGAATATCATTGTGCTCGAGATAGCATTGTGCCCGAGGATTGCATGTGTCGACGATTTCATTGAGCCCGAAGATTGCATGTGCCCTAGAACTGTATCATTGCATCATGCCCGATATTCCAACGTGCTCGAGAATGTATCATGCCCGAGGATGCATCGTGCCTCAAAAGTGCATTGTGCCCAAGATTGCATTGCCCAAAGATTGCATGTGCCCGAGATTGCATATGCCCGAAGGCTGGATCGTGCCCTAAAATTGCATGTGATCGAAGACTGATTATTGCCTGCTCTCGAGATTGCATTGTTCTCGAGAATCGCATGTGCCCGAATACATCTGTACATCTGTACAGAGTTACTACTGATTCAAGTCGCAAAATGCTACAATTACATCAAATAGATACGCTTTCTTTACTCATTACTTATATTCCAAAGGCGTCATCCTCCAAAGGCATCATGTTTCATGGCCTGCGGACTACATGTCATGGACTAAGGACTTACTTTATGTTTATCATGTTCCTAAGGCATCATAATCTAAAGCCATCATCTTCATAACCTGCGGACATCATATCATGGCCTAAGGATTTAATTTTTGTATATCATGATCCGAAGGTGTCATAGTCTGAAGGCATCATTTTCATAGCCTGCATATAACATTTTCATAATATGAGCAATTAATTTTGCATATCATGGCCCTAGACATCATAGCCAAAGACATCATTTTTCATAGCCTTAAGGCAAACAGTCATGTTTGACTCCAAAATTGCATCATGTTTACATTTACCGTTTATTTTGATACATCTGCTCTAATCACTCTATTTAGTCATATTACAAGCAACAGATGTGCAGATTATAAAAAAAATCAAACGCCCTCTGAATAACCATTTCCATGCTTACAAACAAAGCTCTGTCAAATTCATGGCTACTCACATTATCGTTAGGCTACTTAGGCTACTATTCAGGTTATTTTAGAGATATTATCGAATTCAACTCGCTACTGTGACCTACTTTTTCCTCATCCAACCAAGATCATCTCCCTTTCGACTACGATTATCGTGCTTATATCTATCTCAAGAAGGCCCTATAAATTCCACGCTACTCATATTGCTCCTTTTCATCCAAACCTTGCTCAAAGGCTGAAAACATCGCTCTATCATTCTCTTCTCGCTTCACTATCATTCTTTTCTCGCTTCTTTATGTCTCTCTTCTCACTACTCTAATCTTATCCATTTAAGTTGATATCGTACCCCTTCAAATATCTTACCACTCTTTTAATTCTTAACAATTTAGTTTGATCTTGCATCTAGAACTACACACGACCTTATTCTCATATAACCAGAGATATGTAGGCGACTTAATACCAAAGCATCGGTTGTACCCTTTTTTCAAATCTACATCGTTTCAAATAATCCCACTGACATCTTTCGTCGGTCGGACATAATCGGCTACTAGTCAACGTTGGTTGCCCGACAATCATTCTCACTCCCAAGCAACCAAGGGGCAGCTGTTGACACCCAATTTTGACCGACCTTTAACCATTTTTTAGGAATGCTATTCGATTAAATACGTATTTTAAAATTTATTTTAAGTTTAGAATTTTAGTTGATTTTGCATGAAAATTATATATTTTAGTATATTTACTGTATAAAATTATTGTAAATATATTTAAAATATTTTAAAATTATTAATAAATTTCGAATGTTTTAAAATTTAAGTGATTTTCAACTATATAAAAATATTTTAGTATATTTAGTATTTAATTAAACAGTAATTCTTAAAATTTCCTCAAAATCATTTAAATGTTTGCTCATTCTATCCTAATTTCTTTCAATTCTAGTCACTTCAATTCCAATTTTATTTCAATAATAACCATCATCTTCCTTTATATTCTAGCCTATTTCATTGCAATTTTACTCATTCTATATCCAACCAAATCTGATTTTTTATAAAAACTTCAATTAGTCTCATCTGTCCATTTAATTACTTAAATTCTAAATCAAATCCTAGCCCCTCATCTCTTCTAAAATCAATGGTCCAGATTTAATCTACCTATTCTAACCTAAAAAGACCCTAATCCCTAAAATTCTCATTCTCTTCTCCCTCCCTCAGATCAACCGCTTTTCTCTCTCTCTCTCTCTCTCCCAACTCCACCGGCAACTTCCATCTTCTCCGTCTCCTCTCTTCCGCCAGGCTGCCTCCCCCTCGCTGTTCTCTTCTCCTCCCCTCTCCTCTCTGCGCTTCTCCCTCTCCCCGTCTCCTCTTCTTCTCTTTTTCTCCAAGAAGCAGTAGTGTCAGGCGAGGCAACCAATAGCAATGATAGCAGCGCTAGGTGAACAGCAACATTTGCTCCGTCCAGTAGCCAACAACAAGCACCAAGTAAGGCCACCTGCGAGAACCAGTAGCCGACCGCGAGGGGCACCACTGTTAGCAGAAGCTCCCGCGTGCGAAGACAACAAGACCAGTAGCCCTGCATAGCCAGCTTCGAATAGCAACGCTCGAGCAGCAAATCTGGCCAGCAGCTGCACGGAGATGGCGGAACTCCAGTAAGTATTCTCCTCTCTTCTCCTTCCTTTTTTCCTCTTTCATTTTGTAGGATCAGGAGCAGCAATAGCTGCGAAACAACACAGCAACAACAGCAAAATCATAGCAGCTTCAGCCAAAGAACTCCGGTGAAAGACCGGGTTTTGATCGAAATGACGGATCTCAATAGATCCTTCCGGATAATCTTTTCCTAAAATATCATTTCACCCTTTAATAGATTTGTTCTTCTACAAAATTGGTTGTCTGACTGCCTGAATGAATAAATTTTATGCATGCTATTTTGATCTTAAATCTGTGATTTTCTGATTTTTAGACTTGGTGTGTTATTGAAATATTGTCCATTTTGACTTGGAATGACGGTTAACTTAGCTATTTTCCTAGATATCAGCGTATTCTGGATTCCAATATTATTGTGATTGCTGGTGCGTGGTTTCAGCCATTAATTGGGAGTGATAACTCACTCCTTGAAGGATCGTTCCTTTAGCTAAGATTTGATTCGCTTTTTTTAAAAAAATTAAATGAGTTTGCAATTTCTGACTTGACTTTACTTTATTAAGTGTGGTTGATTATTAGTTGTCTATATACGGTAAAAATTATATGAAGTTGTATGTTTGGAGCTTGACTTTAAGTTATGTGATATTGTCTTCCCTAAAGTAATTTCCCTTGAGTTAAACATGTGCAATTTTGATTAACAGTAACTTGGCATTGGATTTTTTATAAAAGAAATAAATAAATAATTGTGTTAATTTCCTCCCTTTGATTATAACATACTTGATCCTTCTTTCCTTAATTGCATATTATATAGATTGTTACTACTCCTATAGCTGGAAAAATTATAATTTAAAATAGTTTAATTTGGATCTTCACTATTTAAGGAAAATAATGTTAATGTTCCTAATTGTATTTCTTACTTATTTATTTTTGGTAATGAAATAATTTTTTAAAAATATGATTTGTGTCTTCTTTATTTAAGGGAAAATATTACTATTTTCCTATTCGTTATTATTTACTTTTTTATATTTGGTAATGAAATATTTTAAAATTTTCTAATTTGGCTCTCCTCTAAAATAAGGAAAATGTGATAATTAATTGATTCCTTTAAATATTTTTTCCCCTTATTTGTTCCCCGTCTTTGCTATATAAAAAGGACCCCCTCCTCTCATTCTCTCAACTCAACTCATTCACTCACTTGGAATTACAAACAAGTTCTCTCATTCTCAGATCTCATCTCTCATTGCTCTCTCTTGAAATACTATAAATATTACTCTCTATTCTTGAAAAAAAGTAAGAATTTTAGTAAAACTTTGCATCATTTTTGGTGTATTGTTGTGTTGCGGTTGTGGATTGAAAACCTCGCTAGATACTTCATTGTTGATAAAACTTTCTGCATAATTGGTTAGCTTTTTTCATTAGTTTAAATTTCATTTTGCATTATTATATTGTGTGGTTGAAATAATTAAAAGTAACTATGCTATTTAGTTTCATTATTTTTTTCCTCTATGTGCGATAATAATTATTCTTTATCCATGTTGGTGTATTGTTTATATATATGAAAGTAATCGGTCATTATAAATACTTGATGTTCTGCTTATTTTTTTACATTATATGTGTTACATTATTCCTTGTAGCAGGTTTTGAACTTAGAGTTCAAGATATTGAAGGGTCGCCTAGAAGATAATTGCTGATGGAGCTATTGTTTATTTTGTTGTTTATTTGTTCATTATTTGTTTTGGGGAAAATGCACAAGTACCCCCTCAATCTATGCCCTAAATTCCAGAGACATAATTATACTATACTAAGGTCCTATTACCCCCCACCCACCCATCCACCAAACTTATTTTATAAGTAATTTTCTACCCCTTTTGGGCCTACGTGGCATTAACTTAAAAAAAAGTCAATCAGCGTTGGTCCCACAAGATAGTGTCACGTAGGCTGAAAAGGGGTAGAAAATCATCAATAAAATAAGTTCAGAGAGGTAATAGGACCTTAGTATAGTATAAGTGTGTCTCTGAGATTTCGGGCAAAGGTTAAGGGGGTACTTGTGCATTATCCTTTTGTTTTGTAACAATTTGTAAACTCTCCAACTTTAGTATATATAAAATAAATTTGGGGGGTTCACCTAAAGGGAAGGTGAATTATATGCTAATTTGCAAACTTATTTGTGTTAGAAAGCGTGCCTACATGATTGTAATTTGCTTGATAAAACGGCTTTCATTCTAACTAAAAAGAATTAAATAAATAAAATAAATCATCTTTGTTTTATTACTTGGTATTTTGTCTAACTATTGAATTGAAGTTGATTTTATTCTAATTTGCATTTTAATGATTCGATTATGATTAGATCTCTTCCTAATTCGCTAGACTATTAAATAATTTCTGTGCATTTTGTACAAACTCATTCATTGTATAAATTATGCCTATGGAATTTATGCATTTATATGTCATTTGGAGTTAGAAATCATGCCTATATGTGTTATTTAAATGGTTGACTTTTAAATCACTTAGAAATCATGTTTATAGGAATTATCACTAATTTTAGCATGTAATAATTGAATTATTTCTTTTACTTTGTCATTTTTTTAGCATGTTAATCACTTCGAAATTATGGTAATAGGCTTGTAAATTTTTAGCATACCAATAATTGAAATAAAATTCGTTGTGCATATTCTCTGTCACTTTTAAATAAATAATCAGCTAAGTACATAAAATCCTTCCTGAACTTGGCAGCAGAACTCGCTTTAGTTCTTTAACTTTATGGGTAATTATTTGCCCCCCTAATATTTTTGCAAGTGAATTAAATAGCACCTTACATATACAATACCAGTTTCTTATACATGGGTGAAGTGTACGCGCTCCAGCTAAGTGACATCTCAGTGCCACATTGATGACATGTCAAATAATTTAAAAAAATTTAAACTTTTCCACATCGTTTAAAATATTTATTTTTCACTCTTCACCCACCCTCTTCATTATTTCATTTGGGTCAATTTTTTAAGATCCAAAATTTCATATTGATTGATTTATTCTATTTTTCATTGATTTGTAATTATTTACTATTATTTCCATCAATACTTATATCAGTCATCATACTTTTTTCCCCAACTAGATGAAACTATTAATTTATATCAAAAATGACAATTTTAAATTTATGCAAAACTGATATGCTAATTTTTTAGATTTGTTATTTATTTACTTATTTCACTTCTTAATGCATATTCAGGTATAGATTAAGTAACATTATAGTTAGATGAATAATTATTCTTTTAAGAAAACTCAAATCTCAAAAGAAAAGGATAAAGAAAATTATGTGGGTCTTGAATGTGATTTTTGATTTTTGTATAACCAAAAAATATATAGAATGTAGAGTTTGATGAAGGAGAAAGAGGATGGGTCGATGTTGGGGTAGGATGTGGTGGGACTTGGGAGTTTCAGGAAGAAGAGACAAGCAGGAGATATGGGTGTTTTGAGAAAGGGTGGAGGGGTTTGAAGAAGAAGAAGAATGGGGTGGGTGGGTTCTTGTTTTTTTGTTTTTTTCATTATATATATAGTGGGACCTTTTTTTTTTTCAAAAAGAAAAAACGTACGCGCCTTCAGTATTTTTCTTTTCTTTTTTTGTCACGTCATCTGATAAGGTGGTGTTAAATTTACTTGATATGAGTTAAAGGGGGTAAATAGTTACCTGTAAAGTTAAAATGCTAAATTGAGTTATGCGGAAAAGTTCAGGGGGGATTTTTATGTATTTTCCCTAAATAATCCTTATTGATTTATTGCATCTAACAAATCGGCTATCTCTTAAACGATTTTATGCATTAATAATAAAATTTGCTACTGTTCTAAAAAATATTTTCTGCATCTAATAAATGACTGCCTAAGAAATATTTCTGTATTAATCATATTCTGATTTTTAATTGTTGCTGTAATTAATTTTTTAAAAATATTTTGCAGCATTAATAATTGATATATAAATAGTCACTGTTATTAAAAAAATAATTTTCTGCATTAATAATAAATTTGTCACTTTTCTAAAACAAGTTGCCGCATTAATAATAAATTTATTGTTGTTCTAAAAAAATTTCCTACTTTAAATTAATAAAAGTTGTTATAAATAAATTTTCTGCATTAATAATTAAGTTTGCTAATATTTTAAGATATATATGCATCACTTCTTTTCCATTTGGGAATTAAACAAAATAAAATCTATTATGTCACTAATTTCTGCTCACTTAAAATTAGTTCAACACTAAAATCTGCATCCATGTCATAATTTTTTCCTTCTCATAATTAAATGTTTGTTAATATAAGTTTGTATATTCGTATGCCACACAATTTAGCATGAAGACCTTTCACAATTATGTGTTATTTGCAAGCATGTTTAATTAAAATTTAGAGACCAAATTGAAACCTATCATGCTAAAATTTTTGTCTTATTTGTTTGATTTGGTCTCTAGGAGGGTCTTATATTTTATTTGTCTAAAAGTCACCCTACTAAGAGTTCAATGCCTCTTGGACATTAAGTTGGGACGAGTAGACACCTTCTAGGTACGAAATGCATGTGGTGGTGGGGTAAGGATAGTTGACCCTATGGATATGATTACATCGACTCGGTCTAAATGACAAACTTTAGTTTTGTCTGTCCCTATACAGAAGCCAACCGAAATAAAAATTAAAAGTCGAGCGCTGATCTAAAAGTCCCTCTTTGCGTCTCCTTTCTATTTTAACCCTTTATTTGTTTGATAATTATATTTATTTGGGGTAGTATAAAAATTAAAATAATAAATCTGTTTGCTTATTTATTTGTCTATTTTCTATCCTCTCGCTTATCTCTTTATTAATTGCTTAGCATATATATTTTATTGTTATTACTTAGACTCGCATACATAAAATATATAATTAAAATAACAATATGACTACTTGTTCAACTTGTTATATCACATAGTCTCGCATGTTAAATTAAATAAAAAATGATCTTAATTGTTGAATATTGCTATCACCTAGCTTTCACGTGTTTAATTAATTAATTAAAATAGCTCTAATTATTTAATATTGGTTATCACTTAGTTAGCATGTTAAAACTAAATAAACAATGAAGTGATTTTATTTGCTAGTAACCCCCACATAAATTGCATGAGATATGGATGGGACCCACATTTGTGGACCTTGAGGGATGTCTAATACCTTTCCCTCGATGTGATCTCTAGCTCGTTGACCTTAGTTAGACTTAGTTAGGCTATATAGGTGCCCTAACGCGCCTTAATTCATTAGGTGGCGACTCTTCAAAACTCAATCCCTAAAGAGTTGTAAGGTCGTGATAAAACCCGTTTTGAGAAAAAATGGGGCGCGACATCCATAACTCTACCTTTTTTGAAAATTTTCGTAATATGTTGTCATAATTTGGTTTCTATGAAATTTCCATAATTTGATTCTCATGGAAATTTTTCATAATATAATTCTTCTGAAAACTTACCTTAATTTTCATAATTTGTAGGAACTAAACTTTCCATCATTATAATTTTCAATAATTTGTAGGAATCAAATTGACGTCTCCATATTTTGAAATCTACGTATACCCACATTATCCCGGTGATTGTATATTGTATTTCCGCATCATCAAGTTCAATTCGGGCCATCTCTATCAAGTAAAAACTTTTTCAATTTTCTGATTTTTGTCACCCTTTTTTTTAGCGCAGCACGACTTTTGTAGAAAACATATCTCATTGTAGGAATATCAAAATCGTTATCCGTTTGATTTTCCAGAAAGTAGACTCATACAGATACAACATATCCGAAAATAACAATCAGACAACTCTTGAATTTACTCAGGTGATTTTTTGAACTCAGCCTAAAATTCTGATAAACTGAATGCATCAGCTTTGTGCGACTTTGCGGAAAAATTCATATCTCGACGTAGGAATATTGAAATTGTGATCTGTTTGATGTTTGAGAAACTAGGATCATTGAGATACAACATATCCAAAAAAACACGACCAGACGACTCTCGAATTTACAGAGGTGATTTTTTTGAACTCAGACTGAAATTCTGATAAACTGAACGCATCAGCTTTGTGTAACTTTGCGGAAAAATTCATATCTCGAAGTAGGAATAACGAAATCACAAGCGTTTTGGGATGTTGTGATAGATCTATGTCGTATACGAAAAATCACATTTACATTTTATCAGCGTTGATTCAGTTTTCCATTTGAATCAGTCTTTCACCAACTGCAAAAATTTGAGGTTACTGCCTTTACTTTGGACATGTTCATACAAATCTAAACTTTTTCTTTTGTTTAATTTTTTTAACTGATATTTGATAGAGATATAAGACTTCGATCCTCCAACATGATGCAGTTCCCCGATCGAGATTCGCTGCATCCTCTTTTTGAAATAGTGGGCGACAACCAACAAAATCCAAATGCCAAAGTTCTACTTTTGGAGGTTCAACCTCCTGCTATCGGCGTCTTCTCCCTTGTTAGTAGAGCATATGATGAACCTCTTCTCCTTAAAGAATGGTCAAAAATGGGTACCAATGACTTTATGAGAAACTTCTCGAGCAAGGCTACTAGCATGAAAGTTCCTTTACTGAAATCTGTGATTCATCATGACGCAACGTCTTCCAAACCTTCTCATTCTGATGAAAATTTCAACAGTTGGCGTGTTCCCTCTTCTAACTTTGGCAATGTTTGCTACAAACCTAGCTACTGGGAATGGGTAGAGGACGTTTTTCCCCTCCACAAGGAGATTTTGGAGCTCATCAAGGTCTATGAAGATGTATATACTTCTTTGTTCACCGACGACTATGACGACAATGTACTTCATGCTTTTTGCGAACTTTGGCGCCCATCTACCAATATGCTTTCTACTTTCATTGGAGAGATGTCCATATCACTTTGGGATTTAAAAGCCATTGCAAGTCTCCCCGTACAAGGGCATTTTTACGACGAAGTTGTTCCCTAGGCGAAAGAATTGACAAAGACGGATACTCAAAAAGAATTGATTCTTCCCAATAGTTGTAGATATTTTTTTTGGCCTTCTACGGATAAGCGAATGATGATCTGAAAGAGGTGTCCGTCCATGATTGGGTGAAGTTTTGGTTTAGAGGACCTTATGGTATGTCGAGCCTCTGCAAAAGGTGTTAAAGGTACGAGCCACAAAGTCAAGATTAAACCACAATCCTTCTGGACACATTGATTTGAACTTCCTACCGCGGACTGACGAGGAGAATGCTTCCTTTGTCAAGTTAGATGTGGAAGAATCACTTAGAGATGAGACTAGCTTGGCACCCTTCTTTGCTTGTTGGCTTTGCAAATTTGTGCTTCCGAATAAGAAATTCAACCATGTGTGCGCTAGTATTTTTAAAGTTGCGAGCTTGATGGATCATGGAAAGAAATTCTCCTTAGCAGTCCCAGTTCTTACAAGCATATATCGCGACTGTAAATGAAATCTCTACTTCTTCAAACTTGAATGTGGCAAATATAATTTTCCTCATACACTATGTATATAGTTGGCTTGGGGAATACTTTGGGACTCATCATCGTGCCAATCGTTCACATCGATCGATATCTCTTTGTAAAATTTCTGGCAAGAAGATGGCCAAGTGTTTTGATTTTACTGACGCCAAAAAGTTATTTCAACAGGGTGATACTCGTAGCCTCCATCATTTAGCAATGTTGTAGGGGAGGGATTTGCACCTTACTGATAATGTCAATATTTCAAATACGTGGAATGAATATATCATATAAGCCTTCGGACAGGTTATGTAACCCTTAGGCATGATTCAAATTTCATCGTGGAATCCTACAACCCTGTCAGATTTCGTCAACAATTTGTTTTTTTGTCAACATGTCCTCGGAGATCTTATGGATAATCCTTATGATGGTACACTATTAATATTGGTGCAACTTTGGAATTCCTCTTTTCGACTTAATACTTTTTCTAAATGCATAATTCTAACGTGTCCATTAGAGGGTGCTCCTTAATGAGCCACGAGTATGTAGACTGGTGCCTATCCCAAAGGATGAATACTTTCTAAGTAAACCTCCGCATAATTTTGAGGAAGATGAATCAAGACTCTACATCAATTTCATCTAAAGAGGCTTATGATCAATCAAAGGAAAAGTCACATCCTTATTTTAAATCTCAAGTGAAGTCAAATGATACTCTGCAAGTCGCTACGACCTTATCCAAGTCTAAAACCTCGAAAGATGGGGATGTTACTATGAGATCAAAAGCGAGGCGCCTCACATCAGCCTCAAATGCGACTTCACTTGCTTTCAAAGTTGGCTATGGTTCTATGGAACAAATTAACTTCATGTATCATCAGACAATGGTAATGACCAAACGCCAAACCTTAAGACGCCTTGTGATGAAATTTCTCATATATATGCTTCACCGAATGGTGTTGGACGACCCAATGCATCTTCCAGTCCAATGGATCATCACTGGCAAAAAGAAAGGCACAAGAGATGGATGATGCTTGTTGTGGTATTGATATTTTAGATACAATTGTCATTGATGATAATGACTTTGTTGATGAGGATCTGAACTCGGCATTGTTGTTTGAATTAGCAAAACAAGTAAGGCCCCCTCCTTTTAAATCAAAGTTTGAATATGATCATCTTTTTGTTAGCAAAAACAAGTAAGGCCCCCTCATTTTAAATCAAAGTTTGAATATGATCATCTTTTTGTTCTTACTTTTTTTTTTCTTCTTCTTCTTTTTCTTTTAGTTGGACCTCCAAGAACTATATGGTGGCGACCTTAACAATGGCGCGGTTGAAAATTTCACAATAGATCTTAATGATCTTGATGCAGCTGCAAAAGACTTTCATTCTTCCATTAACAATGTGATGCCTTCATTGGAAGTAGTTCCATCAATAAAGTCACCAAGTAGGTCATTGCGACCTGGTGCTCCTACTTTTGAGCCCTAAGAAAACATTTACCGTGCCAAATTGACCTTTGTTTTTTAGATGTGGGGCGTATTGTGTAATGGATGAATTATACAATTTTCGTTAGGTTCTTCAGATGGATTTACGGAATTGGAGTCAAGAATCGCTTCAACTCGTGAGGAGATTAGAAAGGTAAACATTATTGATGTCTTTTTTTGGAGGATCATGTAGAGAATTTCTTCAATTCGTACACAGAGTATGATACTTTAAGATCATCAATGATGACTAATGAATCACATGAAAAAAATCCTCTCTGATGCGCAACATCATCTCAATGGTGCAAAGCTGGCACAAGAAAAGTTGGATGGATCCATGGAGAAACTTCAAGCAACTCTAGCAGATGTGGAGAAAGACTTAAAAGCCTTGACATCCAAGAAAACCAAGGTCATCGAGCTCATTAACAAATATAAAGAGAAGTTGTCCAAAAGTTAAGAGAATGTCACCACTACGGAGGGCGTAATTTATACCATTGAGAGAAATAATGTGATCTCTAACGATGAGGTTGAGAGACTAGACAAGCTAAAAGGGGCGATTAAGAAAACTCGCCAAGAAGTCACAAGTTTCAAACTTTTTCTGTAGTTAGATTTTCTTATTTATTTGCTTAGGATTTTCTAATTTACTCATTATAATGTATTGGTTCTTTTTTTTCTGAATAAATAAAATAGTGACTTATGTTTCAATTAGAATTTTCCCTTCTTGAATTTCGAATTTTGATTGTTTCTTTCTGCGAGTTCCTTTCTTTATTGGAAAAAGGACTCCAAAAACTAGCGTTTACATGAGGATTGCAACAAAATGTTAATTTTTTAGCTTTCTTCAGTTTTGCACACATGTGAAAGAAAATTCATAGCATGAAGTATGAGTATTAGAATAATGAGCTTCTTTTTTATTGGAAATATAACTTAGAGATCTTCAATCAGTATAAAAATCACATCCATGGGATTTACGGTTTGGTACATATTTATGTTCGAAGTTGGATAAAAATTTGTGTGCTTGAATCTTCAGCTTGCGTACATGTGGATGAAAACTCATAACTCGGAGTAGGAGCATCGCAATAATGGGATTTTTTTATTGGAAAGATAACTTAGATATCTTCAATTTGTATAAAAAATAAATCCATGGGATTTACGATTTAGTACAAATTTGTGTACGAAGTTGGCGCAAAATTTGCGTGCTTGAATATTCATCTTTCTTCAGCTTTGCGCACACGTGGAAGAAAATTCATAACATGGAGTAGGAGCATCGGAATAATGAGCTTCATTTTTGTTGGAAAGATAACTTAGAGAGATTCAATCTATATAGTAAATCAAATCCCTAGGATTTACGGTTAGCACAGATTTGTGTTCGAAGTTGGCTCAAAATCTGCGTGCTTGAATCTTCAACTTTGCACACATGTGGAAAAAAATTCATAACATAGTGTAGGAGCATTGGAATAATGAGCTTTTTTTTTTGTTGGAATGATAAATTCTATATCTTTAATATATATAAAAATCACATCCATGGGATTTATGGATTAATACAGATTTGTGTTCGAAGTTGTCTCATAATCTGCGTGCTTGAATTTTCAATTTTCTTCAGCTTTGCACACATGTGGAAGAAAATTCATAATGTAGAGCAGGAACGTCAGAATAATGAGCTTATATTTTGTTGGAAAGATAACTTCAAGGTATTCAATATAAATAAAAATCACATTCATAAGATTTATGGATTAATACAGATTTATCTTCAAAGTCAACTTAAAATCTGGCGTGCTTAACTCTTCATTTGAAAGAATCAGCATGATATTACATGATGACGTTATTTTTTTTCCTTCTTGTGACTAAACCTAGAGTATAATAGTCTAAGTTTCCTACATACCTTAGTGAAGAGGATTAAGTCATAACAATTCAGAAAGTGAGCTTTAATTTTATTTTATGTTTCTCCTAATTTTTGCCTAGGCCGTCTCTTTTGAGATTTTCAACCTAGCGGACATTTTTCTTTTAGAGTCGTACACAGTTTATACTCTTGAGGGCTAGGAGTATGGCACCTCTTCAAGTATAGTACTTCTTTAAGAGTTTTCCATTGATGGGACCAATCTGCAAGCCGTCTGCATCCACAAGTTTGTAAGCTCCACTTGAATAGACTTCTTGGATGACATTAGTCCATCCCATTTTGAGGTGAACTTGCTTTTAGATTTATGATATATGTTAATTGTCCTTCTAACAGCAAGAATTTGATCACCAACTTGTAAGGACCTTAGGAGAACCTTTTTATTGAAAGTACGAGAAAGACGGGCTTGATAACATTCAAGACTTTGTTGAGCTTCCAACATTTTCTCATTCTAACTCTTCAAGGCGCAGACAAGCATTTTCTTTTTCAGTAAGTCTGTCTTGGATGGCAAGACTCAATGATGGTATTTGTCGTTCAAGTGGAAGGCCTGCTTCAGTTCCAAAAACAAGAGAATAAGGAGTTGCTTGAGTCAGCGTGCGATGAGTCGTTCGATATGCCCAAGGAGCTTATTCCATTCTATCATGACAATCTCTTTTAGATTTTGAAACGACCTTCTTTGACAATTTTCTCAGGGTCTTGTTATATGCTTCAACTAGGCCATTTGCAGCAGCATAATACATTGACGAATTACGTTGCTTGAAGCAGAAAAGGTCACATGTCTTATCCATCAATCTATTGGCGAATGGCTTTCCATTATATGTTAGTATATAACTAGGAATACCAAAATGATAGATGATGTTCACCCTAATGAAGTTTACAATATTTTCCTTCTTTACTTCTTAGAGGGTAAAGCCTCAGCCCATTTTGAAATGTAATCTATCGTGGAAGGATGTACAAGTGGCCACCAGAAAATTTCATTAGTGGTACAACTACGTCTAGCCCCCACGCATCAAATGGACAAGATGCAATAGTTGGATGTAATACATCAGGAGGTTGGTGCATAAAGTTTGCACGAAATTGGCATGTATGGCATCTTCGAGCATAATCCAAGCAATCTTTTACCATTTTTGGCCAATAATACCCATTCTTTTTATATGAAAATTCAACTTCAGCCAAGATTGATGTGATCCACAAAATCCAGAATGTGCTTCTTGCATAGCTTGATTTGTTTCTTCTTCTCCCAAACAACGACTCAAATGATTTTCGATATAGAATATCTTTATAGTAAAGAAACCGTGGAGCATGACGACGGACTTCAGTCTTTCTCTTCGGATCTTCTGGAAGTATATTGTAGAACAAGTAATCAATCAATGCATGTATCCAGTCGAATATCTCAGCTTGTGAGACAGCTACAAGATGTTCAAGCTTTCTTTATTCATCCGCATCTGGTGGTACTATCCATTTTTGGAAGATAATGATTTGGGCTTGGTCAGGAAGAGTCAATATTGAAGCCAAAGTAGCTAAGGCATCATCTTTCTTATTGTCCTTTCTTGGAACTTCTTGAAGAGTTACATCTCCAAGCCATCTAATCAATTTTTGTGCATATCCATGGTAGTGGCGCAATTCTGGCTTTTTGACTTCATAGCTCTCTAACAATTGATTGATCACTAATTTAGAGTCTCCGAAAACTTGTAATTGCAATTGCTTCATATCGACCGCCATTTAAAGCCCAAGTATTTAGGCTTGATATTCTAAAACATATTGGAGCAACATGTGTTAAGTTGAAGGAATATGGAAAGATCTACTCTTGAGAAGTGAAGAATATCACTCCAGCACCAGCTCCTTCATGATGTGAGGCCCCATAAAAGTACATCTTCCAAGGCGGTGAACTTCAACAAAAATTTCATCTTCATCAGGTTATTCATCAATGAGTTCCCAATCATCAGGTATCGGGTGGTCTGTTAAAAAGTCTGCAATGCTTTCCCTATCACATCCTTTTAAGGAACACACACAATTTCAAATTCTGAAACTAAAGATACCAACTTGCTAGTCGATCATTGAGGACAGGTTTTGACATCACAAATTTGATGAGATTGGCTTTAGAAATAAGATGGACGACATGAGCTTGAAAGTAGCGTTTCATCTTCTGAATTGGGAAGACTAAGGCCAAACATAGCTTTTCGATTGGCGAGTAGTTCAACTCATTTGGTGTCATCATCCTACTCAAGTAGTAAAATGAATCTTGTTTCCCTTTGCCATTCTCGTGGGCTAAGAGTGCTCCCGCTGATATTTCTTGAGATGATATGTAAAGTACCAATGGCTTTCCAGGAACAATAGCTACTAAAACTAGTAGTGTTTTCAAGTAAGACTTGAATCTCTCAAAGGCAGTACTACAAGCTTGGTCCCATTCAAGAAGAGTGCTTGTTTTCATAAGACGACTCAATGGTTGGCACTTTTCTGTTAGATTCAAGATGAATCTCCTTAGATATGCTAGCTTCCCTTGCAGACTCTTCAATTCATCGATGTTTCTTGGCTCGACTATCATCTGAACTGCATCTATTTTTCTTGATCAGTTTTGATTCCTCGATGTCGTACAATAAAGCCAAGGAATTTTCCAAAAGTAACTCCAAACGCACATTTTAAAGGATTTATTCTAAGTTGATACCTTCATAGTAGATCAAACACCATCCTCAAGTCTTGCAAGTGATCACAATTTTTCCTTGATTTCACTACTAATCATCAACACAACATTCAACATTTTTGTGAAGAATGCTATCAAAGATGTTTTGCGTAGCTCTTTGGTATGTTTCTCCTGCGTTCTTTAAACCAAAAGGCATTACTTTATAGCAATAAATGCCCTTAGAAATGCGGAATTTGGTCAACTCTTCATTCTTTGGTGACATGCAGATCAGATTGCAACCAGATAAACCATCCATAAAAGGCATCGCCTCATATCTAGTAGTGGCATCAATCATAAGCTCAGGGATAAAAAGTGGAAATTCATCTTTGGTACATACATTAATGAGATTTCTAAAGTCAACGCAAACTCGAATATATTCATTCTTCTCCCTCACGGGGACAATACTTGAAACCCATGTGTGGTACTTAAGTTCATGGATAAAAATAGCCTCAATAAGCTTGTTAACTTTAGTTTCGATCACTGGAAAAATTCAGGCCTAAAATGTTGTTGATCTTGCTTGATGGGACGCGCACCGCTTTTCACAAGAAGATGATAAACTGCTGCCTTCGGGTCTAATCCAGACATTTATTTGTATCTCCAAGAAAATACATATTTATACTCTTTGAGTAAGTCGACATAGGTCTTTTCCTCATCACTTGCCACTGAAACATTCACATAAGTGTGTTTTTGATCTTCATTTGTTCCAAGGTTGATTTCTTTCAATGCATCAACGATCACCTTTATTCCTTCTTCAATTTCCAGTGGCACATCTTAGCATCTTTATCTTCTTGAGGTTCTCCATCGTTGAAAGATATATGGTAACATGATGAAACATTCTCTGACTCTCCGACAATTTTAATTGGAGAAAAAAAATGCCTTTCATCTTGTGTAGTGACATGATATGAAAAGGCAACACTATTTTCATCTTCCTCACGTTGCTTAGTGTAGACCACAACATGCGACTTTTCCTTTAGTACATCTCCACATGAGGCCATAATGTTCGTCTGGCGCCTCATTCTAAAAGGGATTAGACTTTGAAAGTCTTTAGGAGCATTTTCAGATTTGGGTAAAGCAGATGCTTGCATACCCTTGCTATTTGTCCAAACCTTATTTTTCTTCCTCAATAGACCTAACCTCTCAAATACAGAAATCCTTTTTGTTGCGCTTCCAAGTCGATTGAAGACAAAGGCCTTTTGTTAGAATTAGCAGACTCATATTCTGCAGTTATGTAGTTGGTACTTACCCTTTTTATGGAGATGTGGATATGTGGAGGCTTATTGTAGCCCACCCCTTCACGTTATTGCCTCATAACAGGTTCTAACGAAAGATTCCCCAATGTTAATGGTTTGTTAGGATCAAATTCACCTTTTGCTAGCAGCCTATAAGCATTAGGATCAAACCTTCTTTTCTACGATTCATTGGGAGTTTTTCATAATGGGGTGACTTAGGGGCCACAAATTTTTCGTGAAGTAATGACTTAGGAGCCACAGACTTCACAAGTAATTTTGTGGATGACTTCATCATATCAATTCGCCTTACAAGAAGGGTCAAACCTTCCAACACATTTTCTCGCCACTCAAGAGATTTTACCTTGACCTCCTTTTCGTTTGGGAATAATGAAGAATGGATCTAACCTTTTTACTTGAAAAAGCACCAATAACATTAGGCATCTTGTTTGGACTACAAAACTCTGGATCTGCTTTGTTTGAGACTTTCGCCTTACCGAACGCTACCTTAGCTGTCTTGTTAAGGAGTCCGACATCTCTGGATGCAATGCCATCAACTTTTGTGGAATATTTCTTCAAGTAAAACTTTGCATCAACAAAATGAGCTTCAGCTTCTGTGAATGGATTATCATTTGCAATAATCATTTGGAACTTCATCCTCATAATACTTCAAACTTGGTGGTAGGTAGATTGGATTACTTTTTTCTCATGTACCCACGTGTTATATGAAGTCTTTGCATCAATTACATGCAACCACACGCTTTATTGCAACTCTCCGATGGTGAGGTCTATTTTGACAGTCCCTATGGATATTTATCCTCCTTAGCTGAATCATTGGATCATCAAGCAACTATTAATAAGATTTTATGTTGGTATCCCAAGTTCTTTCATTGTGCGAATTGGAAGGATGTTGATTCCAGATCCCCCATCAACTAGGATTTTGTTCACCCTTTTCTCACGTGCAAAACCAACCATGAATAAACGTCGATTATGAAGTGTGTCACCAAACAGAAGATCATCATCAGAAAATTTGATTTTCGCCATACATGAATTTTCGATCCCAAGAGATGACTTTGGAGCATCTTTTAGTGATGGACATGATCGAGTTTCAATTCAGGAGATAACTTTGGAGCATCTTTTTGTGATGGATATGATAGTGTTGCACCTTTTGTTTTCTTCTCATCGAATTTACAACATATAGCTTTTGTTTCATCGCATGTGAAATCGGTGTAAAACCAATTTGAAAAATATTCTCCAGGTGTAATTGGTCGATGCAGCTCTTGGTAGTGGTGCGTCTTTATTTCCTTCTTTTTTGAATGTAGAATAGTTTTGGTTTTGGATCTTCCTACATGTAAGAACCCAAAATGAGATAGGGTGTTTAGATCCTAACATGTTTTTTTAAGGTTATAAGGTCATAAAATGTCTTATAATATGGTTTATAGGCAGTGAGTAAAGTTTGAAGAGATTTGAAAGTCGAACGTCAAGGGACGACCAAAACGTTCGATGACTAGTCACCTATGTGCCTCATGTGTCTATGCATGATTATATTTGTGTATCATGAGAATTTGAATCCTCTAAATGATTTATAATAATTTTTAATTATGTTATATTTAATTTCAGGAAGTTTGGAGGTCAAACGACCAAGAACATGAAAGGCGTTCGAAAGATAGCCCTTAAGACGCTCAACGTGTGTCTTGATGGGGCTTAGCCTATTTGGACGACTTGAAGTTTTTTTTTTTGGGGTAAAACTTATGTGGAAGGTCTAAAACTTGTTAAGGGTTGTATTACGTTGGAAACGTCCGTACGACTTCTAAAGGGCCCCGCAAAAGGCCCCACAAAAAGGCCCCAAGGCTAGTCGAGACACTGCCTTGGCAGTGTCAATCGACGAACCAAACGAAGGCTCGTTGGTCAACCAACAGCCCGTTGGTGAGGTCTCATCAATGGAACTTACCTTAGGCAGGTCTCAAGACAAAAATTGGCTAATTACCCAACGACGGAAGCCAGGCTCGGCCCGTCGACTGACCTATGGCCAGTAGGCTGGTCCGTCGATGGTGGCCTGCAATCTGTAGCCTGCGTCTGTTTTAATTAAAGGGGTGAATGGGAAATACACCCCACGTCCTAAACTGATCCTAATAGGTTTAGCTATTTTTAGGTGTATATAAGTCATCAAAAATATGATCACCCTATTCGAGAATCCTCTCACACGATTGAAGCCTTTCCCTTCAAAAATATTTCCCTTCAAACCTCCATTGATGGTGAAGCTCAATAACTACTTGGAGCTGGGTTTTATATGGATGAATCATCAAGTTTAAGAGGTTTTCAACTAGACAAAGGTATGGTGATCCTTCATTTCTATTTATCCTTCCATCTAGACAGTTAATCTCAAAGTTTTCAATGAGAAAAATATGATCAAGTGCTTCTTCTTCATTCTAGCCATGGATTCATTCTTAAATTGATTCAAAAGCATAATATGAACGTATTGATGATTATTTACTGATTTAGACGTGATTTTCAATACTATTTCATGATGAAACCATGCTCTTTCGCAAACTCAATTTTAGCATATGTGTGGCTTTATAATCTTGATTTATTATCGATTGAATTATGATTCTATTATGTTGAAGTGGCTATATCTACTGTTATTTACATTAATTTATCATGATTTTATGATGAAGGATCCAATGTGGATCCATGTATGAAGATTTGAACATGCCTAGCTTAGAATTCTAGGAATTCACTGTAACATGACCCTTTTTATGATTAAATGTTGAACTCGATTATGTTGTGGTTCTTGTAGCTACTATTTTAGGTCAATATTATGGTTTAATTGTGAATATAAATCTTGTATGATCAGAATAAAGAAGGCTTAGTTTTAATTTATCTAGGTTCTTCTAATCTTTGGAGTTTTAATTTGTGATCTTGACGTTAGGTTAGTTGTTATATTAATTGATCATGGTTAATGTCTATAGTTGCTGCCTATAACGAAATATGAGGATGAATTATATGTAATGAATACAATATGGGTCAATTCATGATAGTTTGAATAGGATTAACCTATGTAAACTTACCTTCCATGAACTCCTTATATGAAGCATGCTTGTGTAGACCTTAATGGCAATTGTAGTAGTGTCTCATCTAGACTATGATTTTATTAGCTACTTCCTAGCATGTACTTTATTGGTAAAATATGATTTATTATCAATAATACTTTGATAAAATTGATAACATGGCCTATTCTCTCTACTCTACATTAAATTGATCGTTAAATGCCTACGATAGTATCTTGATCTTGAAGTGCTTAAGCATGTTTTCATTGTGACTAAGTGTAGGATTAGATACTGCCTTATAGTGATATGATTCATGAAATATGATATATAATCCATATAAAATAAATTGGCTAATGGTCTATGTTCTTCTACTTCCTAGTATGCCTTGTATCATGTTATCGTATGATCTTGTAGCGACTTGTACATGGTTTATTTTATGATTAAATTACATTTTGCTACTGCCTTGTATATGAATTGTTGATGAACAAGGTTTATTGATAAATGATGATCAAAGGGTGAGAAATTGGTAAGGATGCTTATCTCTTCTACTTCTCTATTTCTTTATAGTAATGTTGACGAAGCCTTGTATGGCATTGTGTGGTATGGTCCACTTATGGTGGTGGTGTTTACTTTATTTATATGTGTTGACCATGTACATGAAGTCTAATTGATGAATTTAATATATTAACATATGGTTATGATGCTTCTATATGAAGATTATGCCTACTTTCCTATTAAAGTTATGATCTAGGGTGTATGGCTATAGCATGAGCATGTGTATATCCATGTTAGGGTAAAGTATAGTTGCTGCCATTGATGAGTTAAAATGTTTTAAGAATACCTTACCTATGTACCCCTATGTGAATGCATGAATAGTACAAGTTAGGAGTCCTAAGTGTAATATGAAGTTGACTTGTCTCCTATGCTATTGTGGGTTGTGTGGTCTATACTTGAAAGTGTAATGTGGTCTAAGAGGGTGGATGCGTTAATATTTTATTGATAGCCATTATGTGATCATGTTGACCAATGTACACACACACTCACTCAGATGCATGTTACAAGTAGGGTCATGGTGTCTAAATGAAAGGTTGTTCTCATTTTCACTAATGTCTACTACTATGCATGTAAAGTATATGTATGTGAAGTATGTTATGTATTCCTTACTTGGATGACTTGATAGGTGTACTAGTATGGGCAAGGGTATGGGACTTTGCCTATGCATTGCACATATGTACCATGATAGGATAGTTCTAGTTTTGGTTTCTGCATGTATGAATATGTATGAACTTGTGTGACTTAATGTGATATCTGAAAGGTTTGTTCACATATATGTATACACACACACAGTATGAAGATATAGTCAAGAGAGGGGCATTGAAAGATGTATTCATGTGTACCCTAAACTAGATGATGCGTTACATATGCTATGTTCATGTGAATGGATTCTTTACATGATTTAGGTTGGTAATCTTTCATCTATGACCTATGAGTTAAGAATATAAGGGGATGAATCTCCTAAACCTATGTTTTATAAAGTGAAAATATAATAAAGGATTTCAAGAAAGGGAACTTAGCTTAGCACCGAGTGAACTTGAATATGAGTGTGTGTCCCTTCCTATGGTAGAAAGGTACGTCACCATAAATCTCATGCGGTGGATACCACAATTCCTCAATGGGCATAAATAGGGTTTCCATAAGTGAACAAATTTAATGCCTAATCTTGGCATAAATAGGGTTTTCACATGTACCTCCAACTTCCATAACAATGTTGCCACCATAGTATACTAGCTAGAGGATCCACCTAGAAAGCTGTCTCATTTAGTTCTACTTTGGCCGGTAGACCATCCTTTATCGGTGTGGGGCTTTATGACACTGGATTCCATGTTTAGCATCACATGGTCTATGTCGGTTAAGGTTATAGTTTTCCTAAAGTAAAATGGACAATGGAAGTTAATGACTAGGACTCTAACTAGAATGACTTAAGGGAGGTTACTTAGGATAGGTGGAAGTAATGAACCCATCTAGACATTGCACAAGTAGCTCTTTAGGAAGTTCTAGGAAGGTGTTCCAATGCATGTCACTATTTATGTGTTTCTTATGCATGACATTGCAGTATTTGTCCACTTGTTATGAAGATGTTCATGATACGAGTCTTTATGCATGATGTTGATCTTGTTGACTATATGATGAAGGTCTTGACTTAACTATGTCGATGTTATATCATAATTCTATAATGGTATGTGTCGTCTTGTGTAGATGATTTTTAGGGTTTTCCTTGTGATTCTAAGGTGATACATTGCACCAAGTATCCCTAAAGGATTACTTGGGAGACCAATAAGTTAAAAAGAAGAATTCACTGTTAATGGAATTGAGCTCACTGCAAAGTGACCTCAAATTAGATTTAAATTCTATATGTGCTTTTCTATTATGTTTGGCCTTTGATTGTATTTATATGAAGTATGAAAATGATGTAAATGTGATTGTTTAAAGGTTTCATAAGGATTTACTCAAATGGCATGAAATATGATTTTCAAGAGAATGTCCCTTTTTAACGCATGTTTTTGCATGGTTTCCATACTTAGTGCATTCTTGTACTAATCTCATTCTTCTCTACTTTTTACAAAAAGTGTAGGTTATAGATGCTTAAAGGTTGTCTTGAATGGTGAAGAGCTTGATAGGTAATTCCTGAGCTCAAGGAAAGGAATCCTTAAGTCCAAGAATGTCCTAATGTGTACTTATTGTAAAGTCTATTAAATATTGTATAGTTTTGTATTATGTCTTAAGGGTCGTGTCCCTAATGTATTCTAATGTTGTTGAGTCTAAGATTGAAAAGAGACTTAGAGGCTATATATGTATTATGACTTATATTTTATATGTATATGAAGTAAAGTTTCTAGCATATGAGGTGCTATGAAAAGTTTTAAATTTTCCACTAAATTTACTATGTCAATGCGATGAATGATAACTATGGGTTTGTATAAGACCTCCGAGAGGTCAAGTACACCGTGTTACTTCTAGGGGGTGCTCGCGATTATGATACTACCATCTTTTCCTAACGTGTCACTTTGTTGACTTTTTATGTGAACTCACTTTTTGGCATCTACGACGAGTCACAAGATTCCAGCCCCAATCATCAAGATCATCGATTGGGTCTTCATCTTCTCTTATCGATCTCTCTACTACATAAGACACAACATTTAGCATAGGAAGAGACAACAAATTATTTGCATCAATGGCCTCAAAGTCTCCAAACTTAATCATTCTTGTCATACTGATGTTTGGAATGTCTTGATCCATATTTCCTTCAACAAAATTGCAGGTCATGACGGGTTGGGTAAGTCAGAACTGATACGGACTTGGTTTGAACTCAATATCTCATCTTCAGTTTAATCTTCACTTCGCGACTAAGTCCATGATTTTTCCCTTGAAGACTAAGCATTTACCAATAGGGTGGCTAACCAACCGATGATATTTGCTGTATTTTGGATCATCACACTCCCTGCTTCATATGGCCGTTTCATCTCTGGTAACTCAAGAAGTTTCATCTTAAGGAGTTCATCAAAGATTGCGAAAACATTCGAGTCAAGAAATGGGTAGTCCTTCCACTGCATTTCCTTTAGGTAAGCTTTTGATTCGTCCTTCCTTTAAAAGAAGTCACTTTTGCGCTCTATGTATTGTCCACCCTTGTGGTGAATTTCACATGAGAGGTATTGACGTTCATGGATTCTTTGTTTTCATTCTTAGGCAAATATTTTCCCACTTTATTGAATTCTTGGCTTTCTTTGACTTTGTGGAGTTCGTGGACAAGTGGCGCTTCAGTTCACACTGACGACATGCTCAATTTCATATCATGAGCGTGAGTGGTAAATTCTTCAAAAGGTTTAGGCTTTATGCCTTGCAAAATATAGCAGAGATCCTAATGCATACCTTGAATGCACATCTCTATGCCCGAAGCTTCACTATTTTTACAGTTTAGACTTGCATGCCTCCATTGGTTGATAAAGTCAAAGACCGGCAGTTCATTTCGCTGACGTTTGTTTGTAAGTCCCATCATGCTTACAGTACGTCTTGTGCTATAGAAGAGGTAGAGAAATTCTTGCTCGATTCGTTCCAAACTATCAATGGAACCAGACTCAAGGTATGTGTACTAATCAAAAGCATTGCCCTTAAGGGAGCGGACAAATTATTGATGAGGTAGTCATCGTATGTCCCAGCATTGATGTGTGTTTCAATGAAGTGTGCCACATGTTGCTTTAGAATTCCCTTAATTACCATCAAACTACTAAATAATTTTGGAGGTTGATAACTACAGGCATTTTCAAGCTATCAATCCTTGTAGTGTATGGCATTGCATATGTCAGGGAAGATTTCGTAGCAACCTCGTACTTGTCTTTAACGGTCCCCATGATGAACTTCTTGATTTGGTTGATTGGGATTGTTCCGTCAGAGGAAACTTGGATCTTTATCATGTCCACTTGCTTTGAGGGGCGATCGACCGTCTCTTGTACTTGTAAATGTTTTCCAGGCGCATGACTTGATTTTTCATCCATCATGCCTTCCACCCTATCAGGTAGCTTAACAATTCGAGCATCTTGATCTTGAACATACTTGGTCAAGCCTTCAATAGCTCTTGTCAAGCTCACAAGTTGTTCTTCTATGGATGAAGTGTCAGTCACCGTCACATGCATTACCATAGTTGTAACGACCCGCATGTGCACCCTAGAAGTTAGGGTATCCTTAGGTCATCACATGGCGTACTTGACCTCTCAGAGGTCTTGTATAATACCTTAGACATCATTCATTGAATATACATGAAAAGCAGTGTGGAATTACTTTAGAAACATAACACGAAAGTATTTCATAAAACGTCTAACATATGTCTCAAAACCATATATGGCAACATGAGTAAAAAGAGGGTCACAGCCTATCAAAGTCTAAACATAAGAAAAACATAAAACTTGAGGTTCTTCATAGGCAGGCGGGGTAGAAAATCTTCTCTCACTCTCAAAAAGAGAGAGACCTGAGATTACAGAGGAAGGTATTCGGTTCAAAAAAGATAAAAGGAACATAGTGGTAATATTCCTCGGATGCTATGAGAACTCACCAAGTCTTCTCTTCTTGGAAACCTTGGAACTCCACCCTTGAAAGAAACTCAACCTTCTCAAGACCTTACATGGACAACATGTAGGCAATATGCGTTAGTACAATAAGGACTAAGTATGGAAACTACATACCAAACATAAGATATCTCAAAGGGTTAGTCACAAAAGACATAATCATAAGAGAAAAGGCATTAGCATAACATGAATATCATAAGCATGCTTAAAGCATCATAAAGCATATAAGAGTTCATTCTTAACTCATTTTCTTTCTTACAATTATGAATTATATCACAAGCCACCTCCAAGTATCTTTAAGCAAGGTTAAGGTAGCATCCCATAGTACTACCAAGGCTAAGTACCTCTCTTTGGTCATACTTGATCATAGTTCAGTTTCATAATTAAGACGTAATGTTCATCATAACATATAAGAACTATTCCCTTAAGCCACCTTAAACACACTTGTGCAATGCATGTGCAGCATCCCATAATACCTCACACACTAAGCATAACTTGAAATCACCCTATCTTTGTTCATGTCATCTTAGGAGTCATCTAATATACCTAGTTCATATTGACAAGGAACTATCATCTTAAGTCAATCATGTCATGGAAGGAAACCCTAGTCACTATCCAAGCTAAACATACATCATGAAGGGGTCATGGCATAGGTAGCTTCAAGTCATACTTCTGCAATCTATAGATGGCATCCCATACTACCATCCATACTAATTACTCCTCTAGACCAACTTAATCTAAGCTAACATGTCATGTAACCTTGTCTATTAAGCTCAACATACTACCATAATTGACTTACTACTATGGAAGCATCTCATCATACTATCCAAGCTAACTAAGGAAGGATACAACCATCCTAACTATCATGCAACCAATCATGTAGAAGCAAGCTAATCATAGGGGAGCATGAATCCTCAACCCTAACCTACCATGAGAAACCAATATCAAGCTATTCCATGAAATACACCTTACATGCAAATAAAGATAAAATGAGGAGAGTATAGGCCTTTCTCTTAAAACTACCATGAAATGGCTTTAGCCAATCCAAGTCAAGCTACCATGATCGAGCATCCTAGAAATACAAGACCAACCTAGTCATGGGAGAGCTTACTTACTCCATCCCAAGATACCATGAAGTTACATAACCTCAAGCTACCATGAGCAATCTAACTCAAGATTCCATGAGATTCAACATCACCATCTACCATGAGTAATATACCCAAGCTTCCATGAGATTCATAATCTCAAGCTACCATGAGTATTTCAACTCAAGCCTCCTTGAGATTTACTATCCCAAGCTACCCTTGAGATCTATTATCTCAAGATAATGAGTACTTTAAATCAAACTACCATGTTCTTGGTGTTGTCTCACCAAGTCTACTACACAAGAAGAGACCATACCACTCATCTTCAAGCCAACCGTAGTCTACAATATATTGAGTCATATTAGGCTTTTAAGTCAACATAAGGTTTATCTAGTTGAGAACTTGCTTCTCCTAATCATGTTCATGTCTAAGTCTAGAAGAGAAAGGAAACATTATCACAATCTTCCTCATAATGACTTCACCCCTAAATCCCCAACATCAATAGCATCACTGCCCATAATTGATTATTAACTTCTATTCATCATGGTCTACATTCAATTACATGCTTACTTTATTCAATTAGGTGATTTAGAAGGGTAAGTATAGGCATACATGATCACATAAGTTCAATTCCATCTTCACAAGTCAAGACCAACCTAGATCCATTTAGCCTAGTTCAATCCATATCTAGGTGATTCAATCATGATCTAATAGCATGCAATAAAATTGAATTGGGAAGATCAACATAAAACATTCAGCTATCCTTTAATGGCCTAAAATCATCATGATCACCTTCAATATCAAATACTATAATTAACCATAAAAACTTCATGAAAACATCTTATAATCATCATATGAACATAATTTAATGCTACCCACTATATTGGGATTACAATCAAGACTTACCCAGAATGCAGTCACAACCCTCACAAGATTAGGGTTCTTTGGATTCACGATTCAAGAAAACTAGGGGAACATCATGGATGGAAGAATCCATGGATGAATAAGTTTCACATACCTTATATTAGAGTCTTAATCCTCGATTGAATCCTTGAAGAAATCTTCCTAAGTTGCTGCCCTCAATTGTTCTTCTTCTTCAATAGTGAGAGAGGTTTTGGTTAGGATTCTAGAGTCAAGGAGGGTATTTTATTGTTTAAATAAACTAAATACCTAAAAGCACCTAATTTAATTGCCCATGCATTAATTTGGATGTAGAGTGAATAACCCAATTCACCCCTCCACTTTTTACAGTAAGCTTTGCGAAAGTTGCAGGCACCATCGACGGTTGCAACCTACAAGGCGTTGACCAGACAACGGGCCATCCTGGTAGGCCGTCGTTCTGTTCAGATACCCTTCATTTGGGTCTTAAGTTCATCGAGCTAAGTCTAAACCAACTGCCCTCACCAACGGGGCGTCGATGGACCTATGGCCCGTTGGTGCCACTCGTTGGTTATGACTGTTTTGAAATTTTTTTCTCCCAATACGGGTCCCTCTTCACAGACCCTTAGGTGAGTCCTAGGGGAGTCGTGTGATTTACCGTGGTTTCACGATGGTTTCAATACTTATTCCTTAAGTTTAATGTGTGTCTAGGGCCTTTTGTAGTAATTTTAATTATTTTTATCTTTGCTTCCAGGAAAGCTGTCAAAAATGAAATGCAGAAGATTGTGTTGAAATCAGTGCTGAAGTGAAGACCTACGAAGTCGTCGATGGTCCGTCGGCCCATCGACGGTATGTAGGTGGTGATCGTCGACTGGAGGTTCAAGCATTTGGAAGCAACTCGGGGAAATCTGACCAAGGGTGGGGCTACGATAGGATTGACGCTCCATCGACAGATCGACGGACCATCCTAGCAAATCGACATTTCTAACAAAGAGTAGTCCCAGTACCCGACTTGAAGAAATCGATAAGTATGGAAGGACGGAGGCATCGACGAACTGTAAGTGAGACAACGGACCGTGCTATTTTTCCGTCGATTGTAACAGAGAGGATGCAAAAGTGAAGGCTGAAGAAAAAGTTAAGTGTGGACCAACGGAGGCAGTCGACGGTCCGTCGTTCTATCGACGGACCGTCAGTTGGGTCATTAACTGAAGACGTGTTTTGGGACAGATTTTCCTTAGTTAGAATCCTTTTAATTTAGGACTTTATTATTATAAATAGGGTTAAAACCCTCGTTTTGGGGGTTAGACATTTTGTTATTTTTCATACTCTTGTTATTGGAAGTTGAACCTTGGATTTTGGGAATAACTTCAAGATTCTGGAATCGATTCTCAAGATATTTTCGTTAATTCAAGTGTGATTTATGGATTTTCTTCAAACTTGTCAAAGTAAGTACATGAATTCTTGTTTAACAACCATGAATTGTGTATTTCTAAGCATGGGTAACTAAATCCACAATTAGTGTTGTTGGAACCATGGGTAATTAACAAGGTAAAACTAGATAAATAACAATTGTAGAATAGTTTCTTGCATGTATTGATAATTCTTTCATTTAGAAGTCTTTTTAACGTGTGCACGCGTTAGAATTGCCCTATTTCTACTTGCCGGACCAAGGAAATAGTTGATAGGAAACGAATTATCAACATAGATTTAGTATACACTATCTAATATACTAGTTTCAATTGGTGCGAAGTAGTAACTTAGCAAAATATTGAATATGATGCTTATTATGAGGTAAAGGTAAGGTTTAGTAAAGTAGACACATGTAGCCGGACCAAGGTACGGAGTGAAATTCTCTAGTTGTTGGACCAAGGAATTGGGGATACATAACTTCCACTTTGCATGCAAGACACTAGGAAATAATTGTTATAGCTAGGATTACCGCGTTATGAACCTATGGGAACACTTACACCCTAGTTTCTCTCATCACTTGATAAACACCAAAGTTATAAACGTGCTATTTGTCTTACTTAGGAATAATTAAATATTTTTGATACACAACCCCCCCCCCTTAATTAATTATTTTCGGAAAGGACTTGACTAAATAGACGTAATCGTAGATTAAATTTAAGTCTAAACCATTTTCCTTGTGGGATCGACCCCAACCTAACAATTGGGTTCTTTACTTGATAGGAACGCTTATCCTTCTTTAGGGAAGTATAATTTGAGAGTGTCAAATTTTGGCACCACAGTCAGGGAAAGTGGATTTTAGATTAACTTTAAGCGCAATTATCGAATTTTAGTCAATAATTTCCTAATTTTACTTTTTTTTCTTTGTTTTTGTGTATTTCAGGTCTAGGTCTAGTGTATGCCAAGTACACGGAGTCGAGAAGAACCATTGCTTCTATTTGATCCAGAACTAAACCGTACACTTCGTAGAATGAACGAGCCACACAATCTTGATAATATTGGTGATGGGATCAACCGTCAACTTCCTCCACCAGTTGATGCTCGTAACGAAGTGATTGTGGAAAACCCTGATGAGGGCACTCTGAGGAGACAACCTCCTGCCCCACGCCCTCAAGAGTATTATAGGGTCAATGTTAACATCACTGATTCGGATGGACCTCTTTTCCTACCTCCTCTACCACAAGGTCATTCATTCGTGGTAAGTAGTAGCTTGATGCAGATGCTCACCGCTAGAGGTTTGTTTTAAGGGCTACCATCTGAGGATCCACATGCTCACATTGTCAAACTAAGGTCAGTGTGCAAGAGTTGTGTAGGGAGGCCAGACTTGGACATGGATATCATTGGATTAAAGGTGTTCCCTCTCTCACTGATGGGAGAGGCCGCAATTTGGTTTACTGAGTTGTCTTATAATTCGATCTATACTTGGGAGCAGTTGAGGGATGTGTTAATAGCAAGTTATTACCCCGTTTCTAAAAAGTTTAACCACAAAGATAGGGTGAACAACTTTGTGCCATTGCCTGGGAGTCGGTAAGTAGTTCTTGGGATAGGTTCACCTCATTTCTGAGAAGTGTCCCAAACCACCGTATATATGATGAATCGTTGAAAGAGTACTTCTGTAGGGGGCAAGATGATAACAATAAGGTGGTACTCGATACTATTGCGAGTGGTTCTTATGGTGAGTGCACTTATGCAGAGATCGCGGAGAAGTTGGAGAAAAATTCCCGAAACAACAAGGCTTGGAGCACTAGGAAGTCGGACACTAGGAGAAACACCTTTGTAGTGCAAGCTACACACAACCCTGCTGCAGATGAGATTCGTGAAGACATGGCTCAAATGAGAACTGAGCTTGGGTTAGTTTTGAAACATGTCACTGGGGGTGCAAAGAAAGTGAATGCGGTAAGCTATTTGACTAAGCCACCACCGCTGGTAGATGAATTTTACTATGAGGAAGAATCTTATGCAGTGAATGAGCAGACAGGGGGATTCCGACCGAATTCCCAAGGCTCCAATCAGGAGAATTGTCACCAAGGACAAGGAAATCAAGGTCGAAACTATAGGAATTACAACCAAGAGGGTCACTATGTTTGAGATTGCAACAACAACCGCGACAACAACTTCAACTGGGTAACTATGGTAACAGAAACAATCGGACCTATGTTCCACCCCAAAATAGGGAAGTTGCTCCTAGGGATGGTGGAGGTAGTATGGCGCAAGTTAAGGATTTGTTGCAGAAGATGATGACGAGGTTTGATGCTAGTGATGAGCACGCTAAAGAGTTGAGAGGTGATTTAGCGAATATTGGGCAAAAGGTGGGTGCACATGCAATCTCAATCAAGCATCTTGAGTTACAAATCGCCCAATTTTTTTCTACTGTGAACCCACGCCAACCGGGTACTCTTCCTAGCAATACCGTCCAAAATCCAAAAAATGATGGACATTGTATGGCAGTCACTACTCAAGGGGGTAAGTAAACAATTGACCCACATATGTCGTCTGTGTAGAAGATGAGATGAGAGGATATGATGTGTTAGATAAAGTTAGTGGTGAGTTGGTAGACAAATTGGGAAAAGAAGTTGAGATACCCCAAAAGATGAGTCCCATTCCTAGACAACCACCTCCATTCCTGCAAAGATTGGTGAAAAGGACCGAGGATGGTAAATACTGGCATTTTATTACTATGTTGAAACAGCTTTCCATCAATGTCCCTTTGATAGAAGCTCTTGAACAAATGTCCGATTACGCCAAGTTCATGAAAGATATGGTCACTAAGAAGAGATCGGTTAGTTTTGAAGATGATGATCGGATGCAACACTGTGGTGCTATTGCCACAAGGTCTCTTGTGAAAAAGACAAAAGATCCAGGGGCTTTCACTATTCCATGTACAATTGGGTTGTTACACTTTGCTAAAGCATTATGTGATCTTGGGGCAAGCCTAAATCTCATGCCTCTCTCTATTTACAAGAAGTTAGGTTTGGGTGACCCAAAGCCCACTGTGATGCGGCTACTGATGGTCGATCAAACGGTGAAGAGGCCTATTGGGATACTCCATGATGTGCTAGTGAAAGTGGAGTCATTTATTTTTCCAACCAATTTTGTGATTCTTGATTGTGAGGTGGATTTTGAGGTGCCTATTATTCTTAGGAGGCCATTCCTTGCTACCGGCCGCGCCTTGGTTGATATGGAGGAAGGGCAGATGAAGTTTCGGTTGAATAATAAAGAAGAGACTTTCAACATTTTTAGGTCCATGAGGCAAAATGGTGAGCTCCAATCGGTATCTGCGATATCCTACAAGGTTGAGAGTTAGTCCGAGGTACAAATAGAAGAGAGTCTTGGTGTTGAGGCACTAGCGGTAGTGATCATGAATTTTGAGAGTGATTGTATCGAAGAGTATGGGTCATTGGTTGTGGCACTTTATCGAGGTTAGGTGAGGTTCAAACCAAAGAAATTGGATTTAGATATGAAACATCGCGAGTCTCCACCCGCGAAACCATCTATTGAGGAGGCCCAAAAATTAGAGCTTAAGGATCTACCACCTCATCTGAGATATTTTTTCTTTGGAAAAGGTGACACTTTGCCGGTAATCATTGCATCAGATTTGAAAATAGAGCAAATGGATTGTCTTGTAGAGGTGTTGAAGAGGTTCAAATGAGCCATTGATTGGACTATTGCGGACATTATAGGGATTCCACCCGGTATTTGTTCACAAAAAATCCAATTCATGCCTGATCATAAACCAAGTATAGAGCATCAAAGATGGTTAAATCCACCTATGCAAGAGGTAATGAAGAAGGAGATTTTTAAGTGGTTGGATGTCGGAGTCATATATCTGATCGTTTATAGTAGTTGGGTATGCCCTGTTCAGTGTGTGCCTAAGAAAGGGGGAATGATTGTGGTCCCTAATGAGAAAAATGAGCTTGTTCCAATGAGGCCGGTGACCGAATAGAGAGTGTGTATGGATTACCAGAAATTGAATGCATGGACTGAGAAATACCATTTCCTATGCCCTTCATGGATCAGATGTTGGATAGGCTTGCAGGAAAGGGGTGGTATTGTTTTCTTGATGGTTATTCGGGTTACAACCAAATCTCTATTACACCGGAAGATCACAAGAAAACAACCTTTACTTGCCCTTATGGAACTTTCACGTTCAAGAGAATGCCCTTCGGGTTGTGTAATGCACTGGCTACTTTTCTGAGATATATGATGTCTATATTCTCCGATATGGTGGAGGACACCATTGAGGTGTTTATGGATGATTTTTCTATTGTTGATGACTTGTTTGATCATTGTTTGAGTCACTTAGACAAAGTTCTCAAGAGGTGTGAAGATTTCAACCTCGTGCTAAATTGGGAAAATTGTCACTTCATGGTGAAAGAGGGTATTGTATTGGGTCGTCGCATCTCAGACAAGGGTATAGAGGTTGATCAAGCCAAAGTTGAGGTGATAGAGAGAATTCCTCCACCCATCTCTGTAAAAGGTGTGAGGATTTTTTTTGGGCATGCGGGCTTCTACCAAAGGTTCATCAAGGATTTTTCAAAAATTGCACATCCTCTATGCAAGTTAGTTGAGAAAGACTGTAAATTTTATTTTGATGAATCCTGTCTGGAGACATTTGGAGAGTTGAAGGAGAAGTTGGTGTCTGCGCCCATTATTATTTCCCTGGATTGGAGCAAACCGTTAGAGGTGATGTGTGATGCTAGTGTGGTTGCTCTGGGTGTAGTATTGGGACAAAGAAGGGATAAAATCCTTCACCCCATTTGTTATGTTACTAAGGCCCTTAATGAAGCTCAAAAGAATTATATTGTGACTGAACAAGAGCTCCTTGCGGTGGTTTTTGCTTTCGAGAAATTTCGATCCTATTTGCTTGGCACGAGAGTCATAGTGCATACTGATCATTCTGCTTTGAGATATTTGATGGTAAAAAAGGATGTGAAGACAAGGTTGATTAGGTGGGTATTACTGTTTCAATAATTTGACTTTGAAGTGAAAGATAGAAAAGAGACCGATAATCAAGTTGCCGATCACTTTGTCCCGATTAGACGATAAAGCTATGCGGGAGTTGGGTGAAAAGGCTGAAATTGATGACTTTCCCTGATGAGCATGTTTTGGCCGCTTGTAATGACTTGATTCCATGGATCGCTGATTTTGTGAATTATTTAGCTAGTTATATAGTATCATCGGACTTGTCCTTTCATCAAAGGAAAAAGTGTTCACGCATGATGTGAAAAAAATTCTTTTGGGATGAGCCATATTTATATAGGAGTTGTGCTGATGGTCTTATTCGCCGTTGTGTGTTAGAAGTTGAGATGTTAAGTGTTTTGGAGGCATGTCACTCCTCGCCTGTGGGTGGGCATCATAGTGGTACCCGGACTGCCCATAAAATCTTGCAATGTGGCTACTATTGGACAACCATCCACCAAGATGCTCATGATTTCGCCAAGGCATGTGATAGGTACCAAAGAGATGGAGGTATTTCTAGAAGGCAAGAGCTCCCTTTAAATCCCATTCTTGTAATTAAGTTGTTTGATGTGTGGGGCATTGACTTTATGGGCACTTTTGTGTGTTCTCATGGGATGAAGTATATTCTTGTGGCGGTTGATTATGTTTCAAAAATGGGTGGAAGTCATAGGACTTGCAAATATAAAAGGGAAGAGTGTCACAGCGTTCTTAAAAAGAACATATTTTCCATATTTGGCACCCCGAGGGCCATTATTAGTGATGACGGATCCCACTTTTGCAACAAGTTGTTCAAAGGGTTGTTGGAAAAATATGGGGTTCGCCACAATGTAGCCACTCCTTACCATCCTCACACTAATGGTCAAGTTGAGGTGTCAAACAGACAAATCAACCAAATTTTGGTGAAAACGGTGAATACTAGTAGAACGGATTGGTCAAGGAGGCTTGATGATGTTATTTTAGCCTACCGGACAGCATACAAGACGCCCATAGGTATGTCTCCTTACCAACTTGTATATGGGAAGGCTTGTCACTTACCAGTTGAGTTAGAGCACAAGGCCATGTGGGCGATGAAGAAACTGAAGATGAATTGGAATGAAGCTGCGGAACAGAGATTAAATGGGTTGAATGAGCTTGATGAGTTTCGCTTGAACGCATATGAAAGTTAATCCCTATACAAAGAAAATATGAAGAAGTACCATGACCAAAAGATTAAAAATCGCAAATTTGCGGTTGGGAATTTGGTGCTTTTGTTCAACTTTAGGTTGCGCTTGTTTCCGGGCAAACTCAAGTCCAAATGGATTGGTCCATTCTTGATCACTCAAGTGTTCCCTCATGGTGCGGTTGAGTTGGAGAACAAGGAGGGTTCAAGGTTCAAGGTAAATGGGCAAAGAATCAAAATATACCTTGGGCATGCGGAGAGTACGAATAAAGTGGTTAAGGCATACCATCTTGATGAAGTCTGAGAAATCAAGATTGCGTTTAATCAAGCGCTGATTGGGAGGCAACCCAATATGTATCCTCTAGCCAACACTAGGTTTTTCTTGTCTTAGTAGGAATAGTCGCATTATTTCGATTTTTACTTATTGTCCTGTGTAAATTTTCTTTTATGTCTTTTAATTTTGTTTGCTAGAGAGTAGTTTAGGTTCCGTGTCTAAAAAGAGTCCAGAAAACACAAAAAGAATGGCTTATTGGGTTCTAAATATGCAAGGACCAGATCACCAGAAATCTGCAGAAATTAGTCTGGTACACTGATCGACGGACCTATCGACGGGTTGTCATCCTATCAATGAACCGTCGATGGGGTCCGTGGATCCCAGGTTTGTTTTTCAATATTGTCTAAGTTAGGGCACAATCGACGGAGCTGTCGACGGACCATCGATTGACTTATGGTCCGTCGACACGGAATCATAAGTTCCCCAGATCCAGGGACCCAACCCGACCCGGACGGCTATATAATGAATATAAACTTTTAAGTTACTTACCCGCCTTTTCAAATTCCCCCCCCCCAAACCTTTTCCCTCTCCATATTCCCTTACTCACCCACTCACTCACACACTAATTCACCCTTAATCCTCTCTGATTTCATATTTACTCATCATCTCCACATTCCCAAAACCCTCATTCCCCAAATTCCCATCCTTTTCTTTCATTTTTCCGGTCGGTGTTCGAAGGCGTCCTTAGTGTTGATCATTGCAAAGTTCACCCTCACAATCACTCCACTACAGAATACAGGTATGTCCTTCTCATCTGCTCCCTAATCTAATGACATTTGTTTGGAAACCAAAGTTCTAGCATGTGGGTCTTGACTTAGGGACAACCTTGCCTGATTTAGCTGTAATTTGAGAGTTTCTTGTCCCTAATAATGATGGCAGAATGGGTTAGTTTTGTAGTTTTCCGACTTAGGACTTTTTAGTCTCTTAGAATCTACGATTGCAACTGGAATAATCGAAGCCCTCGGAATGATGATATGGTGTGTTGATTTCTATAGAACATGTTATTAATTTATGTGCTTGAATTTGTGTATGTGTGGGGTGCGAAGGGTGTGGAAACAAATCTGTCTCTAACCGATAGTACAAGACCCCATCTACGGACTGTCGATGGGGTCCGTCGATAGCCACACCTCGACCTAGTTTAACTCTGGAACGGCGGAAGTGGATTACGGACCGTCGATTAATCGATGGGCCGTCCTGCACGTCCATCGTTTCTAACAGAAACTTTGTCTCTAAAGCTTTCTAAAATTTTGTTGTGTCCAACAACGGAAGTGGACTACGGTCCGTTAGTTTATCGACGGGCCGTCCTTCACGTCTGTCATTTCTAAATGCAACTTCTGTGGACTTATAACATCTGAAATGTACTAAGTGTCCACCGACAGACCCTATCGAAAGACCGTCTTTCCATCGATGGACTGTTGATAGTGCCCGTCGTTCAGTTTTGCACTTCACTGTGTTTTGTGTTCCAACTTTGTTGTTTGCTTCTTTATAGTGTGGTGAATGATTATACTGGAACTAATAACCCTCCTTTGCAGGTACAAATGGCCCCTAAGCCCGATATTGTCTACTCTCGAGGATGATCTAAGTACTCGCCCCTTCACGCTGGTTGGTGATTGGTTCATCGAACGATGAGATTGATCCCAATACATGCCACCCAGGCACCCGGACACCGACACCTGCTGCTAGGACCACTCGGGGCACGCCCAAGAAGGTGGCGTCTAGCGTAGTCACTACCTCCCAGTTTGATGAGGAGCGCACACTAACCGGCATACCGTCTGGGTCTGTCGCGGGTTCTGAGAGAGCGTCTGGCTCCGAGGAGGCTTCCGAGCCTGAGTCGGCCCACTCTTCAGGATCGCATGGTGCCACTGTTCCTGCTGCACCTGCCCACTCTGCCTCGTCTGATGAGGCCGATAGTGTGGATTCTACTCGAGCACCCCAGTTCAATGTCCCTGCACCGGTTACTGATCAGCCCAACCAGTGGTGCGTAGAAGGCCAATACCAGGTTTACAGGGATGCTAAGCTGCTCAATAATAAGGGGTCATGATTCATACTCTGACAGTCAAGCTCCGGGTTCTTACAGGGAGTCTCCACACGGTCCCTGCTATACATGATCTCTTCACCCGCCATCAGCTCAAGTGGATGGCTAGGAGCGTGGGACGCTACAGTGAGGAGTTGGTGCGAGATTTCTACGCTTCTTACGTAGAGACTTTTTGGGCTTCTTTGGATAGGCGATCTAATCTCGCCAAAACAGGCACCACTTACCCATTGTTCGAGTCCGTGGCCGCAGGATGGATATCTTTTTGCCCACCATTCACTGTTTCTTATACGGTGCTGATACAGATGTCACAAGGGACCCTCTCACCCCCGAGTTTGACTACCATTAGAAACTGATTAAGGAGGGCCATTTCTAGCTAGACAAGGTTATGAGAGAGACCACCAAGAGGTGGATATCCCATCACATTTTTGTGGATCGTGAGGGTGCAGACTGGGTGTTGGAGCCCAGAGGCTTTATCAAGAAGGCCAACCTCACATTTGCTGCCAAGTTCATCTGGCTATTGGTCCGCCACTGCCTATCCCCCACAGTCGCTGACAACATTCTTACATGAAATAAAGTAGTGTTGGTTGCTGCTACAATTGCGGGGTTCGAGGTTGATTTTCCAAGGTTGTTGCTGGCAGTCATCCATGAGAGGGCCATTAAGGCCTCAACCACTTACCCCTTTCCCTGTATGATTTTTGAGTTAGGGTCTGCTGGAGTGCCCATTTGGCACATTAATGTTCTCAAGACTCCTGTTGGGATAGTGGACATTGGTCTCATCCGGGATGAGGCCAATGAGGCGTCACCCAACAGAGGGCCCAAAGTAGAGGTGCAACCGCTAGGTGAGAACTTGCCGGACACGGTTGAGCAAGCCCAAGAGGCTGATCAAGCTACATTAGAGCCTATTGACACCACCCCAGTTGAGTCTATCCCAGGCACTAGCAGAGCCCCGAGTTCCTCTGATCTACACCATCAACAGCACTGGTCCTGATTTCTAGGGTCCAAAAGTTAGAGGCCCAGATGGCCACATTGTTGCATCATATCCAGCCTTGGATGCAGAGGTCCATTGCTAAGGCGGAGGATTGGATCGAGAAGAAGATTGCCAGCAGACAGAGAGGAATATTCTAGCAGTCCACCAGCACCTTGATACGTTCGAGTTGAAAGCTCTCACCCGGACAGCCCCTACTATTGATTTGACTACTCTCCAGGCTGCTGTGGCGAGTCTAAATAATGATGTGGATGTCATTCTGAATGTGCGGGTACCTTAGCCTGAGGTCACACCTAGCTTGCTGAGGATACAGTGCTTAGTGCACTATTTTAGACCACCGTTGCGCCACCGCCTCCGCCACGTGAGAGTGCCAAGAGGCACCGCCCCAGACAGAGTGATGAGGTTCGGGCTATAAAGAAGGAGCACACTGAGTTGGAGGCCGCGAGGAGATCCTCTTTGGTAGATGAGGAGGCCTGGCAGATGAGGTCTCGTGAGTTGGCAACTGGGGCGTCTAGCTCCAGGCTTGAGGATGTTAAGTGGAGCACCACTGAGGGTGCATACATTGTTGCGGACACTACTGATGGTGTCTCTACTACTGATGGAGTGGGTTCCGAGCAACCGGACCCGCCAGCTCGTTGATTGTCGACGCTATGCGCCTTAGGTTTGCTTCACCTACCACCTTGTTCTTATATTTCTTATGCATTGGGGACAATTGCATGCTTTCTTGTTGGGGGTGGGGTAAATGGAAAGTGAGTGCTAGGGTGAAGTCTGAGTAGTCCAACTCACAATCCTCCCTTCGGGTTTTCTTGGATGTGTTCTTTTGCCCCAAGAGACTGGTTATTTTCTAGTTGAACCGGCATGTTAGTATTTTGTACAAAGTATGAATGTGAAATCTGAAGCATGAAGGATAAATATAAGGATATCCCGTTTTAAAGAGAATGCTTGCATGATTAGGCATCGTGAATGTTCAATGTGTTAGCTCTTAGCATGACATAGAGATACACCATTGCATAACCCTCAATCTAACACTCAAACTAGGTGTCCGATAATCTGGTAGGGTAATGAAGTGTTAAGAGAGTGTGAGGAAAGTTGAATAGTCTAATGTTGGTACCTAGATAGAACTTGCTTAGTTAGTCCTCTAAAAAGTACTCCGTGTTAGACAATTAGGAAAGAATCATAAACACTTGTTGAAATTAGCCAATCTTTAGCCTAAATAAAAGAAAACCAAATGAAATTAATCCCTTTTTGATCCAAATGATTTGAGATTACAATGGACTTCTCTTTTCTACCCCAACTCGTCTTTTCTAGGTATAATGTGTTGGTCCTGGTCCCTCCTTGGACATGTGCACCACAACTTAGGCCAAAAGCATAAGTTGAGGGTGGCTAATGTAGAAACCAATCTCGTCTTGGCCCTGACCCAACCTTGGGTATTGTGTACATCGACTCATGTCAAAGCCAAGAGTTGAGGGTGGCTATTATGAGTAATGTTCCCAAAAGTGGGCTGAAAGAATTAATGTGAAAGTAAAAAGAAAGAAATAGTGAAGAAGAGAGGTGACTCAATCAAAGTTGAAATCAAGTGAAAAAAATAAAATATAAGAATAATAATAATAATAATAATAATAATAATAATAATAATAATAATAATAATAATAAAATAAGAGTCATTTGCACAAAAGGAGGAAGAAAGGAGAAAATAAGGCAAAGAATACAAGAAAAGGAAGAATAGGGCATAATAGACAATGAAAGAGGTAGGACGCTTAGTTGTAATGTCAAGGAGGGCAACAACTCACTAAAATGCATCTATATGTACCATACCTGACCCTGAGTCTACTTTACAAGCCAAGAAAGTCCTATCGTGATCCTAAGAGTCTAATATGGTGAACTTAAAGTAGTGAAAATAAGGGCAAGCCTATGGCGACAAGTATCAATTAAGTTTGAAGTTGTTCTGAGAGTGAGTGTTTAATAATGATCCTCATACTCAAATTTGAAACCACCGTGTGAAAAAGGAGGATATCTTTTGAAGTGAGAACACTAGTTGCAATATTGGAGAGTTGATGCCTTTGTGAGAGATAAAAGAGTAGAGGTGTCAGTGTGGTGAGTCTGTGTCATGGTCTGATCCACATGACTGAGCCTAAGAGTGATATCATGTATGAAAGCAATGAAAATAATCAGGATTGATAGTCATATGATTGCAAAAGCTTAAATGACTTTTGTACAAAGGTGTTGTGGTGAGTCATAGTGCGTCGCTTGAGGATAAACAACGAATTTAAGTTGAGGGTGTTAATGTACCGTGGTTTCACGGTACTTTCAATACTTTTTCCTTAAGTTTAGTGCGTGTCTAGGGCCTTTTTGTACTAATTTTAATGGTTTTTATCTGTGTTTGCAGGAAAGCTGTCCAAAATAGAAATGCAGAAGACTGTGCTGAAATCAGTGCAAAAGTGATAACCTACGAAGCCATCGACGGTCCGTAGGTGGTGATCGTCAACTGGAGGTTCAAGAATTTAGAAGAAACTCAAGGAAATCTGACCAAGTGTGGGCTACGGAAGAATCGAGTGTCAGTCGACTGATCGACGGACCATCCTGGCAAACCGTCGTTTCTAACATAGAGTAGTTCCAGTACCCGACTTGAAGATATCGCTAAGTATGGAAAGACGGAGGCATCGACGGACCGTGCTGTTTGTCCGTCAATTGTAACACAAAGGATGCAAAAGTGAAGGCTGAAGAAAAATTTAAGTGTGGACCGACGGAGGCAGTCAACGGTCCGTCGTTCCATCGACGGACCGTCAGTTGGGTCGTTGACTGAGGACGTGTTTTGGGACAGATTTTCCTTATTTAGAACTCCTTTTAATTTAGGACTTTATTATTATAAATAGAGTTAAACACCTCTTTTTTGGGGGTTAAACTTTTTGTTATTTTTCATACTCTTGTTATTGGAAGTTGAACTTTGGATTTGGGAATTACTTCAAGTTTCTGGAATTGATTCTCAAGATATGTTCGTTAATTTAAAGTGTTATTTCTGGATTTTCTTCAAACTAGTCAAAGTAAGTACATGAATTCTTGTTTAACAACCATGAATTGTGTATTTCTAAGCATGGGTAACTAAATCCACAAATAGGGTTGTGGGAACCATGGGTAATGAACAAGGTAAAACAAGCTAAATAACAATTCTATAATAGTTTCTTGCATGTATTGATAATTCTTTCATTTAGAAGTCTTTTTAACGAGTGCAAGCGTTAGAACTTGCCCTATTTCTACTTGTCGGACCAAGGAAGTAGTTGATAGGAAAAGAATTATCAACATAGATTTAGTATACACTATCTAATAGGCTAGTTTCAATTGGTGCGAAGTAGTAACTTAGCCAAAAATTTAATATGATGCTTAATATGAGGTAAAGGTAAGGTTTAGTAAAGTAGACACACGTAGCCGGACCAAGGTACGGAGTGAAATTCTCTAGTTGCCGGACCAAGGAATTGGGGATACATAACTTACCACTTTGGATGCAAGACACTAGGAAAGAATTGTTATAGCTATGATTACCGCGTTATGAACCTATGGAGAACACTTACACCCTAGTTTCTCTCATCACTTGATAAACACCAAAGTTATAAACTTGCTATTTGTCTTACTTAGAAATAATTAAACATTTCTGTTACACAACACCCCCCCCCCTTAATTAATTGTTTTCGGAGAGGACTTGACTAAATAGACGTAATCATAGATTAAAGTTAAGTCTAAATCATTTTCCTCATGGGATCGACCCCAACCTTAATTGGGTTCTTTACTTGATACGACCGCTAATACTTTGTTAGAGACGTATAATTTGAGCGTATCATCGTGCCTGGACGTTTCCACTCTAAATACGTTTGTCTAGGTGTTAGGAGCCATACCTATCAATTTGAACTCCAAACACCACTTAGAACCCCATGAAACATACTAAGGCACGCTAGCACGTCTCAAGGCTAACTTTCAAACGTCACCGGACGTTCTTGCACGTTTCACCTCCAAACTCTCTCAAACTCTATACACTACCTCTAAACACCATGTATGACCATTTTAGAACCTCATAAGCTCATGGAACGACATGTTAGGCTCTATTGAACCTAATTCATTGTGGGGTCCTTACAATAGAAAGTTAAGGAGAATAGTGTTGATTTTCCCAAACATGTCATGCAAACATGTTATGTGGGGTAGATCCAGTGCTCAAGACATCATCGTCGACTAAAGCAGAGGGCTTTTTGTATGTAGTTAGGCTCAATTGGGCAAGAACCCTCTCGACCATTTTGATGATATCTTCTTTTGCGGCTTTCGCAGGAGACTTCACACATTTTGAGGACAAACCAAAAGCAATAGCAGATTCGGACGACACTCTTGAGGCTTGTTGTCCCAACAATTTAACTTGGTTCTTTGTGATAGGTCCCAGAGATGTAGAATTTGCATCCATTGGTTTTTGCGGAAGGAGATGTGAATCCAGACGCAAAATCAGATTTTAATGCAGATGCAGATACGGATGCAAATCAAGATTTGGATGCAGACGCAAATTTTGATGCAAATGCAAATACGGATGTAGATTCAGATTTGGATGCAGATGCAGATGCGGATACGAATGCAGATTTAGATTTGGATGCAGAAGTAGATTTGGATGCAAATGTGGATACGGATGTAGATTCAGATTTGGATGCACATGCAGATTTCGAGTTGATCTTCTTGGAAGCCATCTCAATGTTCTGAACTTGTATTTTCGAAGAGAAAAGATGAGAGGCAAAGATTGTCCCACTGGGCGTGCCAATTTGTATGTGTCTGAAGTTTCAATCATGAAATACAATGAACAAGAGCAAGCAAACAATAATATTTTATTTGAATTAATGTGAATGTTACAATCTTTATAAAATATCTTTAAAAGATATGTAATCCCCTGGTTCTTCTCTTCACAGATGTTTTTGATTTGGTGGAATACTTGCGACTCAACACTTGGAGAGAAGACTTCTTACTATGCGGAAGACTGGTAGATCACCACTATAGAGAAACTATGTATTTCTATATGTATGTATTTGTGTGTCTTTTAGTCTTATGAAGACCTCTTTATATAGGTTTGAGTTAGCGCTTTAGGGGTATTTTTATCCGAGCAGTTTTGACCCATGGGCCTGAAGAACATGATTTGAGCTCATCTTGCCAATTTAATGGATTGGCCCAAATGTAATTTGGACTTGATTTAAGTCATATAATTTTGACTTAGATATTATTTTGACTTTATTAACTAGCAATTTGACTTGGTCAACGTATGACAAATTTAAGATTTGATCCAAATTTAATATGGATTTATCGATGAAACTCCACTGTCTACACACTAGTAGATTTTTTTTTATAAAAACATATGTATATACATATCTAACACAAAATGAGAAAAATATAAAATAAAATAAAAAAACATTAGGAGCAAAGAGTTACATAGGATGGGTTAGAATTTTAAAAATAAAATAACTTTATTTTTCTTGGGGGGGGGGGTGGATTACATGGAGGAGGTGGTGGAGAGGGGTAAGAAAAATAATTTAAATTTTACTTTTAAAAAAAAAAGATTTTTTTTAAAGATAGCAATACTTTAATCTTTAATTTTTAATTAATATTAATAGTTTGTTATTTTATTTTTGTCAAAGTAAAATATTTTTTCCATGTGAAATGTCATATGTCAAGATTTTTTCAAATTAAAGAGATAGTGTATTATACGCACCACTGAGGTGTGTTTCTCAAACTAAAAAACGATAGTTTATGTGTGAAACTCACACTTTCAATAATTTAGATATGAAACTCAAAATAGTGAGATAGTTTATGTGTGTTTTTTACACTAATCTTGAAAAAAAAACTGAATTACCTTTTGACTATATTTTATTGGAAAAATTGTATATAATAGCAAATTAATAACCTAAAATAAATGGAGTAGATAGGGTTTGATTTAATTGTGCTTCATAGCAAATGTTTGCAAAAAATTATCAGATGCCTCTCTCTCAAATATCTCGCTCGTCACTCTCCTCCAATCTCTCGCTCGCTTCCTCATTTTTTATACAAACATAAGTGTATAAAAATTGTTTCTAATTGTATAAAGCAGAGAAAATTGTATAAATATATATATATATTTGTTTCCCTCACTCCCCTATTCCAGATCTCGCTCGCCACCCTCGCCTTTCTCACTTATATAAACAGAAGCGAAATGTATAAATTGTGTTTCTGTTTGTATAAAGCGTAAGAAAATTGTATATACACATGCAAGTATATATATTTTCGTCCTATACACTTATAATTATACAATAAAAATACTCCTCTGCCCAGTTTCTTTTGCCTTTCTCTCTGTCTCGTTTTATACAATTTTCAAATTGTATCTAATTTCTCTCTTTCTCATTTTATACAATTCGATCAATTGTATATTCCTTGTCAAGTCTCTTTTGTCTTTCTCTCTTTCTCATTTTATACAAATTCAAATTGTATATAATCGTTCTATACACTTATAATAATACAATTCATTTTATACACTTCGTTTTTATATAGTTCTCTGCTCAAGTGTCTTTCTTTTTCTTGTTTTATACACTTCGTTTTATACAATTTTCTTCAATTGTATATGTATAGCGAATTATACAGTTTCTATGTTTGGTATAGAGCGCAATTATGCAAACTTTGCTATAGCATACAAATATGAATTTTTTATTTGCTATATGTGGAAGTTGCCCTATTTTATTTTAGGAAAAATTACATGAATAAATACACTTTTAAAAATAATTACTGATTTTAGCGATACTTTTTGTTTGTTACCATTTATAGCAATATTGTGATAAATCTGTAATATGTATTAAAAGTGAATTATGTATGCAATATATTTGAATTATAATTGTTTTTGAAATATATTATGTTTATTTGGTAAAAAATTGTCATATTATATTATAAGTGTATTAAAATGTGTGATAAATATATTATCCATTATGAGAAATTGTATTATATTTGAATAATAAATTTGTCTTTGTAATATGTATTAAACTTGCATTATAAATGTATTAAAAGTAGTCAAGTAAAAAAAATGTTATTACTATAAATGGTAAATATTTTTTTGCAAATGTTTATTACATTTTAAATAACAAACCGTTAAATGGCTACTAATGCACTTCACCTAAAATTCAACTCACTCACAGCCTTAGGCCAAGTGGACACCACTCTCCTTTGCCTGAACTTGGACCTCTCCCGCCGGCGAATCGAGTTGTACGCAGTTTCTCTCCCCACTCTCTCTCTCTATATATATATATGCAATGATTTTTAGCTGCAAATTGATTTTGCGTTTTTCAAGAAATGAACTTTGAACGCAGGGAATAACAAGTTTCGATTGATGGGTTTGGTTGAATTATGCAACATTTCATCTATTTGCATTGGTAGAGCAAAACCCATTTGCTTAATAGAAGGAAATAAGAGGAGGAGAATTACTTGTATGGCCTCTTCAGTTTCAGTGCAAGAAGAGGAGAGTCATCAGCAGAAACAATGTGTAAATGTGGATTCTTTTATCCGGACTCATCTTCTTAAATTGTCCCCTTATCAGCCCATTTGCCATTTGAGGTGAATTTGTAGGATCCATTTCTTATTTCTTGATGTATGGTTGATTAACTTTTATTTTACTCTATTTATTGGTGAAACGAGTTTATAAGTTATATATTGATCAATGCAAATGCAATCAATAGTGTTACCTGCAATAGTGGTACCTGTTGCTGGTGAGAGGTGGCAGGTGTCCCATTGAATTAGTCGAGGTGCGCAAAAACTCGGACACTATGGTCATAAAAAAACAATAATTGTGTAAATGAGGGTTCTTTTATCAGGACCCATCTTCTTAAATTGTCCTCTTATACCCTTCGGGGTGGCCTAGTGGTTTGAGCTTGGGACTTCCATGTTGGAGGTCTCAAGTTCGAAACTCCTTGTCAGCGAAAGCAAGGGGTTTGCCTTCTGGGTCGAGCTCGTCGCACCAGGCTTGCCTAGTGCGGGTTACCTCTCCTATGTGGTTTGCGAGTTGTTTCATAGGAGCAGGGTTTTACCCCTTGCACACCCAAAAGGGTAGCGGCTGCAGGTTTCTCTTGTCGTCAAAAAAAAAAAATGTCCCCTAATCAACCCATTTCGCCATTTGAGGTGAGTATTTGGGATCCACTTCTTATTTCTTGTTGTTGGTTGATTACATTTAGTTATACTGTATTTATTTGTGAAAGGAGTTTAAGTTATATATGAACCAATGCAATCAATAGTGGTATTTGTTGCTGGTGAGAGGTGGTAGGTATCCTTTGGAATTAGTCGAGGTGCACAAAAACTGGCTCAGACACCATGGTCATCAAAAAAAAAATAGCGGTACGTGTTGTTGGTGGCAGGTGGTAGGTGGTAGGTATCCCATACAATTAGTCAAGGTGTGTGATCTGGCCCGAACACCATGGTCATAAAAGAATAGTGTTACCTTTAATAGTGGTACTTGTTGTTGGTGGGAGGTGGTAGGTATCACATGGAATTAGTCGAGCTGCGTGAAAGCTAGCTCAGACGCTATGGTCATTAAAAAAAATAGTGTTACCAGCAATTACCTTTTAAGTGACCTATTTGTATAAATATATTCTTAGTGCATAGAACTTAAAACCGCTGTTAATTGTATTGTAGGAGACAATGTACTAATAATAGTCAACCTCTCAAAGATTTATATGTTAGTAGAAAATATAAAAAACATTTTGAACCTTTTTTTAAAAAAAAAAGTATTTTTGTATAATATTGGCATGAGATGAGTTTATATGAAGTAATATGATCAGTGAAGATTCATATAGACGATCCTAATTTGTGTGAGACTGAAACTTAGCTGTTGTTGTATAGTTAACCTTATATTGTGTCAAGCGAATCAAGTTAAATAATCAAACCAAAAGGAGGACATTGAGAACTTGAACTCACTACTGACAATCTCAGTGCTGCAGCTTGATTTAGGGGTGGGTGGAGGAACTTATATAGGAATTTGAATCACATAGGCTTTCTTGGTTGGGAAGAGGGTATTCATTAAAAGGGAACAATTGAAAATTGTGAAATTTGAAAGGATACTAACTAAAAATGTGAAACATTAGGGGGAAAGCAGCTTCTATCTGGGATCTGAGCTTTGTCATTGACTATTTTGTCAATGGTTTCAGCGAACCATTCTAAGCATCCTATCTGTTTATCTTTATATAGCATTAAGCCTTAGGGACATTAGATGTTCTCCTCTATTAAGTGGGTGATTGTTGGTTTATCAGCTTGGCAGGTTTTGTGAATACAAGTCGTGTGGACAACTGTTTGCTATTGAAGTGTGATATTTGTAGTAATTAAGTTTACTTAATGAAAAATGTATTTTCTTGGCACAGTAATTTCTATTATATCATCCTTTGGGTCTTGAATTATTTTATGAGGAAGTAAGCTATATCTTATGCCCTTCGATTCTTGAATCATTAGGCATACAGGAGTTAGTTATATCTTCTTTACTTAGCTAGATAGGCAAAATTACTACTAGGAAGTTTGTTTGTTCATTACAGTTTTTTTCCCTTTTTTCTCCATTTGATAATAGACATAAAATGTGAAGTTCTCCCTGTCTCTCTTGATAAAAAATATGGTTTTTAATGTAAGTATTGAATTTTGTGTCTTCTATGCAAAGAAAGGTGTTATGAGGAAATTCTGATATATTTGTTGTTTTCCTTTTCATTTTTCTAGGATATAATGAGTTAAGACCAGCACATGATTGATATTTTATGTGTTAGATGTGATACTTTCTTGTTGCATCTGAAAAACTGCTTGCAACTATACAGGTGTTGTCCACTCGTCTTGGTAGAAAGCCAGAGGACATTGTGAAATTAGATGCTAACGAGAACCCCTATGGCCCTCCTCCAGAGGCAAGTTAGTATCTTTTGCAATGCCCACTGTTTAATGGAAAAATATCTGTGTATTTATTTTCCGCCTTCTCAACTTTAAGCTGTTGAAGTTCTTGCAGGTAAGCGAAGCTTTGGGGGCTATGAAATTTCCGTATATTTATCCTGATCCTGAAAGCCGTACGTTGCGTGCTAGCTCTTGCTGAAGATTCTGGCCTTGAATCTGAGTATATTCTTGCAGGGTGCGGTGCAGATGAACTCATTGATTTAATTATAAGGTAAATATCATGATTAGACTATCTTTTTATTTGAAGTCTTACTAAACGCTGACAACAAGTGTGGCATTTTGAGATATAGTCCTTGTTTGACCTACAGTTCAGATATTTAACTGTTCTCTGCTGCAGATGCGTATTGGATCCTGGTGACAAGATTGTTGACTGCCCACCCACTTTCACAATGTATGAATTTGATGTAGCTGTAAATCGAGCAGATGTCATCAAAGGTAGATATGAGCTTTAATTATGTTCCTCATTATTATCATACTGAGTCTTAGATCCTTTAGCTTCTAGCAGAGTCGTGAGACTTGGACTTGTTCTGGTGCAACAAATCATCTTTGGTTGAATGTAAGAGAGAAAGAGATAAGATCCTATTGTCTCTTAGTTCAAGAAAGACCAAAACTTTAGACTCACTATCTTGAGAAATAACTTGGTTACATTTGATTAAAATACCCTGACATTCTAATTAATTTTTTGATCAGTGAAATACCATCATTATCTGATGACATCTATTTATGGTTGAGCATCAGCTCTTTTTGATTCCTGAAACAACTACTGTTATCTTATCATTTTCACCCCAAAGGATGTTGGATTCCTAGCAATCATCATTAGAAGCTGATTATTTATGTGCTTTATGGAGGAATGATAGTTTTCATAACAAGTAGTTGCATTGGAATCACTGCAGCTTGTTAGTTATTGCTGTTACTTAATCATCAGGACTTTTCCCATAAATGATGTATTGCTTGGTAATACCATACTGTGAAATGGTGAAATTTCAGAGAGAAATGGAGTGAGAAAATGCCGAGACTCTACATTCAGACAACGGCATCTTTAAGGCATGGAGCAAAATTAAATAAACTGATAAATTCCAATTTTTTTCAATGCGATAAATTATTATTGAGCCTTCTGTCAATACATTAATCTGTAGCTCTGTCAAACTGGCAGTGTCTAAAAACCCAGATTTTAGCCTGGATGTAGAACGGATTGCCGAAGTGGTTGAACGTGAGAAACCGAAGTGCATATTTCTGACATCGCCTAATAATCCTGATGGGAGGTATTGCTACATAGCTTTCAGTTTCACCTTTCCTTTTTCTTATTTTCAGTATTTTCTAAGTCCACGAGATAAAGAAAACGACTACTAGGAAGTATTACTAGAATTTCAAGTTAGCCAGTAATACTGTGTTTCATTTTTTAGTTGGGGGAGAACACCAATAACAAGATGGTCTTGATACTATTCCATCATTGTTTGGTGGACATATGGATGGAAAGGAACAGAATTTCTTGAAGGCAAACATAGAAACATTCAAACATACATAGCCTTGAACAAAATTGTATTTCTATGCTCTCTTTTTGGTGCAACATGGCTGTTGTAAATGATGTAGATTCCATGCTAAATATTATTGGGGCTTGATACACTTCATAATTTTTAAACACACCATCTTAGTGTTGTTTTACCATATATAGAATATCTTTACTTATTATTATTATCATTATTATCATTATTATCATCATTATTATTATTATTATTATTATTGTTATTATAATAATAATAATAATAATGTCATCATTGGATTTGCTCGCTTTCCACTGCATTGACTTTTCTTTTCTTTGGAGTTTGTTTGGCATTATAAATTTATATACCTTACCTCCTTTTTGTTGTTATTCTATCGGAACAATCTGTCTTGTTGTTGAACAGTATTATTGATGATGAAACTCTTTTGAAAATACTTCACCTGCCCATATTGGTAATATCGGATGAAGCATATGTTGAGTTTTCTGGAATGGAGTCTAAGATAAAGTGGGTGAAGAAGCATGAGAATCTGATTGTTCTTCGCATGTTCAGCAAAAGAGCTGGTAGGTTCATTCTTTCCCATTTGACATTTATGAGAGAATTCAATATGTGTGCTTGGAAAACCCGTATGCCTCTTGTTGCTCTTCTGCTGATATAGTGCACGATCTTATCAGTTTTGGCTGATACATCATCATCTCCACTGTGTTCCTATCCGCGACATCAGTGTTTACATGTGCTACCATAAATGGGTTGTTGGGATTTGAGTATAGTTGACTAATTTAAATGGTATCCCAATCCGCAGGTTTGGCTGGACTAAGAGTAGGATATGGAGCATTTCCACGGAGTATTATTGAATTTCTTTGGCGAGCAAAGCAACCATATAATGTGTCTTTTGCTGCTGAAGTTGCTGCTTGCGCTGCTTTAAAGAACCCCGCTTATCTTGAGGTATTTTAGGATGTGGAACATTTCTACTGTGCATTATTGAATAACTTTTCCCAAATGTTATAATCTCTATTATAAGTAACAATTTCAATTTTTTTTTTGGAAAGTTTTATTGATTATTGTGGCGTTTATGCCAGAATGTGAAATGGGCACTGGTGCAAGAAAGGGAGAGGCTATTTAATCTCTTGAAAGAAGTCCCATTTCTTGATCCATACCCTAGCTATTCTAATTTCATTCTCTGTAAGGTTACATCTGGAATGGATGCTAAGAAATTGAAGGTAAAAGTACTTATATCACCAAGTTCCATTCTTGTAAAGTCAATTCTGTCACGTCTTCTATTCTAATTCATTTATTTATTTATTTGGTCTCGTGGCTTCCATCCTGTGCTAAACAATACTATGTAGAAGTTTGATACCAAGGTGAAAAGTAAAAGCACTTTAGTAGACTACTCTTTTATGTTATGGTAGTGCATGGAATAATGGAATTAGTTTGATCGTCAAAATACTCGATGATTATGCTAAATAAGAGATGACCGATCACTGCTGACTGCCGAGGCAGTGAATTAACATAACATTAAGAATATGACGTATTTGAGGTCTTTTACAGTAAAATAAGTTGGAGATGATGCAATGGGCTGGAGGTTACGTGATAGACACGTTTGAGGAGAACTTGTGGGCTAACCGGGCACCAGTTTTAAGAAGCAATATGCAGATAAGATATTAGGAAACACTATATTGTTCCTAACTATATATTGGAGCTAACTATATTGTAACACGAGAAAGAACAAAACTGGACCTACTAATTGTTGCGCCAAAAAAAGAAAGAAGAGCTAACATTTGTTATGGGCAGACATGAACTTCTAAATTGATGCATATAAGCCTGTAGTAGTAATAGTAGTATTCAGATTTATATTAAGGCACGGTTGTGAAGTGATCCTAATACTGCCCATGCTCACCCTTTCTTGGTATTGCATCTGTTTTATGAATATATCGTTATGCGATTTTGAAGGCGTAGTGGGCAAGTACATAATGCATTTCTGTCTCTCCTACATTTTAACTGTAGAAACTCGTGTTGCAGGAAGACCTTGCGACAATGGGAGTGATGATCCGTCACTACAACAGCAAGGAGCTGAAGGGATATGTTCGTGTCTCTGTAGGCAAGCCCAAGCACACCGAGGCATTAATGAAATGCCTCAAGCACTTCTATTGATCTTGCTTGGGTTCAGAACGACAAATTCTGAAGTGTCTGTTGTTCTCTTACAAAGAAAATAGATTGTGAGTTTTCCTTTGCTGTTAATGCTAATTGCAGAGGAATCATTCTTCAGAAATAAGTCTATGGAAATGAGGAGTCACAGAGTGGTCTTCAAGTGTACATTATGTTGAAAAATGGCCATGCAATGGCTTTTATAGTTTTCTACCTTTAGACTGTCTTTTTGACCACTGATTGCAAAAAGACTTAGATTGTAATTACAAAAATGGCCATGCAATGGCTTTTTTCTTTTCTTTCTTTTTTTACATACAAATCTCCGGGAGCTTGCTTAGTTTTACCTTGATGTTCTCTTTAACTTTTCAAAGGGTCATAAATCTATGTGATTTTCTTTAGGTGAAATGGTATGATAGACTTTTATGCTTGTATGAGTTTGTATGTTGAACCCTTCTATTTTATCAACTGAACATTAAACTCAATGAAATTCGATATTTTAAGTCATTTTTACCATTAACCAAACTTACATGGCAGTTTATTTATTGAGTTGGCACCAATGTGATTTCACGCTTAAAAGGAGCGTGAACTCCAAATTTTGGACTAAAAATAGTATTTTTTTATTTAAAAAAATATTAAAAAAAAGACCAAAAAATAAAAGAAATCTTGAAAAAATCACTTATTTCTTCCTTCCCTCCTACCCCACCCCATTTCTCTCTCTCTCTCTCATTACTGTTACCTTCTTTCCCATTCAACCCCATTTCTTTTTTTTTCTCCCCTTGACACATCTCCAATTTTTTCTTTTCTTTCCTTTTCCCATATTTTATTTCTTCCTAGAGAAACAAAAACGTATTATCATGGTATATCTGTTTTCCTTCTATTTTTCTGGATTATTTACAATTTCATAAGATGACAAAAAGTCAATAATCTTGAAGGATGAGAAGTGATTGTTGAATGTTTTGTGAAATTAAATGTATTATGTAAATTTATGTGAGCTAAATGTGAAGTTCGATGTATACGCCTCATCGAGAAGACCTGATATATCTTGTCATGGGTATAGAGGCATGACTGGCGTGATCACCAAGTATAATGCCCACAGAGGGGACTTACCTATGGGGCACATAGTTCTAGGACTATGAGGGTGACTGACCCTAGTACAACTCGATATTAAGTATACTCCCAATAGAATGTATAAAATAAAGGGATAATGCCCAAGTATCCCCTCAACCTATGCCCGAAATCTCAGAGACACACTTATACTATACTAAGGTCCTATTACCCCCCTGAACTTATTTTATTAATAATTTATTACCCCTTTTTAGCCTACGTGGCACTATCTTGTGGGCCCAACGATGGTTGACTTTTTTTTTCAAACTAGTGCCACGTAGGCTAAAAAGGGGTTGAAAATTACTTATAAAATAAGTTCAGGGGGGTAATAGGACCTTAGTATAGTATAAGTGTGTCTCTGGGATTTCGGGCATATGTTGAGGGGGTACTTGTGCATTATCCCTAAAATAAAATATAACTGAAATAAACTAGATAGTGCAATATTCTGAAATGCTAACTGAAAATGCAACATTAATGTACTAATTTGAAAGAAGTGAATGAAGTATAAGATAAAACAAAAATGAACGACAAGAGAGAGTTGGTCTGATGGTAAACACTCTTCACTTTAGCGACGACATAATTTTGTCGATAGTAATAACCTTTTTAGTGACAAAGAATACTATTAACTACAAAAAATATACTTTTTACAACAAATAAATTTGTCACAAATATTTAAGCATTTGGGGACGATTTTTCTTTTTTGTAGTTTATATAATACTTTTAGCGACGAAACACTAAATCGTCTTTGTATACTTTTAGAGACACGCATTTAGTGACGACTGGGTGACGAATTATTTTTCGTCACAGAAGATTTTTAGTGACGAAATATGATTTATTAATGACAAATTATTTGTCCCTGATAATCAAATTTGTTTGTAGTGCGTATTGGAAATTATTTTCGAATAAATTTGAAAGGATGTCTTTCATTTTTACGCGCGCGAGGAGGGGGGTGATAGTTGTATTGTTGGAGTAAACACTTGGTTTTGGCATATTGACATGTTGTTTTTTCTGCATGTATGACATTATCATCAAAGCCTCTACAAATCAACCATGTCCCATTGCATAAGCCATTTGAGGGTCCAATTTTTTTAGCAGCATGATGAACGCATTTTCTTTTAAAATAAACCTTATTTGTAAATTAAAAGAATCGTCAATTGTTATATATATGTAATCGTGTAATTCTTCTCTTCTCTTTTGTGTTATTCATAGTGAGATAACTATAAAAGTTAGGATGGATTAGACAACGTACCGATGCAGCGGAGTCCATTGGGTGTTAAGGTGATTAAGTATAAAAACAGATCATATCTTTATTGAGGTCGATTCTATGTAGTCTTGCACGTTGCAACCTAGTAAATATTTAACCTCTTCAAATAGTATAACTCAGGCACGTTGTTCACCGCCACAAACTTCAAATGGTTATAGTTGTATTATTGGAGTAAACATCTGATTTGTAGCATATTGACCTATTGTTTTTTCTGCATGTATGGCATTCTCATCGAAGCCTCTACAAATCAAACTATATCTCATTGCATAAGCCATTTGAGGGATCCAGTTATCTCAGCAGCATGATGGGCGTATTTTCTTTCCAAACTAACCTAATATATAAAATTAAAAGAATCATCAAATGTTATGTATTTGTAATCGTCTAATTCTTTTCTTCTCTTTTGTGCTATGAAGTATCACAATAAGATAACTGTAAAAGTTAGAATGAATTAGACAATGTACCTATGCAGTGGAGTTTAAGGTGTTTAGGAATTTATACAGTTCATAGTTTTACTAAGGTTGATTATATGTAGTCTTGCACGTTGCAGCCTAGTAAATATTTAACAACTTCTAATAGTATAACTCAAGAACGTTATTCTCCACCATACACTTCAAGTAGTCAGCAGTATTTGTTCAAAAAGGGGAGTCAGTTAAAAGTTAAAATTGATTTCTTTTCTTATTAGTAAATGTAGATAGAGATTTTACTGAGTCTAATCTCATTTCGTATTCTACATTCTCACTATTGCAATTGTTACAAGATATAGTATGTTTTATGACTTTCACTATTTTACTGCACTTTTTGCAAGACGAATACCATAGCTTATATTTATTCAGTATGTCTAGAATTGTTGATTTGAACTTGTACAAACAATCTCGCACTCGCCAATATATCATATTTGTGATTATATTTTGGATATTAAAATGATTATTATTTTTAGAGAGTACAAGTATAGGATAGTATGTACTTGTGAATCAGCTAGCAATCCATCCATAATATATATCAATGGAACTTCTATGACACTTCTCATTTCTTTACTTGGTGTTACCATAGAATCATTGTTTTCAGTCTTTATCATTTCACGTCTGTATTTTTTATGAGAGTAGTTAACTGTACCACTCATTTTATGTGAGATGTGCTCGCTGCTAAGGTTTTAAGAATTTAGGAATTTTAGTATGTAATTACCCAACAATGATAATAGAATAATTGTGTCCTGATAGAAGTTATAAAAGTAACTTGCCTACAATGCTAAAGTATAGTATGTACATTAATTGAGATAATCGGGTTTGAATAACATTGCAGAACACATGTGTAATTGATGTAATGTATCAGGTTCGTGGATTTTGAAATTGTGGAAATAGTAGATATTTCAAAAGTGCCTAGTGTGACAAGACCTTGTTTGAAATTTGAAACAATAACTATATACTCAGTTTATTATTAAAAAAAGTACAATAGTCAGTCCAATACTTTTATAGATTAGGATTCTAACGTCACATAAGCCAAGTATGGATTCATCATCTTTCATCTTTTCTAGAAAAGCACCATCATTTTCTGCAAAATCTTCTCATGGAGTAACAGTTGTATGCTCCATGCTGGGTTATCATTTAGAAGTGAAATGTCAATACTTCACCATATCTATATATTGATGGTAGTTTAGACACCTTCAAAACCTACTGCTCATTTGTAACAAATATCTTCCATCTCTTGTTATATTCTTTTTCAATGAGGAAATTCATTCAAACTAAAACGCAATTCAATTCTTTTTCAATGAGGGAATTCATTCAAACTCAAACGTAATGGAGCATGAAATAAATAACAAATTATTTGGATGGACAGTTACCTAGAATAGCACAATTAAGTAATTTATGATCCAATGATATAAAGCCAATAGACAATATGTGTGTTGAAACCTCAATGTCAGTAGCCTTTATGATTGTGTTATCTGTAAATGTCAATTCAACTTATATATGTACAAAATGGTAGTTTGAATTGATGTGATCTAAGCGTCATTTAGTAATGTAGTATCTCTTATTTGGTTTCAAGGAGTCCTTCCATGTTTCGATATGTTTATTAAATACTATTGCTTGAATTTTTGTACCTAGTATTGTGCAAAGAGGTGGGGGGGTATAAGTACAATAAATATAAACGATGAAATAATAAGGTAGCAAAAATGCAAATGTTATTGCCTTTTCATTAACTAATGTATTGTTCTTAAAGTCCCTTCATGCCTTGAATTCTTTTAAGATATTATGAATCCCTTCAAATCACTAAGACTCTTATCACCGAATTAACGAATTGTTTTTGTATTTTGTTTATCGGTATATTCCATTTTGCTAGTTCAATTTCAGTCGTCGTGTGGGTTGGAGCTTGATGACTTCCATTGGAAGATTAGAGCGACAATTTTAATTCTAGGTGTTATTGTGTATTAGTACCATGGATGAGGGAGGCAAATGATCGAAATATGCACGATTACAAAAGGATTTGATGCATAAAAGAGGATACCAGTAAAATGTAAAGTGCGGCTTAAGATTACAAGTAACATATATATGTAAAGTATATGTAAGCAGGTGAACCAATAATGGGTTGTATAAGTAATGCTTCATGGTGAAGAAACAAAGTTGATTAGTCATGTAAAGTATGTGTTTACAATTGCCAAGGGACTATGTGAAAGAAGGTGAACTAATATATATATATATATACATATATATATATATATAT
>NC_028647.1:36419838-36433191 GCF_001406875.1 Solanum pennellii
TTTGTTAAGTTTATATAGGCAATAATTTTTAATGTGAAATTACATATTTGTCCTTCTTGCTTTTGAAAATGAAATTTGTCCATTTGTTATTAATGTAAAATGACCACTATACCTTGGTCCTCCTCTTACCACTCTTGTATATAATAGTAAACTTTAGTTGAAGCTTAATGTTGCCACATTTTTTTCATTTTGTGTTGTATAAGTTATGTGATGTGATTCTGTGCTAACAGGTGATTTTTTATCAAAGATGATCCAGAAGATCCAAGCATGAAAGATGCATCTGTTTTTGTCTAATTCTATACAGTATGTAAATGTATGTAATTAGTATTCCCACATATCAAAATGTTAAACTATGTAAGTATCTCACTTCAACATTCAGTAGTATGACATTCACATGAAAATATATTATGAACAAATTTGGCAGCTATAATGTGTTCGAATTACTAATTTTTCTCATTGAAATATTAATTTTGTTTGTTTAATATGCAACTAATTAAATTTAGGTCCATTATAAATACCTATAACGCTCCCAACTACAGCATCATCAGCTGAAAGCATGTCTGCAAGCCTAGAGCAATATTATGCATACAAATTTAGCAACTCCTAAATGTTAATTGCTAATTTGTTAACATTCAGCTACTCTTGATGTTTACTTTCTTCATACTGTTAATTTGCTTGATAAACAGTGCATTTGTTTTGTGAACAAAATGCTATTTAACCATGTAATGTTGTGAAGTATGCTAATAGTTCAATACAAAATAGTCATCTAATATTGTGAAGTATGCTAATAGTCCAATACAAAATAGCCAAGCAGAGCTGATACCTGCACTTCGATATATACTGTCCTTAATTCAAAGACAAAATTATCATTTTTATATCCTATTGTTTCAAATCAAAATGTACAAGGGAAGTGACCACAATGTTTTATGGCTAACATGTATTCGTATGTATGAAAGTCATTCCCAATTGAAGTTTTAGTATTGAAGGGAATTTTCACCGTGCTTAAGAAATCTTGGTGAAATATTTTGTCTTGATACCGTAGGTAAATCAAATAAAAATAAAAGACAAGACTTGACCAATAACGTATTATAAAATAAAATATATATCGTAAAATAAAATTATTATAAATGTATAAAATATTAAAATATTAAATGTTGGGCCCGTGCTTAGCACGGCAACGCTCATCTAGTATAAAAGATAACTCTATACCCGCCCACGTGGCACCAACACAAACAAGAATTTCTTTTAAAATTTATTTCTAAAAATAACCTTCCTCTTTCACGAAGAGTTGCAACTTTTATCAAAAGTTCTGACTTTAATGAAGAGTTGCGATTTTTGTGAAAAGTTGTGACTTTTATGAAATGTTGCGACTTTAATGAAGAGTTACGACTTCATGAAAAGTTGTGACTTTTACGAAAGGTTGTGAACTTTCCAAAGGGTTGCAACTTCTCCAAATAATTGTAACATTTCTGATAATGCACAATAAACATTTGTTCGCACTATCCTTTGTTCTCTATAAATAGTTGGATTTCCTCTCATTTTAAAACAACAAAACTTCTGATCTTCTTCTTCTACATCTGTAAAATGAAATATTTGTGTACTTTGCTCATGTTGAGTGACTTACTAACACCACTATTTTTGTATCAATTAGTTGGTTAAATAAAATTGTTCCATACTGAGAGGATGTTATTATTTAAACCTCTGGTATTCGAGGGTATATTTTTCTTAACGGGACATTGTGCATTTAGTGGACTCGATTTTTTCTCTCTATTTCAATCTATTTTTACATATCCTGGTATGTTTTTTACACTCATTAATTTATACTTATGATATTAATTGATGTTTTTGAGTACATGTTTTTAACTCTATTATTTAAATTTCTGCAAAGTTATTCTCTCCAATTATACTGAACTACACATATAGTACGCATATTCATTGTGTAGAAAATACTTATTGTACTCAGTTCCAAGAATTCATGTTTGATATTCTATATTAAATTTTATAACTTAAAAATACTATATATAAGCTTATAAATCATCTATTTTAACCTATATATTAAATTTCTCACTTATCAATTGAAAAAATTCATTATGCAAGTTCAAAAGTGTAAATGCTTTCATGTTCAAGCGTAATTTTTTTTTTGCATATGTTAACAATTTTTTTGAATTCTCCGAAGACATATATCACAAATGAATAACCTAAACTTCAATGTTTCTTTTTATTACGAAATACCTTTGTATATCTATTCTTATTTTCTTGTTTGTTCCTTTTAATGTTTATTAACGAAACAATTCATTCATTAGAGGTTCTTGACTTATGTGACAATTACAAATAATCAAATTCATGTTGGAATATTGCTAATATTTTTAAGAACCTATTTATTCATTATTTTTAATTTATGCATAATAGTAAAATATTATTTATAAGTTCAATGCAATTATTATTTCGCTCGAACAAATTACCTAGTCAAGTTAAAAATAAAAAAACAGACGTTAACAAGCTATATGAACTTTTCTTCATTTAAAATACTGAAATAAAGAAATAGTAAATAAGTAAATCAACAGGGTAATGTTTATATAATAATAACTATATTGAAGCAAACTTTCTGAGATTCTAAATAATATAAGTAGCATTGATAATTAAGTAATTCTTTTATCTTAACCGTTAAAAACAATTGTCACAATTTTTTAAATATTTCAGAAGCATATATCTACGTCACAAGAGAAATTGTTAACAAAATCAAATGAATTTACACTAAATCATGTTAACTTCATATATTGGAACATTGCAAATATATATATTAAGCAAAAAAATAATTATCATATTATAAAAATTATATTATTTTCGTCGTGTACTCAAAGTTATGGAGAAAATCCTCTTAGGATAGAATGATTTACTTCATCAGAATAGTGGTACCTCATATATTGCTAAACATTGAACTCTCTCATAGACAATAAATCACATACAAAAAAATTAAAATGCAAGAAGAAGAAGAAGAAGAGTAGATGATCAGAAAAAATATGATTGTAAAATGAGAGAAAGTCCCTTTATTTAGTCAAAAGTGGTAGTATGAACAAATGTCTTTTATGTCTTATCAGAAAAATCATGATCTTTCCGACAAGTCACAACACTTTGGAAAAGGAACAACTTTTTGAAAAAGTCACAACTTAATGAAAAGGTCACAATACTTTGAAAAAATCAAAATTCATCAAAAAATCATAATCCTTTGAAAAAAATCGCAACTTATCGAAAAAGTCATAACCTAACTAAGGAATATTATAGTAATTTAACATTCAAGTTAAGAGTTCATGCTTTTATTATATATATATATATATATATATATATATATATATATATTATCCATCAATAAAATTTGTATTATATGTGTTTTATAAATTGTTCTCCGTAATATGTATTAAAATTGTATTATAAATTATAAACGTATTAAAAGTGATCAAGTGAAAAGAAATAATACTGCTATAAATGGTAAATATTTTCTTAATATAGTATATTTAATGTAAGTTTCCCGTTGTCTTTTTTTAAGTGAATCCTAGTTAGTAACACTTAGGTGGAGGGATTAGTCTCACGTGTCTTGTCACGTCACTAAAAATTTGGGTTGTTAACTCTTGAGAAAATTTGTGGTCTCTTTGGATAACGGTGGGGACATTTTTTAATTCAAATTGTAACAAAAGGTATAAGTGATTTATTTCACATAATTTAGCAGCAATTTTGACACATTTTCTTATAAAGAAAGAATGTCACATAAATTAGACTAGTAAAAATAGCTATCAACACAAAGTAGGGATAAGATTTGTATACTGTCTTCTCAAACTCCAAATTTGAGAATATACTAAGGTGTCGTTTGGTAGAGTGTATTAGAGAAAATAATGCATGCATTAACTTGATGTATTAGTGGTAATTTGTTTGGTACACTTTTCTAACCTATGCAAACTAATACTTGTATTAGTAATACACTCTATTGTGTATTAAAGAGTGTATTACTAATACCATCTATTTCTATGCATTAGTTATGCAATGGGTTCTAATGCATGCGTTAACATTATTAAAGACACAATTGCCCTTAAAAACTTTTTTATATCCTTTTCACTATATTTGTGGAGGCTATTTTTGTAAACAAATATTTTTTTCTAAAAATATTATGCAATGCATTATATTTAACACTTGCATTAGATTAAATAATTACAAACCTACCCTCAAAGCCTTTTTTAAAACATTTCCTAACATTTTCTTTTCTTTTAATTTTCTTTGTTGTCATATGTTTTTATTTTCATTTATTTTTCTATGTCTTTTAATTTGTTGGTGTTTCAATAGACTTTATGGCCTCTTAAATATATTTTTTCTAAAAAAATAATAATCTAATTTCAACGTAATTTAATTAGAAAAATTACTATTGTGGCGAATGGCGATAAAGTTGATAAAAAAAAATTCTTTTCCAATTTTTCATNTTATATATATATATATATATATATATATATATATATATATTATCCATCAATAAAATTTGTATTATATGTGTTTTATAAATTGTTCTCCGTAATATGTATTAAAATTGTATTATAAATTATAAACGTATTAAAAGTGATCAAGTGAAAAGAAATAATACTGCTATAAATGGTAAATATTTTCTTAATATAGTATATTTAATGTAAGTTTCCCGTTGTCTTTTTTTAAGTGAATCCTAGTTAGTAACACTTAGGTGGAGGGATTAGTCTCACGTGTCTTGTCACGTCACTAAAAATTTGGGTTGTTAACTCTTGAGAAAATTTGTGGTCTCTTTGGATAACGGTGGGGACATTTTTTAATTCAAATTGTAACAAAAGGTATAAGTGATTTATTTCACATAATTTAGCAGCAATTTTGACACATTTTCTTATAAAGAAAGAATGTCACATAAATTAGACTAGTAAAAATAGCTATCAACACAAAGTAGGGATAAGATTTGTATACTGTCTTCTCAAACTCCAAATTTGAGAATATACTAAGGTGTCGTTTGGTAGAGTGTATTAGAGAAAATAATGCATGCATTAACTTGATGTATTAGTGGTAATTTGTTTGGTACACTTTTCTAACCTATGCAAACTAATACTTGTATTAGTAATACACTCTATTGTGTATTAAAGAGTGTATTACTAATACCATCTATTTCTATGCATTAGTTATGCAATGGGTTCTAATGCATGCGTTAACATTATTAAAGACACAATTGCCCTTAAAAACTTTTTTATATCCTTTTCACTATATTTGTGGAGGCTATTTTTGTAAACAAATATTTTTTTCTAAAAATATTATGCAATGCATTATATTTAACACTTGCATTAGATTAAATAATTACAAACCTACCCTCAAAGCCTTTTTTAAAACATTTCCTAACATTTTCTTTTCTTTTAATTTTCTTTGTTGTCATATGTTTTTATTTTCATTTATTTTTCTATGTCTTTTAATTTGTTGGTGTTTCAATAGACTTTATGGCCTCTTAAATATATTTTTTCTAAAAAAATAATAATCTAATTTCAACGTAATTTAATTAGAAAAATTACTATTGTGGCGAATGGCGATAAAGTTGATAAAAAAAAATTCTTTTCCAATTTTTCATAAAAATATTTTGATTCAAATAGTACAACTATTTAATATTATTTTTGAAAAGAAGAAGAAGAGGAGGAGGAGGAGTTAATAATGTTTTAGCAAAGAAATTTGTTGTAAGGAAGTGAAAATAAATAAAGTATGAAAGATATTTTTGTAAACATATATTTTTAAATTGCAAGTTTGTTATTTCTAATACATCAAATCAAACAATGTATAAGAAATAATGTTTGCATAACTAATGCAAGCATTACTAATACACCCTATTTTGCATTTTCTTATACACTCTACCAAACGACCCCTAAATATGTTAAATATACCCTTTTAACACATTAAATTTTGAAAAATTGAAAAGGTCATCAGCCTTGGTTGTGATCCCTTTTATGATTTATAAATCATTTTTCAAAATAAATACAGCAGGTAATTATTATTTTATTAAAAAAATGAGAAGTTAAACCAAGGTAACTTGTAAAAAAGGTGAGAACCTTTAAATTGACAAGGAACTTTACAACCAAATAATCTAGAAAGAAATTTTACACTTCATGTTTTTACGGTAGAAAATGGAAAAGGAATATTATATGTGAATGATCATATATATTTTGGTTTTCCATCTGGTATTCATTGCTTACATGGTCCCCGATTAAATCTTGATTCGTACCATGAAGTTTTTATGAAGTAAATCCCTTTTTAACAAAGACGACTCCATACTCTAGGCTTGAATCTGAGACCTTTGATTAAGGACAGAAAAATACTTACCACTCCACCGACAAATGTGTTCTATTGTCCTCTTTTTTCTTTTTCCTGTTTTTAGAAGTTTTGACTTCTACAAAGCCTAGGCAGAGCTCTAGTCTGAGTCCCTGTCTTCACCATTTTAGTCATCTGACCTTTCATATCTCTACATACTTTCTCCAACTCCACAACTCTCCATTGCATCTTTTGCAAATTTAGCCTCATATATTCATGTTCCTCTTCTTGTAAACTCTGTTGATCACTAGCAACACTTGAACTGTGATGATCACTCTTGTTTGTCTTGTACAAAACCATTTGGTTATTATTGTCTTCTATTGTTGGAATACTTGAAGAGCATTGAGAAGCAAGTGCCTTGATAGCAATTCTTGGTGAAATTCTTGGATTCTTTGCTAAGTCCTTGCATGCTTCAAGGCTTAGTTTCTCATAGTTGAGACATCTACATAATCTTGATCTTTCCTCTAATGAAAGGACTGGATGAGACTGCAACCAAATATATACATGTTAGCTGCAACAAACATACCTGGTCCGTTCAAATTTGTTTGTCTGATTTTGACTTGACATGAAGTTTAAGAAAGTGAAGAAAATTTTAAATCTTGTAATTAAACTAAAGAAATGTATAATATACAAAATATGCTTTAATGTGGTCTTAAACATGTCATGTGAAAAGTTAGAATGAAAGAGATATAAAAAAGGAAAAGAGATTTTAAACGGGATTAAAAGAAAAGTAAGATACATAAATTGAAACAGACGAAGCAATAAATAAGGTGAAATGAAAGTCATAACTCTTTCGGTTCCGTTTTTTATGAGACAATCTTTTCTTTGAAATCTCTTTTAACTTAACTTTTCGTCTTACTCTTAATTATATTATCTTATCGATATTGAAATGTCATGATATATTTACGATCACAAGTTCTAAAGAATGTCCATGTCACTAGTATGTCTTTCTAGCTTAAATTTTGTGTTCAATCAAATACCGTAATATAATTAATAAATAACACTTCAATTATGTTAAGGGTGGAGGAGATTTCCTTGCAAATTAAAAAGGTGTTTATAGAAAGAATTCAGGACATAAAGGACAGAAAAAAAAAACAAGAAACAGACTGAACACAAATCAATTCAAACTACCTAAAAATAAATAAATAATCTATTCATTTATTTCAAAAATAAATTTTTACTTTTATCTATCACTTTTAAAAAATCCAAAAAAAAATAATTATTTTCCCCCGTTTTATCTTTAATATCAATTACTTATTCTTTAAGTTCTAGTACTATACGTGCAGAATCCAAAATGAACAAATAAAAGGTACGGAAAGAATAGTTAGTTTCTGATACAAATCTTCAAATAACTTAAGCCTGTCCAAGAAAGATGTTACTGTTAGAGCAACTAGCCAACTACCACTCAAGTCTAAAGGGTCCCATGTAGATGACTGACTGATTTTCATAAAAGTACTCATGAATTAATGAGGTCACAAGTTTCCATGACAAACTTTAATGACCCTACTATTTCCATTTTAAGTTCAAAATTTTGAAACTCATAGTACTAAATTCAAATACTTTTTTTTGAGTGTTCTCATCAAAAATGCTTTACATGCATGTCTTTATGAGTTGTTCTGTCATATGATAAAGCATTTCTTCCTTCCACCAAAGAAACATAAAAAGAAAAGCAAAAGTATGTTTTGCCTTGTTTTAGATCATGACCAGTTACACAGCAAAATTGCATTTCACATGGCAATATACAATACTATATAAATTTATAAGTTATGTTGGATGGACTCTTCAAAAATATAACAAAGTATCTATTAAATTTTTCAAAAGGTATGTATTTTTAGAAATTTCGATATGAGTGAAATAATATTTTTAGAGGGTTCGAGCAACATACTTCTATAATTGCCAGCCACTAGTGCATACCTATTATCAAGTGGAGTAAGTGAAACTTTTGGCACCCCTTGTGAGTTCTCACAAAAGATTCCACAATGACACATTTTTAACAATAAGGAAAGAGCAAAAAGCTGAAAAGTATTGCCTTGTTGGAAGGACATCTTCTTGTCTTATTCCATATCATTTAGCAATTGTCAATACGTTAAAAACTTTTTATCTAACAGGAATGTAAAATTTATGTTGCTTGTCAAAAATCTTATTGGATAAGTATAGTTCTCTTCAAAAGTTATGTACTTTGTAGGACCTTGACACGAGTATGACAATATTTTTGAAGAATTCGAACAATATAGTTCGAAGTTATTACTAAGTATAAATTTATTTGTCTTACTTTGGAAACTCTTTAAATCTAGTTTTCTGCAAAAACATGCTTATGACCACAAGAGTAAAAGAACATTCATATACATTTTATATATCTTTCGTTTGACACCATAAGTGTGATTATCAAGTCAAAATCAGATAAACAACTTGAAATGAAGGGGTGATAAATTATAGTAGCATTTATTAGTTCATGGATATAAGAAGAAAGAAAAGTAATAATGACCTCAAGATAGATATCAATGGCTCTGTAGACTCCATCAAAAGAATCCCTTGCATAATCTGGTAGACTCTCAGCAACAGCAAGAAACTTTGATATTTTAAGAGTTTGGTCAGGAGCAATCTCTCTCAAATACTTATCAATCAATCTTGCAACTTTTCTGAATTTTGTTATTGTAACTTTATCATGATAAACAAAAACTCTAACCAATCTCATCACAAGATTCACATCATAAACACCACCAATATTATTGTTGTGACCACAAACAAGGATATCATCTAGTGTTGCTTGATCAAGCACCCCCCCAATCAGTTTCTCCAAACAACCCCTGCATTCTTTGCTAATCCCGAAACCAGATACAATTCTCAGTACCCAAAAAAGATTTCTGCAAGAAAATGTTGTTTTAACTACCCCATGAACTACTGTGTCAGCAAGTCCACTATATTCACTTCTTGAAATCATATTTTGACAATGGGATGATGTTTTTAGGTAATAAAGCAAGAATCTTGTGAGGAGTAAGCTGTTATTCTCACTACCAAAAGCACCTAAAGTCCTTAAAAACTCTTCTATCATCTTTGGGGGTAAAATGGTCATTTCTTCAAACCACCAAGAACATGGCTTTACTTGTTCAGAAGATGAACAAGAGGAAACTGATGAACATGAAGAACCAAAAAGGGTACCAAGAAGTGAAGTTATAAGCTTTTCAATCAGCCCACAAGAAATTGCATAATCAAAAAAAGTTTCACAGCTTTTTAGGGATTTCAGAATATCATGAAAGGACCAATAACACAATCCTTCAAAAAATGTCTCAGCTTTATACAAAAGATTGCAACAAGACAACTTTTCTGTCATTTCAAGAAAATCTGCAGAGCAAATGAGAAGGCAAACATTTGAGACAGTGATTTTAATGCTATTGCAGCTACCATTGTTGTAACAGAATCTTGAAATAAGTTCAAACCCCTGTGCCCCACCTGGGAAATCAAGAATCTCAATACCTGAATTCTTAATCTGAGTTTTCTTCTTTTCTTGTTTGATTATCTTCCTTAACTTCCCAGAAAATCTTGAAAGGACTTTCTGCAACAACAAAGGAAGTAGTAAAAATTAGTTAATATGGATCAATTGGGAAAAAGGGGGAGTTTAAAGATTGGATTTTTATGAATTTCTTTTTTTTTTTTGGGTTACCTGGTGCAGAAAGAATGTTTGTTGACCATTTACATGGATTTGTAGATCACATGGAGCTTGTAGTGGCATGGCTACTTTTGCATTCAATGAAAATCAAGACAAGTTTAAAATGAAAAAGTGCTTTGAAGTTAGTGATTGACAGATACAAATGGCCTCTCACAAGCTTTGGTTACATATGAAAGATATTACTCTATATACTACAATCCCACCCCACCCCTTATGTGGATTTAACTATATACACAAACCAAATAGTATTAATATATATATATAAATATAATATCGAAAACAACCTAAGATATAATATGTGTTCACTCTATTATTTTCGAACTTCATTAAGTAAGATGAAATTGGATATATTGTTGTTGGTATATCTTAATATATTATATCAGGAGTTAGAAAGAGATAAAGGTAAATTGAAGTAGATTTTGTGGAGGTGATTAAATAAAATATTGATATAGTTTTCAGCTGATTGACATTATCTTAGATCAAAAGGCAAGGAGGTTGAAAATTAAGGGGATAGGTAGTGTATTATTATTATTGTACTTTTAGTAGTATGATTCTAATATCACGTTTGTCCAAATGTCTATTAATGTTCTATTGTTATACTTAATTTGTGCATTGTTATTTAGTTATCTCTTTTTCTATCTTACTTTCTACTTTTTTGAGTTAAGAGTGTATTGGATACAATATCTCTGCTACACAAAAATAAAAATAAAATATCTATTTATTATATTCTTTTTAAAACTTTAATTATGAAACTGTACTAAATATATTATTAAATCTAAATATGTTATAACACATAATTTACTTCTCCTTCTAAATTAATAATCGCATTTTCTATGCCTAGTTATACATTCATCTTTTAGCCGACATAATAGTGAAATAATTTATATACAGATCTCTTTGAATATAGAAACAGATATGTTGAAGATTTAAAGTTAATATCAATTATTTAAGAATAATATAATTTATAAAAATAGTTTATTATTTATATATATATACATATATTCTGGACAAAAATCTACTGAATTCATGGTATAATTGGCCTTTAGGTAGAATAAATATGCATGTTTGGGGTGTGGGGCCATGCAAGGCATATATTATAAATAATAATAATAAAAAGGAAAAAAAGGGGCTATGTGTTGTGATTTTTAGCAACATCACGAGTTCAGTTTTTTGTACTTTATTTATTGCTCCAAATACACAAATTGATTCTACTGTCCCAACAGTTTTTTTTTCTACAATTTTTTGTATGTATATGTATATTTTTAATAGATTAAAATATATTGGGTATTTTTGTCTTGTGTATTATACATGTTTTATGTTTTCATCTATACAATAATACATCACCTCAGATATGATTGACTCTTTCTTTATTCTTATCCAATGATATTAGAATTGTGGCGCAACCAACTTCGAATAATTTATATAAAAAAAAAATTCCATAATAATTTTTACATAGCAAAACTCAAATCTAAAACTATTAATCTGGATTATGCAAGGGGTAGGGTAGGGTTCAAAGGCAATACATCGAATGGAATATAGTTTTTTTTTTCTCCATATTTTCTATATTTCATAATTTGACATTATCATATTTTTTTCAGAGTAAATTTTAGGTTTAGTAAACATTAAATTATATTTATATGTTATAGATTTAGTTTGCATAATTATATTTTAGCAAATTTTATGTTCGCTATGGAGTATCAAATTTTATAAATAGAAGGCATACATTCGTTTGTATAAAAGCACAGCGATTGTATATGTATATCAGTTAGATAATTATATATATGTAACTGTTATGTATATGTATCAATAATTGTATTTATATATCTACATAAATTTAAATTTATATACAATTGAATCCAATAAAATATTTGTATATCAAATCTCTCTCATTTTATACAACACAAATTATAAATTGTAATAGTTTGTGTTTGTATAAAGCAAGAAAGGCAAAAGGGAACTGGTAGGGAAAGATTTGTATTTGTATAATTACAAATGTATAGGACGAAAAAATATGTGTTTTCTCTCGCTTTATATAAACACAAAAACAATTTATACATTTATATTTGTATAAAGTGAGAGAGACGATGGAGAGTGATGAGCGAGATCAGATAGAATGGCGAGCGAGATCAGATAGAGGCAAATGACATTTTTTTTTGCTATGGGTTACAATTAAATATAACTGTGGTTATAGCATTTAATTTGAATTAATAGTTTGCTATTACAACTTTCCCTTCTTTTGACCACAACTTTTCAAATAGGTTTATGAGAATCTAGAATTGTCAATATGGGCTGGTCCACTCCATCCGGACTAACTCATATAGGCTTTGAAATTTGACGGGCAAGGTTCGGCTGACCCATTTTTTAGTGTGCCAGAAAATAGTAAGCGTATTACACAAGTACGTGGGTTATGGGCTGAGCCGGACTGATCAATTTTTTTGGATGAGTTTTTTGTAATTTTTTAAATCAAATTATAACTTTAAAATATTATCATAAATATCTACAAGATAATATTACATCGCATTAGTATTACAACGTGTTAATCATATCCACAAATAAAATTATCTTTATAACCTATACTATCTTAAAAGCATAAACTCTCTAATTTGAATGTTAAATTCCTGTAATACCCCAAACTTAATCTATCTATATATACTACCTTAAAAGCATAACTTTCTAACTTGAATGTTAAATTACTATAATATCCCCAACTTAAAACACCCAATTTACTATATATTATATATCTAATATTATATTGATCTACACTAATGTATATTAAATGCAGACACCTTTTCACATTTATGGGTAGTGAATATTTCGAAAGGTTGTGACTTTTTTGATGAGTTATGACATTTTCGAAGAGTTGTGATTTTTTTGAAGGGTTGTGACTTAGCTGAAAAGACACGATAAACATTTTTTCTGTAACGACCTGGTTAGTCGTTTTGAGCAGCAGATTTTATTTCTGGAAAAACTGGCTGAGTCGACGGATCCCACGACGGACTGTCATGGGCACGACGGACCGTCGTGGGGGTCTCGTTCCAAAACACTTAGAATTTTGAAATTTGGGTACTGAAATCGACTCTCTGAACTTCGTAACGGAATGGCAGGACGGACCGTCGTGGGCACGACGGACCGTCACACATCTTCCACAGAAATTAACTCTCTGAACTTTGCGACGAACCTGCAGGACGGACCGTCACAGCCATGACGGACCGTCACAGGTTGCGTAACCCAGGCTGGGTCGGATTTCTATTAAAAGTTTTTAAGGGGCGTTTTGGACTATTCCTGCTATAATTATAAATTTAGTGGGTTAATGTTAATAATTTAACTACTTGGGGGTTAAA
>NC_028647.1:36435075-36442048 GCF_001406875.1 Solanum pennellii
GGGTGAGCTATTGCTTCTAGCTTGGACTGGATCTTCCTCTTCATGTCTTGATGCCTTGAGATTCCGGCATGGACTAGCTTTTTACTTATTTTAGCTTCTTAGATACTCTTAGATTAGTAATTTGAGGATAGATGTTCTTGTGGTGATGACTTCCAGGTTTTGGAAATAAATAGTATTGAGTTTTTATAAGTTATTTAATCGATTTTCATTAATGAGTTAAAGTCTTCCGCATTATATTTTGTTATTTATGGTTGAAATGTTGGGGTTTAGATTGGTTGGTTCGCTCACATAGTAGGTTAAGTGTGGGTGCCACTCGCGACCCGTTTTGGGTCGTGACATTGTCATACTATCCTTTGTTATTTATAAATAAAGGGGGGATTCTCACACTTTTAAACTACAAATTTTATAAGTTTTCTATTCTTCTACTTAGAACAAGAAAGATTGTGAGGTTATTCGATTATGCAGTTACAATATCTTTTGGGTAAATTAGATAGATCAATAAAAATTGATGCAAAAAGAAAAATGAAATAAACTCAAATTCAAACGAGAAGAGTATTGTGACAATTAATATGCACTCGTTTTTATAGCCATAAAATATACTTTTGTAGCAATTCTTCCTTGACAAGAAGTTGAATAATTTTCCGTTGCATAAATTACAAGTTAGTGTTCAGAATCTGAAAAGTCTCGAACTGTTGAAGAAAAAATATTTGATCTAAAACTCTTTTGAAGAATCCAAACTACATTTAATAAATACTCTTTCGTTTTCAATTTATTTATTGTTCTTTCATTTTTATTCAATTTAAAAAGAATTTTCTTTATTCTAGGGGGTGAGGACACATCTTTAAGGCCACGAAGTTAAAAGACATTTTATTTATTCTACATATGATCCTTAAATTAAAAGTCTTCTTTATTTTTTGAAATTTCACATCAAATTAAAATTAGACCAATAATCTATATCTATCTTCTTTTTTTAATCTGCACTATCTTAAAAGAATAAACTCATAACTTAAATGTTAAATTATCATAATACCCCAACTTGAAACACTAAATGTAGTATATCTTGTACATTTTATATTGCATTATATTTATTTATGCGTATTATATTATATTATACTTGTTATTAGGTCCGCGTTTTGCGTGCTTAGATTATTCTTCTTTAAATTTTTTTAGAATAGAGAACTTTCTTGTATTTTGATGTTATGGTATTGTTATATAAATCTATTTTTAAAAGTATAGAGGTTATTCAATTCTAGTTTACCATTTATTTTATTAAAAGAAAAGGCAAAATTACAAATCATAGCACTGTTTTTTCCTAATTTACATAATTTCATCTTACAGATTCATTAATTTGCTTTTGAAATTTTACAATGGTTAGTTTATTTACCATATGTATGCATCGTTACATAATGTCTTTAATTAGAGAGTCAAATAAATATTTTTCTCAATTTTCTTCTTTGCAAATTTCTTTAGTATACCACTATCAATTACTTTCAAAATATTAAATATCTTTTTGAAATATGTATATAACTAATGTCTTTATCAAGAGCAAATATTCCATAGTCATATGATATACCAATAAATAATATGTAGTCATTATGTGTTTTAAAATTAAAATGTAATTTTTCAAAATCAAAATTTCATATGTAATATAGTTATGATAATATTTTCAAATTGATGTTGTGCACAAACAATATATTAAATGGGGAAAAAGTTTAAAAAGGTATTTAGGTGTAAGAGAATAGTCATTATTGTATATCATATAATTGTAATTAATTGCTAGTTTTAATTCCATCATTTGACTTTCTTTTTTTTTTACTTATGAGAACAACAAAAAATCATATAAATTTTTAGGCTTGATCTCTTGGAGAAGAAAATATTTATTTGGAGAATGTTATAAATAAATGTATTTTGGAAAAAAGTTATTTATGAATCTACAGTAGTTGGATTTACATAGAGTATATATGTACTAATAAATACTTATAACAATAACTTAAAAGAAATATATACTCATAAACATAAACTAATGACTATAAAAAGCATACCAGGATCTGTAAAAAAATCGAGCTCACTAATTGCACAATGTCTCCTTGTCCGTGAGCCATTAAACAGGAGGAAACTACTCCAATATTTAATTGTGCAAAAGAAAAAGAAGTTGTTCAAAATTAAATATTTAATTGTGCAGAAGAAGAAGAAATTTAGAATTTTCATTGTTTTAAAATTAGAGGAAACACCTCTATTTATTACAACTAAGGGTGGTGTGAACAAATGCTTATTGTGCATTATCGAAAATGTTACAACTCTTTGAAAAAGTCACAACTTTTCGAAAAGGTCACAGCCTTTCATAAAGTCGCAACTCTTCATAAAAGTCTCAATTTTTCATAAAAGCCACATCTTTTGATAAAAATCACAATTTTTCATAAAAGTTACATCATTTAATAAAAGGAAAATGTCAATTTTGAAAAGGAAAAATCCTTTTGGCCAGAAAATTTGGGCATAATTTGGCCATAATACATGTTCATACTATAAACTGATGTACATTTTGACAATTATACCGTACTTTGTCAATTTATATTTTTTTTATTAATTTATTCATTAATTATGCTTTAATAAATGAAAAAAAGTTTTCAATACATAGTAAATTGACTAATTTTTAAATTTCTCTAACTTCCATACATAAATGGCTTTTAATTTTGTTTTAGAAATGGTAAAAGGCCAATATACATGTTTTTTTTCTTCCTTAATTTTCTAATAAAATACTATAAAGAATACAAAATTGAAATTAGAACTAAGAATAATTTTTTTTATAAAAAATTTAGAATATAAAATTTAAAATTTAAATTATAATATAAACTTACTAATACAATTAAACTCAAAATAATTTTAACTCAAATTCATCTTTGTGTAAAGTCTATTATAGATGTGTTGATTTTTTCATAACGATAAAAAAAATTACAAATATGACCAGAAAAGAAAACAATTTTTAGTTTTTTCCTTCTCTCTTTTATTCCATTCTCACTCTTTCTTTTTATTTTTAATCCTTTTCAAAATAAGAAATTAAGTAAAAATGAAATATTCAGATAATGATAAGCAAATAAATCCACAAATAAGATATTTAAGACTGAAATTAATCGTTGAAATAGAAAAGTGAAATAAAAGTCACTTGCGAGAAGTATCAAGTATATCTCTATATGAGTTTTTTTTAATACAAAAAATAAAAAAAATAAATTCTGAAAAATCAATACTTTCACTTCCACCAAGCGAAAAAATTATGTGAACTATTTGTGTAACAATAGATATATGTGAACAACTTTATTTAACAAATACATATCAAATTTAGATCGTTTAGTTATAATAATTATAAAAATAATAAAAATAATAATATTCAACATAATTGCACCATTTTTTTATAAAGATAAAAAAATATGTTAGAAATCGACACATCATAAAAATTGTTCTAAATTAATTTATATTTAAATATTATTTAAAATTATTTCAATAACGACATTCAAGAATTCAATACACTTTAGACATGGTGGATTATCAATACATTATAAAAATTATAAGAATCATATATTTCATATGTATAGATTCTAGTCATATAATTAATAGAAACCTCAGAAAATCATGTACCATTGTTGTAGTTGCGTGCCCATGTATTATGTCTATTTGATAACTTGAAGATGATTATTTATATATGTTAATTATTAATAGAAGCTCTAATTAAGTAATTTTATAATTGATATATTTAAATAAATTTAATCATATGTTTAAATACTTTTAAAATAATTGATTAAGTTATATCAAATCAATAATTATACTTTGAATATGTATTTGTAATCATTTGATTGTTTAAGTTATATACTATTTAACCTTGGTAACTAAAGTTAATTTAATTTTTTATTTTATACTTTTAAAATATGCCGTAACAGAATTTATTGATGATATACATATGATATTATTGATTATTTAATTAAGAATAGGGCCTATCTATTTATAAACATATACAATACATACATATCTACATGATTTTATTTTTATGTATATTTTTATGTTGAGGCATCTTCTTAATTAATATAATTGAAGTAATTAATTGTGTATTCGTGATTAGAAACCGTAAAATAATTTGAGTATGTTATTTGAGCTATAATTGTAAATGCCTTATTATATTTTTTCATATTTAAAACACCTAATTCTCAAATTTATATTCTTATTTTTTTCATAAAAGAAAAGTACACATGTTATATTACCAGTCTATTAATCATGGTAGAATTATATAAGGTTATTCATTGATTTAATTTAAAGAAAAGTCAAAGTTAATTTGAAGATTATACTTAAGTTAACTAAATTATGTACTACCGAGTAGTTAATATAATTTTTAATTGGAGAATAATCAACTATTGTCTATTATTAACATGAATTTTAATTGTCTCCTTCAATAGAAATTATATATTAAATGAAAATATTTTTCTATAAAATATATATACTAATTATGCTATACTTTATTTACATACATTAGACATATTATAATTTATGTATCCTACATAAAATACATTTTTTAAAATATTATAATGGGATAATGCACAAGTACCCCCTCAACCTATGCTCGAAATCTCAGAGACACACTTATACTATACTAAGGTCCTATTACCCCCCTGAACTTATTTTTTAAATAATTTTCTGCCCTTTTTCGGCCTACGTGGCACTATCTTGTGGGTCCAATGATGGTTGACTTTTTTTTTCAAACTAGTGCCACGTAGGCTGAAAAGGGGTAGAAAACTACTTATAAAATAAGTTCAGGGGGTTAATAGCACCTTAGTATAGTATAAGTGTGTCTCTGGGATTTTGGGCATAGGTTGAGGGGGTACTTGGGCATTATCCCTATTATAATTGATCATTAAGTATTGAGTCATCTTTTATTTATTCATCTTGAAACATCCTCTTAATTAGTATTATATGAGTACTTGAATCTTTTATTCATGGTTAAAATTAGTGAAATAATTTTATCAATTTCTACATATGTTAATTCTTGTTTGAAATGATTATAATATAAAAAAGTTAACTTGTTATTATATTTACAAAAGTCTTTTGTTAATTAGTTATTTTTTTTTTATAAATATCTAATTTTCAAAATTACATTATTTTTTCTCTTGAAAAACATCCATTATATAGAAGAATCTATTTAGTTGATTATATTTAAAGAAAAATTTAATTATAACTTTTTGAATATACGCTTAATTTCTATGTTTTTATTAAATTTGTATTACAAAATAATTAAGTATAACCTTAAGTAGATAAGATAGTCATTTGTAGTTATTATTAATGAGAAATTTAATTGTCTTCTTCAATAAAGAGATTTATTTTAAGCGAAAAATAATTTTTCAAAGATATGCATTGGTATATTATGTACATAATTGAGTTCAAAAAAGGGGTAGAGGAAGGAGTGTAGGCTATATATATGTATGCATGTAGAACATAATTTGTATGGTATAGTAATAAAAACAATATTAATGTATAAAAACAAAAATACAAAAATATTTATTTACTAAAGCGTACAATTTTTTAACCAACTGAACAATGTTTATTTTTAAAAATAAATCGAACGGACTAACACATATAAAAACACTTCTTGTTATAAAACTATAGAATAAGAAGAAGAAACTAGAGAGAAAAGAAGAGAAGACTTGTTATTTCTCTTTATGAATGAATTTACAATGAAGAGGAGCACTCTATTTATAGGAGAAATCTAACTTGGTCCCCAAGTAGGACTCTTTAACCATCTCTACAAAGGACTCCACATGATAGACATTCACTATAATACAAATATTTTATAACACTCCCCCTGAATGTCTAATTCATAGATGATGTGCCTCTTCAAAAACCTTACTAAAAAAAACTTTAAGAAAAGAAAAAATCTAGTAAAGGAAAAGAGTACACATATCTATTAATACGCATCTAGGCTGCCTCATTAAAAACCTTACAAGGAAAACCCAGTGGGACAAAACCTCGTAAGAGAAAAAGAGTACAGTGCGTATTGACTCCCCTTAATGAGAACATCAATCCAGAGACTTGAATCTTCGCATTCCAAGCTTGTGCACCATCTTCTTGAAAGTTGCAGTTGGTAGAGACTTGGTGAATAGATCAGCCACATTGTCACTTGAACGAATCTGTTGCACATTTATATCACCATTCTTTTGAAGTTCATGTGTATAGAAAAGCTTTGGTGAAATGTGATTTGTTCTATCTCCTTTTATGAATCCTCCCTTAAGTTGTGCTATGCATGTTGCATTATCTTCATATAAAGTGGTGGGTACTTTATCACATTTCAAACCACATTTCTCTCGAATGAGATGTATCATAGACCTTAACCACACACATTCTCTACTTGCTTCATGAATAACTATTATTTTAGCATGATTAGATGAAATGGCTACGATAGACTGCTTTGTAGATCTCCAAGATATGGCAGTCCCCCCACATATAAACACATAGACTGTTTGAGATCGAGCTTTGTGTAGATCAGATAAATATCCTGCATCAGCATAACCAACAAGATTTGGGCTACAATTAATAGAATAAAATAAGCCCATATCAGTTGTCCCTTTTAGATATCGCAAAATGTGTTTGATCCCATTCCAATGTCTCCTAGTAGAAGCAGAACTATACCTCGCTAACAAGTTAACAGCAAAAGCTATATCAGGCCTTTTAGTATTAGCAAGATACATTAGTGTACCAATTGCACTAAGATATGGTATTTCAGAACCAAGAATTTCTTCATCCTTTTCTTGAGGTCGGAATGGATCTGTAACGACCTGTTTAGTCGTTTTGAGCAGCAGATTTTATTTCTGGAAAAACTGTGTGAGTCGACGGAACCCACGACGGACCGTCATGGACACGACGAGCCGTCGAGGGTGTCTCGTTCCAAAAGACTTGGACTTCTGAAATTTGGGTACTGAAATCGACTCTCTGAACTTGG
>NC_028647.1:36448353-36475147 GCF_001406875.1 Solanum pennellii
ACCATCTTCTTGAAAGTTGCAGTTGGTAGAGACTTGGTGAATAGATCAGCCACATTGTCACTTGAACGAATCTGTTGCACATTTATATCACCATTCTTTTGAAGTTCATGTATAGAAAAGCTTCGGTGTAATATGCTTTGTTCTATCTCCTTTTATGAATCCTCCCTTAAGTTGTGCTATGCATGCTGCATTATCTTCATATTAAGTGGTGGGTACTTTATCACATTCCAAACCACATTTCTCTCGAATGAGATGTATCATAGACCTTAACCACACACATTCTCTACTTGCTTCATGAATAGCTATTATTTCAGCATGATTAGATGAAGTGGCTACGATGGACTGCTTTGTAGATCTCCAAGATATGGCAGTTCCCCCACATATAAACACATAACCTGTTTGGGATCGAGCTTTGTGTGGATTAGATAAATATCCTGCATTAGCATAACCAACAAGATTCGGGCTACAATTAACAGAATAAAATAAGCCCATATCAGTTGTCCCTTTAAGATATTACAAAATGTGTTTGATCACATTCCAATTTCTCCTAGTAGGAGCAGAACTATACCTTGCTAACAAGTTAACAGCAAAAGCTATATCAGGCCTTGTAGTGTTAGCAAGATACATTAGTGCACCAATTGCACTAAGATATGGTACTTCAGAACCAAGAATTTCTTCATCCTTTTCTTGAGGTCGGAATGGATCCTTATTCACATCAAGTGAACGAACAACCATCTGAGTACTTAATGGATGCGCTTCATCCATACAGAATCTTTTCAACACTTTTTCTGTGTAGGCAGATTGATGAACAAAAATACCATTTGTCAAATGCTCAATTTGCAAACCAAGACATAATTTTGTCCTTCCCAGATCTTTCATCTCAAATTCGTTCTTTAAATAATCAATTGTCTTTTGAAGCTCTATTGGAGTTCCAATAAGATTCATGTCATCAACATAAACAGCAAGTACAACAAATTCCAATATTGTTTTCTTTATAAAGAAACATGGACAAATTGTATCATTTGTATAACCTTCATTAATTAAATACTCACTAAGACGGTTATACCACATGCGCCCAGATTGCTTCAAACCATATGATGATCTTTGCAATTTAATTGAATACATTTCTCGAGATTCATCGCAAATCCTTCAGGAATTTTCATGTATATCTCATTATCAAGTGATCCATAAATTCTTAGATGAGATATATTAGGTTCTTGACTCATAACCAATTGCAATGGAGAAGCCTTATGATAACTTGTCGGTCTGAGACGAATAAGTGTTGCAGCATGCAAAATTGCATGTCCCTACACAGAAGTGGGCAATATAGTTTTCATAAGCAATGGTCTTGCTATTAATTGCGAATGTTTAATTAATGACTCAGCGAGATCATTCTGAGTGTGAACATGAGCAACGGAGTGTTCAACTCTTATCCCAATTGCTAAACAATAATCATTAAATGATTGGGATGAAAACTCTGCAGCATTATCAAGACGAATGGACTTAATCTGATTATCAAGAAAGTGTGACCTTAACCTTATTATTTGTGCCAATAATTTTGCAAATGCCAAGTTACGAGATGACAATAGGCACACATGAGACCATCTAGAAGAAGCATCTATTAGATACATGAAATATCTAAATGACCCACTAGGTGGGTGAATAGGTCCACAAATATCCCCATGTATACGTTCCAAGAACGCAGGGGACTCAATCTTAACTTTCGTTGGTGATGGTCTCATAATTAACTTGCCTTGATAACAAGCAGTACAATAAAATTCACCATTTAAAAGAACTTTTAGGTCTTTTAATGGATGTCCATTCGAATTTTCTATAATTCGTCTCATCATTATTGACCCAGGATGTCCTAGACGATCATGCCAAAGTACAAATGCATTGGAATCAGTAAACTTCTTATTTACTATTAAATGTGCCTCAATGCACTAAATTTTGTCCAATACAAGCCAGAAGATAAAGTAGGGAACATTTCTATAATACATGTCTGCCTAGAGACATTCTTGGTGATACCAAGATATTCAAGATTTATTTCATCCATTGATTGGATATGATAACCATTTTCACGGATATCTTTGAAACTCAACAAGTTCTCTTAGATTTAGGAGAAAACATAGCATTATTAATGATGAGTTTAGTTCCCTTGGGCAAAATTACAATGGCTCTTCCAAAACCCTCAATCATATTAGTACTACCAAAAATTGTAGTAACATTTATTTTACCCATACTTAAATGAGAAAAATATTTCTTATTTTTAATATCGTATGTGTTGTCCAGGAATCAATCAAACAAACATCTTCATATTTCGATAATATGTTCTTAGAATTATCCATATCTTCAGATGAAATGACATACACAAAATAAATATATATCAAATATTAGTGTTGTCAAAAGGGTACAATATATTCAAAGGAATAAATTAGTAACTAAATATTGGAAATTGAGCCTTAATTTATTGTTTCCTCTAAGTCAAAAACAAGTTGTTAGGAAAATAAAATAAAATTATTATTTAATCCTAGTTAATAACAAACTGCATGTTTTTAACATTAGATCAAATTAAGACCTAATATAATACAAACACGTGATGAAGTTTAGTATTTGACTAACTCTATCATATTAGAATCATATAAATAAATCAATCGAAAATATATATTATTTAATTAAAAATTAAGGAACAAACTAATGAACTATAAAAATATGACTGAACTAATTTAAAATACTAATACTCATGCAAACAACTATCATTACATGAAATTTATTAATAAATACTATCAAAAAAAAATCACTCTTCCATGTTCACAGAACCATCACCAATTAAGTGATCTATCTTTCCTTCAGGATGTGCGAAGAAATCTGCTACATCCAAGTGCGTGATGTCAACTTGATTTTCAGAGATAAAATTTGCCTCAGGATTTTTCTCTTTCTTCTTTAGTGATTCTTGATAAAGCTCAACCAAGTGTTTGGGAGTACGAGAATCACGTGCATAATGACCTCTTCCACCACATCGAAAACAACCTTCCTTAGTTGCTTCACGTTTCTCATCCTTTCTTTTTTCCTTTTTTTTGATGAATGATTAACATCAGGAATAAAATTACGTTCTTGACCGTAATCACGACCACGAGCACGTTCACGTCCACGTCCACGACCACGAATAGGACCGCGGCCTTTTTCACGCCTTGCATGGTAGGCGTACGCCTCATTCACTTCAGGAAGTGGTTCAGATCCAGTAGGTCGATTCTCATGATTTTTCAATAATAAATCATTATTTTGTTCGGCCACAAGAAGATGAGAAATTAGTTCAGAATACTTTTTGAAACCTTTCTCTCGATATTGTTGCTGCAAGAGCACATTCGAGGCATGGAAAGTGGAGAACGTCTTTTTCATCATATCAATCTCGCTAACCGTTTCTCCACATAATTTCAATTGAGAAGTGATTCTGAACATGGCAGAATTGTACTCATGTATAGACTTAAAGTCTTATAGCCTTAGATGCATCCAATCATATCGTACCTTTGGATGTATGACCATCTTCAAGTGGTCAAATCTTTCTTTTAGGTTTTTCCACAAAACAAGTGGATCTTTAACTGTCAGATATTCGATTTTCAGAATCTCGTTAAGATGATGACGCAAAAATATCATTGCTCGTGCACAATTTTGATTTGATGCCTCATTTTCTTCTTTTATGGTGTCTCCAAGACCCATTGCATCAAGGTGGATTTCAGCATCCAACACCCATGAGAGGTAGTTCCTGCCCGAACTTTGAAGGGCAGTGAACTCTAGTTTTGTAAGATTGGCCATTAAAATTAAAAACAAAAGAATAAATAATACCTTTATTAATTCTTCAAATCTAATCTTCACTTTTGAGAATTTAGAGTCTCGTGCTGATAACGTGATATAAAACTATAGAATAAGAAGAAGAAACTAGAGACAAAAGAAGAATTGACTTGTTATTTCTCTTTATGAATGAATTTACAATGAAGAGGAGCACTCTATTTATAGGAGAAATCTAACTTGGTCCCCAAGTAGGACTCTTTAACCATCTCTAAAAAGAACTCCACATGATAGACATTCACTATAATACAAATACTTTATAACACTTCTATTTTTCTTGATAGCCAAAAAGTTTGTATTTTTAGTAGTTCAAGGAGTTTGGAATTAGTAAAAAGTTACTTTTGTTTTGGAAGGAAAAATATGATGGAATAAATGCAAAAATTGAAATAAGGATATTTTAGTCTGTTTGTTTTTCTGGCCAAATTTTGACCACATTTTTCTGGTCATTTAGCATTATCCAATTAGAAAATAAATAAATTAAAGAGAATTCTTATTTATGGTGGCTCCACGTATGAAAGCCTAGGGTTCTCTTTATATATATATATATATATATATATATGTGTGTGTGTGTGTGTGTGTGTGTGTGTGTGTGTGTGTGTATGTATGTATGTATGTATGTATGTATGTACGTATGTATGTATGTACGTATGTATGTATATATGTATGTATGTTAAAGGCAGACAACTTTTCACATTGAAGGGTTGTGACATCTGATGAGTTGTGACCTTTTCGAAGGGTTGTGACTTTAATAGGGTTGCGACTTTTCCAAAGAGTTGTGACTTTTTTGAAAGGTTACAACTTTTTTGAAGAGCTATGACTTTTCCGATGAGTTTTGACCTTTCTGAATGGTTGTAACTTTTCTAAAGAGTTGTGACTTCTTTTTTATAAAGCGCCGCGAGCGATTTTTCATACAGTACCCTTTGTTGGCTATAAAAAAGAGGGGCTTTTATTTTAACTACATTTAAAAAATTATTATTATTATTACTATTATTATTATTATTATTATTATTATTATTATTATTATTATTATTACACACAATTTAGTACATCTTCTATATTTTTATGACAAGAAACAATATGAAAATACTAATATCACACATTTAAAACTATAAATAGAGGGCTTCCCTCACATTTTTAAACTACGATTTTTTATGTTTTCTATTCTTCTCTTCTTAAAACCTCAAGTTTGATTTACAAACGTTGACAAGCTCAAAGTTTAGTGTAATTAGAACACTCCATAACATGAATATTAAATTAATCTAATACTCCACTTAAAATATCCAATTAGTTTATCTTCTATATTTGATATCAATATTTCTTTATATTATATTATATTCAAAGTTAGAACACCTACATAATAATAATAAAACATCAATGCACTATGAGGACGAGAGTAGAAAGTTTATTTAAGAGGTGTAACAAAGAGATCGTAAAATAGAGTAATTTTTTACTTAGCAATATACATATTATTTTTAAGAAGTACATGGTTTGATTTTCATGTACAACACACGTGTGTCAAAACTAGTATATATTAAGTTTGGTTTCAAGTAAAATCATTAATAATTAAATAGAAATATTAACCTAATTGTTTTCTAATGATCGTAATAAAACACAAAAAAAAAAACACCTACGTAGTGATTCCCTAGAAATTTTAGAAAAAAATTATTTTATGTAGTATATATTTTATAAACATAATTTGTTATAAATTTTAATATTTAAAAACTTTAAAATAGGTTTTGAGTTTGGACTCTTGTTATTGTTAATACTCTATCTTATTTTATTTTTTAATTAATTTTATATGACCCACAGATTGATCCTATCCATATTTTTCAAGCCACACAAATCAGCAGACTTACTCAGGTCGAGCTAATAAGTCATTCTTTTAAAGGGCTTTGAAAATCTTAGTTCTTAAATCATGAATTTGACCAGACCAACCCAACGAATCTTAATCCATATTGACTACTCTATAAAATATATTTAATAATGTTGAGATTGATTACTTTTTTCAATGTAATTTCCACACGTGTATTTAATGTTAAGAAAAACTAAAGGAATAACTGTCTAAATTCAGGAGTATCATTTAGTTGGTAAATAAGTTATATAATAAATATAATGACAAAATCGTAAATAAGGAGATCAAAATAGCAACGAGATTATTTAATGGATATAATTTTATCGACAAATGTTTAACTTTTATTTAAATAAAATGAGATAAATATAAAATAAGTATTTGATTTTTACAGTGAATAAATTTTTATTTTAAATTTTAACCTCAATTTTAAAGGACTTTTTAAGAATCGTATTTCATATTTTTATCCCGCACTATCGTCTCCTATCTTTACTTTCAAAAATAAATCATAGACTAAAAACGGATCGTAACAACTATAACTGGTAGAAATATATTGCCACAAATAATACAACAAATTTTAAGATTGCTAAATTAAATATTCTTATACTCCCTCTACCAGATATTGTTTGTAATGTTGCGTTTTTTGAAAGTCAATTTGACTAATTTTAAAGTTAAATTAGATCACATTAATTCGATATTTTGAACAAAAAAAATTAGATATTCTAAAACTATATGAAAAGTACTATAAATTACAATTTTTTGCATATTAATATAATGAAAAACTACATCTTAAAGTTAGTCAAAGTTTTTATAATTTAATCCTAAAAATAGAAACCATTATAAACAATATCGGACGAAGGGAGATATCTTATTTCAGAAATTATTATTCTTCCTTTTCTTACTAATTAAATGACTAGAGGAGAAAAAAAGAACATAAAAATCTGTTACATACATTTTTGCAAAAGATTGTTTCTCTAGCTCAAATTCGTAACCTTCTGATTATGTGTTAATAATTGTATCAATTACATTAAAAAATAGGGATAATGCCCAAGTACCCCTCAACCTATGCCCGAAATCTCAGAGACACACTTATACTATACTAAGGTCCTATTACCTCCCTGAACTTATTTTATTAATAATTTTTTACCCCTTTTTAGCCTACGTGGCACTATCTTGTGGGTCCAACGATGGTTGACTTTTTTTTCAAACTAGTGCCACATAGGCTAAAAAGGGGTAGAAAATTACTTATAAAATAAGTTCAGGGGGGTAATAGGACCTTAGTATAGTATAAGTGTGTCTCTGAGATTTCGGGCATAGGTTGAGAGGGTACTTGTTCATTTTCCCTAAAAAATAAGATATATAGTAATTTCATCAGTTACGTTAAAAATGAATATATAGCAATTAGTATAAAGAATGTATATATATATATATATATATATATTATTATTCTATATTTTTATAAAAGATTATTTTCACAATTTAAATTCTTTAACCTCTTGATTAGATTATGTAACAATAACTTTATTGCTAAAACCACAAATTTGCTAAAACCACAAATATAGATAAAGCAACTAGTAGAATGTACAATGACTAGGTGAATAATTTGTCTCATGTAGGGGACAAACTCTGGAAGTCAAAGAAAGAGTATATAATAAATAATTGTTCGAGGCTATTAATATAGCTATCAAAATAATTAAAATAGAAAAATTATTTTGTCGTTTTAATCAACTTTGATTGGTTTCATATTTGTATTTATGTGGCATGACATCTCTTAGACATGTGATCTTAGGACCCCCCACATAAAGAAAATCACAAAATAATGTCACAAAATAACCCCTTATGACTTGAAATCTCATAAATATTAAAATTATGTAATTTCATCAATCTAAGTAAACAAAGTATTTTATGTTTTCTTGTGAACTTACAATTTGCATTAATGAACGATATTAAAGATATATTATATAGTTCAGAGAGAAGTTGATCAATTTGGCTTTGCAATATTTAGGAAAAATTTCACAAGCATTGAGATTAGTGTTTTTTTTATTTTAAAAAAAAAAATACTTCAAACTATCGTGAATGGTATGCAGATGCCCTTCGTTATACTTTTGGGACATTAGTGCTCTTACCGTCCAAAAACTATACCATATACACCCTTCACTCTAACGGAAGACTAAATAGGGACACGTGACATCCTATCTTCAATCCGATGTCGAATCGGTGAATAAGATTATGACACCTGAAACACCGTAAGTATAGAGAGTATTATGCTCTACTTTATGGACGACAGGGGCACTAATGTCCCAAAAATACCACAAAGGATATTTGTGTACCATTTACGATAGTTCAGATGTATATTTATCCTTTTTTCCTTTTTTGTTTTGTTTTTAATATGACAATATTTTTATTTCAAAAGGTAGCATATACAATGGGCATAATAAATAAACATGATCCTTAACTTGACTTTAGAGGACAACTATGTCCTTCAACTTTGAGTAGGCATAAGTAGATACTTAAACTTTTATAAAATTGAACAAGTAGACACATGTGTCCTGCATGACATAATACACATAGGACGCCACATGGGACACAAAATTGTTATGTAGTGAATGTGTCTATTTGTTCAATTTTATACATGTTTAAGTGCATAGCTACTTGTACACGCCCAAAGTTAAATGTCATAGTTGTTAGCTGAATCCAAGTCAAGAGTCATTTTATGTATTATGCCTATACACTATATGCACGATCTTTTAAAACGAAACATATAAAATGTATGTGCTTGCATACCATATCAATATATACTGATGACATAATGCATAAACATGACCCTTAAGTTGGCTACAGCGAATAACTATGCCCTCCAACTTTGAGTGTGCACAATTGGATATTTAAACTTGTATAAAATTGAACAAGTAGACATTCCGCCTCAAAACTACCCTTCCCGTCATACTATTGGATCAAAAATACCCTTCTTATTAACGGATTTTGTTAAATGTCAAGTGGAAGTCACATTGCACGCCAATAGGGTTTCACCGCCACATAGACTAAACGAAAAAGGGTCAAAAACACCCTTAAACAATCTGAAATAGCTCATATTTACGCTTAAACTATATTTCAGCTCAAAACTACCCTTCCGTCAAACTATTGGGTCAAAAGTACCTTTCTTATTAACGAAAAAAGTGTTAAATGCCATGCAAGATACCACATTGTATGACAATAAAGTTCCATTGCCACATAAACTAGACACTGCATTACAAGTAATCTCAGCATAACTATTATCAACATTACTAATGTCAATATTATTAATATATCTTGTTCAACATTATTCTCACACACCCAAATGACCCCAAAATAAATTATACCAGTCAAATTAATAACCCCTAAATACATGAATGGCTGAACATAATTGCTAAAGAAATGAGACACAAAATAATTAAAGAAAAATGCATATTCTACTTCATGTCTCATATAAGATGAGATCATTAGTGTTTGGAGAGTTGAATAACAACTTCGATTATGACTTTTTATACAGTCTGGTTTAAAACTTACGTAGTTTGTGTAAATTTGTAAAAGTTTAAAGAAAGCATAATATATAAATACACTTAAATTTAGTTTATGAGATATATTTAAACAATTCAATTCATCTCTATTGTGTCAGTTGAACAATCCAACTTACAAAATGATCAACCAGAACCTTCAAAATTTATGTATCACGCCAACATTTGATGAGCACGAGACACAATGGTAATGAGTAAGGGGTCGTTTAGTTACCGTATAAGATACATTTTATTCATATATAAAAAGTTGCATTAGATTTATTATGTTTAGTAAAAGTTTTGTATTAGGTATAAAAGTCAACATAACTTATACAATATTTGGTTGATAGAATTTTAATGTTGTATAAAAGTTATAATGTATTAACTTATACGATGTTTGGTTGGATTTTTTGTAGTCCTACATAAGTAATATCAACATAAGTTATGAAGGAATCTATATATAAAGTTATGCAGGATAAAAAATGAAATAAGTTATGTGGATATTAATTATACATGTATTAAAATAATAAATTACATATTATCCTATTATTTTATTTTATTGGAAACATAATCGTTTTCCTATCTACGTTTATAGAATCTTTTTTATTTCTTTTAATTTGATTTATTTTTTTAATTGAAAATTTTACTAGTTTTTTTTATCTACGTTTGTATTTCTTTTTATATCTAGATCATTTTTATTTTTTAAATGTATTTACAATTTTTATTTATTTATGCAAATATAAATATTTTTAATATTAAAAATTTGATTGTATATTTTTTGACGGTACATATGCTAATCAAATATTAGCATTATATGTTCCACATTCTATTAGCATGTATTATTATTTGTAAATAATATACATTAATAATCTACAACAAGTTTAATATTCAATAGTTAATAATTGACTTAAGACATTTATGGGCCTTTGAAGTTGACACAATTCATTTAAACACTTCTACTAAGATTAGTACCTATTACACTTCTATTGTTCAGAATAAGTACCTATTTGATACTTTTCGCTGACATGACAAGGAAAGTGTAATACACATTCATTCAATGCATCAGATCATATTTTTAGTTTTTCTCTAAAAAAAATCTCTTTCCTTCTTCCTTAGCGATAACTTCTATCGAAATCAATATCATCTCCATTGTTGCCGCCGATGTTGTCACCACCATCCCCGCTTTTCTTTAAGTCTGTTGGATGCTGCGATCTTATTTACGGGGGAAAAAAATAGAGACTCATACGATGACTACAATGTTTCTTCTTCAATTCTTTTTTTCTTATTGAAAAATATATCTTATAAATCAGATTTAAAATAAAAAACAAATAACCTCTCCTTCCTCCTTTCTCCATGTTTGTAGTCATGATTTTATTCATATCTAAAATTATAAATGGTTCATATTTTGTAGGTTAATGTAATTTAATTTATCATATGTAATTTGCTATTTTCAACTTTAAAAAAAAAATAGATCTGAAATGTTTTTTATTGGATTAAGAGGATTTGAAGGTGACGAAGGCTACGGTGATGGCAACTATGGTTGAAAGTAAATTTATCTCTACTTCGTAGAAATTCTCAAGGCCTCATCAGACATTACACAAAGTTGCTTGAACTGTAGCTTGATTGATAACTTCAATTTTTCTCTCCCCCCCCACCCTCCCCCCACCCCCAAATGCCACATGTATGTCATTGATTTGACAATTTTCCACGTCATTACATTACACACATTTCATACTTTTAGTTGATCGTCAAAAAAAGTATTCAAAAGGCTTAAATCCGAATAGGCAGAAGTGTCAATAGGTACAAGTCCTAGTTAAGGTGGCTAGGTAAATTATGCAACTAATTTTAAAGAATTGTCGATGACTTAAGCCTAATTCATATATTGTAATTTCTACATCACTAATATCTGCACGACTAACCCCTGCATAACTCTAACCCCCTAAGAGTATTAACTTAACAGTTAAGACCAACTTGACGTGTTTAGATGTATACTCTCAACATCGAAATGCTCACCTACGAGCTAAGGCCAAATTTGGATGTGTGTTTATGTCTAAGTTGCTTGGACTCGGTACGGGTATAAATCCATGTATGAATACGAGTGAAAATTCATCAAAAAATAATTAAAAATGTCAAAATAGATTTATCAAACATAGACTATGAGATATTATGTGGAAAATTTCAGGTGAATCAAGAAAGCAGATTAAAGGAAAATGAGCGCCATAAAAATTTCTATATAAAAGGTATTCCTTTCTTCACTTCACCTTAGCTTTGTATTAATTACAAATTATTAGAACTGTCCAGACTTCCCCCTTAATTTTGGTCAAACTACCCAAAATTGATTGACCCAATCAAACATGGATCCCACACACACACCCACGTCATAATCGTAGTATCCATGCCAATTTTCGCTTACCTTAACTAATTTTACGAAATATCTAGCACTAGCAACAAGCGTGAAGTAACTATGTCCACCAAGGCTAGAACAAATCATAAGAATCTACCGTGGTCTCTGTTGGGATAAACCTAAGACCTCATGATCCTCAATCAACTTCATCAACCACTAAAGCACACCCTTAGATACGCACCTCCATATTTTCAAGGAGTATAGTAAACTGATTCTAGAATCTCTTAACAGTTCAACTATGGAAAGAAATTAAATATGCACAGGAAAAGATTGTGATAGCCTCCTTATAAAAAGAAAGAAAGGGACGTACAAATAAGGCAAAAGACGCTGTAAAATGCACGTCAAATATTCAACATATGAGTGAAAAAAATGACCAAGATTAAGTCGAAAAGTCGACATATGAATCTGACAGAAATGAAGCAACCTTAAGAAGGTGCCATACTAGTAGCCACCCATACAAAAACACGAGACAAACAAAGTTCGATGAATACCATATTTGATGGAATGGTCGCACAAAATCTTCAATGACGATACCTGTTCCGCTCACGGTCGCGGTCACGACCATATTCTCTGTCTCGATCATAGTCGTAGGAGCGGTCTCTATCTCTTCCCCTATCCCTTTCCCGACTTCTGCTTCGATGCCTAGCTCTCTCCCTATCATCATAATCTCTTGATCTTTCTCTGCTTCTTTCCTTTCTATCTCGCTCCGCCACACCTGCAAAATTAAAGAGTGCTCGGAATCAGCAACACGTAGGTCTTCGATTAATTACACCTCACAAGAACACTCAGCACTCCGTTATGAAATCTTTTAAAGCTCAGGACTAAAGCAGCTCATCGATCCCAAAACAGGATGACTAGGATCAATCTAAGCAATCTAGTAGATCTAGGCGCATGTCTACTAGATGAAACAGTTCGACTCACTAGATATTGCATTTAAGAGAAATAATGCAAGATGCATAAAACCATAAATTCTGCATTATGGACAACACATGTAACAAAACTATTGTCCTCACCTAATTCCTCAGCTTCCCATCCAGCGCGTCCTACTCCAGGGGGGAGGCTCTGGGCTGCTTCTGCTCGCTGTGTTTTAGCGCGAAACTTCTTCTTCAGATTTCCAAACTCGTCATACATTTCACCATCATCCTATAATTGAGATGAAGATTTCACCAGAAAGTCAGAAGCAGAATGATACCCAGGATAAGCTATAGAACTCATAAACTTCTGCAATTTTTATCTTACTTCTTCAGCCTCTCTCCTCCGACGTCTAGTTTCCTCTATTTCTTCTTCATCGAGTTCTTTATAACCTCCAGCACGTCCTCCTCTGACGAGTACAATAAAAGTAGATCATGGTTAATACCTAAGAGAAACACTATTTAATACAGCAAATTAAACTTATTACATGCTTACTAACCATAAAAGGCAACGATAAATTATATTAAAAAACTATTTCAGCAATTGTGTGGGTGAGGGTGGGTGGCTTCCATGTGTTTTCCTGCCCTTAATGATTATAACAAGACTAAAAGATTGACAAAATCAATAATTTTGCAATTACAAGCCAATAATGCAGCTATACTTTTCTTGATGAGCATGTCCCATACACAAGATCCTAAATAAGGAAGTTTTCCTTGGATAATATCATGTAGCACATTAATCTAAATCACCAGTAGCTTCAACACCGCCAACATCAACACTAAGTGCCACCTAGCATCATGTCTTGTGCACCTCTGTTCCCTTTCCAGTTGCTAGGAATGCAACATCTTTTAAAATCCTATTGTTGCAGAGCAACAAGGAAAACGGTAGAGGGGAGTGCTTCTTAGAAAACAACAGCGGCACTTCCTTTTTAAAAAAAAGGAGGTAAACAGGAAACAACAACAGCACTTCTAAGAGATCTAAATAAGCATTCAATGCTGCATCCTGTGATTCATACCTCACACCACCCTCATTGTGCCCAGGCTTGTTGGTGTTGCATATGTTACACTTGTTCCTCTTAGCCCAGTTAATGTTGGCACACCTGAACAATAGGTCAAAGACAAATAGCAAAATGTCAACCTATTAAAAAAGGGAAACATAATAAATGCCAATCAATAACAATTAACAATTCATTCCAGACTAGTTAAAATGATATTGGACACTGTCACACTGAATTCAGAATGACAAGTACGATTCTAATGGTCATACAAGGACAAATACATAGAAACCCCTCTAACTTGCCCCAATTTTTGTCTTTTCGTCTTAGAAATCCATCTCAACCCTGTTCCATTTAACCCTCCAACCTCATTCCTTGTGTATCATTTAAACACAAAGAGCTGACTTGTCACATAGCTGAGATTCCTTTACCTGGTAGGCGCTTGAGGGTTGATTTTACACTAAAGTAATAATAAAGAATTAAGAGAAAAAAACAGAAGTAGAATCACTTGGTTTGTCTGATCTTGAACAACACACATTTTCTATTTGCTAGCTTTATTGGTCTTTTCTATACCTTGGAATCGCTTTCAAGTAGAATGAAATACTTGGAGATTAAAAGTCAACTAAAACAACTAGACTAAAGCAAAATGACAGAGTTAACAATTCCTACGTTTCTCGGATGGATTTTGTTTCTTCGATCTAAAAGGTTTTGGTAAAAAATATTCTGGGCAAAAACTGCACCCACCCGTACACTCTCATAAACAAAAGAATGACACCAAAACCAAGTCCCTGACAACAAGACTCCAGCTATTACTTTTATTTGAGTCATCTTCGACTAGGTAGAGAACATCCAAGTAATCTAGGGAAGGTACCCAACATCCAAGTAAAGCCAATGTAGTTGTTAAAGGTACTGGTAAGTCACTTACCCAAAAAAAGAGTAGTACAGTAAAACCCAACTGTATCTATTTCTAACAAGCACGCCTTTATAGGAGAACACAAATTTAAACAAAAACCTACCAGGTACCTGAAGACTAGACTAACTTCAAGATTAGTGCAATAAGGAGAATACAAAATCTGATTATGCTTGGAATGGTTTTTCTATGATAAGGTATAAGGAAAATGGAAGTGCGTGCAGGAAATATGCTCAGGCAGCTAACGGGTGAAAAATTATACTCCCTCTGTCCCAATTTATGTGACGCATTTCATTTTTTGAGATTCAACCAGTTTAAGTTATACCAAGAATTTGCTCATGGAATCTTCAATTTTTTTTTAAAATGAAATTTATACATTTGTAAACTACGTAGAAAGTACTATTAGTTACAATAATTGACAATTTTAAAATATTTAAAAGGTATATGAAAAAGTTCCGGTCAAAGCTAAACTTGTTTGAATGTCTCATAAATTGGGATAGGGAGTATCATATTTCAATAAAATAGGTTGCAAAATGAAAATGAAGATTCTTACATCGGACAAGCCCAATCATTTGGACCAAAGAGGCCTGGAGGACCACCAACTGCACGACCAGGAGCGCCTGGGTCCTGGCTACCACGTCCTCTCCCGCGACCAGCAGCTCCAGCCCCACCGCCACCAGCACCAGCAGGCCGAGCAGTTCCACAGCGGTTGCAAACTCCACGAAATGCAAAGTTCACATTAGTGCAACTGCTATACATTAATTACAAATACTGTAAGCACAAGAACATATTGGACTACTCGAAGTAAAAACAGACAATTGAAGAAGATACAGTAGAGCACGAACGAGCTGCTCACCAATGATCATATCACAGACCTTGTATTTGGACACAGCCAGTCACCATCTTGTTGCCATGCCTTTGCAGAAGCATCTCCCCTGCCCCTACCTCTTCCGCCACCTCCATCTATATCGTTGGAGCCTTCATCCAGCACAGCCAGACCACTGTTCAGATTGGGCTCACTAATTTGATTCACTGAAACATAGGAAGCCTCGTCTTTGTTCTTAGACTCTGCAATAAATACCCCAATCATTGACCCATGAAAATCCTTGTTATTGAACCATTCAACAGCAGCTAATGCAGCATGAGGGTCTTCATATGTGACTGTGGCATCGCCTTTGGGCTCATTAGTAACTTTATCACGGTATAACCATATCTTGGGCCTACCGCTTCGTTTGTCTTTCTACAACATGAAGCAAAACAAATCCTTAGAAAAGAATAAAAAAATCAAAGTGATATGTTCAAAGCAGAGTAGGGGGAAGTGGGAGAGAGCATATAACAAACATTCTCGAACATAATTAGAAGTACCTGTTCACAACCATACCTTTAGCACCCCTATTGTGCCAAAATATTCAGCTAGCATATCTTCATCTGTACCAAGGGGCAAGTTACAGACATACACAGAACCATTTAATGTAGATCCTTTCCCTGAATAGCTTGCCATTTATGCTCCAATTTCATCAAATCCAATGACACAATAAAAACCCCAAGAACTGCATAAAGCAACAACCTAGTATTAGTCCTGCCACAGTTCCCCTGTCCTTAAAAGTAACTACAGGGAATCATATTAAACTGAGAAAAGCACCAGAGTATGTGCAAGTCAAAGGACCAACCCAGCAGAAATGAAGAGATAACTAAAGAAATTTTTTTTTATACAAGATAGGGTGTAGGGAGGAAGTTGGGAAGAAGCCAACTTTTAGGTGGTGGGATGAGAGACAAATGCCACTTGGCGGTAAATTTTCCAAAACAGCTGGGATTTGGTTAATGTTTTCTTACTGCAATCTTGTAATACATTAAGGAAAGAGCTAAGTAGTTATGGTCCTTTATGAGTATAGAATTTCAGGTCAATGGGCTAAAAGCACGTGTAGAATACAATACTTTCGAGTATACCCAATTTGAGAACACTACTAGGGACCTTCACATGTCGATGCCTGTTAATTTTTGCAACAAGTTGAGAAAATTATCAAGAACTCTGATTTATCAATCAATCAACTACGTCTTCATCCCAAACTAATTAGTATTGGCTATATGATCCTTCATATCTCTCCCGCTCTATTTTTTTTCTTATCAATGATGTTATAAGTACTTGCACTAAGTCAGTGCCACAAAATGTAACTAAAGATTGAGATTTGAGGCATTGAGTATATCCACTATTGCATCTAGGATAGCATCTTCATCATGTTCAATAACCAGTTTGCACTAAAAAGATTGAAAAAAGTATACAGTTTTGTTTAAGGGTATGTCTGATTCTTCAGTTGCCTAAGAAAAAATCTGCTATTTCTTTCAAGCCATATAGTCCACCAAATGGCTCAAGGAATGCTATTCCAAGTATTTGGGGATTTCTTGCACAGCCTGCTCTCTTTTTGTTCCAGCATTGCAATAGCTGAAAAATGGAGAACAATACAGTGCAAGACATGCTAAACATTGACAAAAACATGCACCATAACCAGAACAACAGGCTTCAAAACAAAATCTTACTAATCAAATGGCTTTGGAGACTCAAAGATGAAAATTAAAGTATCAATACAATATGTGGTAAGGAGGACCACTGGACTCCTAAAATCACTAATAACTTATAGAAACAACTATTTGGAAGCATATTTATCCTTATTAAAGGGAGTTCAACTCTTTTACTAGCAGAGTTGTGGGAATCGGCAAATGCATCAGATTCTGACTGGATCACTAGTTAGATATTGCGATACTAAAAAATGAGGTCCCTACTTCATTAAATAGGAAGTGCATGATAAACTGATGGCTGTTTGTTTCTCTAATACTAGATAACATCTACAACTTAGAAGTTAGAAGAAACCTCAATGATCGGGAAAGACTAGAGAGTTATGAGTTTGGTCTTCTAAAGAGGTTCTGCAACCTGTATCTGCAAAAGATATTGATATTAATTCATTGAAGTGGCTGACTAGAAAGAGTAGACTTTACTGTAAAGAGTTGCTATGATCTACAAAAGCAATCCCATGATTGAGATATGGATTAGCCTTTGAAAATTTTTTGGAAATCAAAGGTACCTCCAAGGTAACTTGTTTTGGTAGAGTTGGAACCAAAAGCAACCAGGAATGCCTGTATCAGGACAATCTTGAAAGAGAAGGTGTGTCCTTGTGCAGTAGATGTTTCTTCTGTGAATGTTACCAGGAAAGCAGCAGAAACCTATTTCTCTATTGTAATCAAGCCTTGCTAGTTCAGTCATTTCTCAATTTGTTTGCTGTCTGTTGGGATATGCCAGGAGATGTATAGTGGCAAGGACAGAGATATCAAAAAATTCAACAAAGTTCGAAAGATTGCTCCTTCATGCATTTTCTAAACTATTTGGACCCGAACAAGAGTTGATTTAAAGTTGATGAATTTTACCATAGCCTATCATGTTCCGATAGGTTGATACAATAAGGACAGCACGTATCTTTTTAATGAATTCCATCTTACCCTATCGAAAAGGAGCTGAAACCCACAACACATGGAAAAAAATATATTTATAAGTCTTGAATCTTTTTCAGTGTGTGAAGGCAGGCAGATTGGCAAAACCTAGAATTTCGGAGCCATTAATAAGAAAATAGTATGTAAATTCGAGTACAACCCACGACGAACTATACAAGGTGGATTCTAGGGTTTGTTATACAGTGAGATTACAAGCGAAGCAATGCAAGTCATGAGTGAAAATGGAATTAGGGTTTTAATTTTGACATTAAGAATCTAGAGAGGGACTTACAACTCGATTACGCCGGGGCTGTACTGAAGAGATCCACCGGAGAACAATGGAGAGAGAGCAATTTCGCCGGCGCCAACTTCGCCGTAGAATAAGAGTGCCTTTGAAATTGGGGCAGAAACCAATAAACAATATGTGTTGTGTTTGGGTTGGGTCCATTTTTATCCGTTGCACGAATTTGGGCCTAAGAGTTTAAAATCCATTTGAGCCTATGCACAAACGATTATTTTTTTGAAAAAAAAAATTAAATAACTACACAATATTTCTTGGGCAACTTTCACATATAACAAATATAAAATTCTTAATTTTATGCAATGACAAACTTTTTAAAATTACATTTCGTAGCAAAATTGTAGTTTGATACGGATGAATAGCTGTTTGGTGAATTGTATAATTAGTATATTATACAGTGCAGAAGAAATTGTATAAAGTAAAGAGAAAAGAAAAAACATATGTTTGTAAACTCAGAAGAATCGCTGTTTGGTGAATTATATAATTAGTATATTTATACAGTATAGAAGAAATTGTATAAAGTAAAGAGAAAAGAGAAAACATATGTTTGCAAACTACGGATGAATCGTTGTTTGGTGAATTGTATAATTAGTATATTTATACAGTGTAGAAGAAATTGTATAAAGTAAAGAGAAAAGAGAAAGTTTTTATCTTTATATTTATATAGTGAAGATTCAAAGCCCGTTTGGATAGGCTTAAAAAATTAGCTTTTAAAAAGTACTTTTGAAAATGTTGGAACTTATTTTTAAAATAAGTAGTTATGTGTTTGGCTAAAAGTGCTGAAGTTAAAAAAAGGTTGTTGATGTGTTTGACAAATAAGTGCTGGTAAACATTTTTTTTAATCAAAATATCTGAAATGCCCTTAAAAGTTGTTAACATGATAAAAGTTGATTAATTTAAGGATTTTATACTTCAAAAAATGAAACAAAATTAATTTATATTTTACATCCATAAGTAATTATATTTTGCTATCATTCACATATTTCCTTATTATCACAAATTGTTTATAACTAACAATAATAATAATTATTATAATAATAATATTAATAAATAATAATAATAATAACAATAATTTAATATGAAAATAATAATAATAATAATAATAATAAATAATAATAATAAATAAAATAAAAATAAAAATAATAATAATATAATGATAATAATATATAATAATAATATAGTGTTATTATTATTGTAATAATAATATAATAATAATTATATTATAATAAGTATAATAATAATAATAATGATAATAATATATAATAATAAATAATAATAATGATAATTATAATAATAAAGATAAAAATAAAATATTAATTATAATATTAACTATAATAATAATAATTATATAATAATATAATAATAATATTAAAGAATAATTAAATAAATAATAATAATAGAATAATAAAAATAATAAAATATTAATACTACTACTACTACTACTAATAATAATAATAAAATAAAATAAAATAAAATAATAATAAAATAAAAATAAAAGATTAAGGGTAAAAATGTAATATACATGGTCAACATAAAATGACTTTTAAGTTGAAAAAAAAAAGGCAGCCCTCACCTAGTTTTTAGCTTTTGGCTTAAAATAAGTTATTTCTGTATATATATATACAGAATCATACATCCAAACTAAGGATGAGAGCCTGTTTGGATGTGCTTAAAAGGTGGTCAAACTGACTTAAAAGTCAGTTTTTGACTTATTAGAGTATTTGGCAAATATCAATATATATATATATNTTTGTACAATTGTATATGTCTAAATGAACATTATACAAAAGTAACATTATACAAATGCAAAAACTTATACAAATTAATTGTATAATTTGTGTATGCATAAAACGAGAAAGAGAGCAAGACAATAGAAAATTGAACAGGAAAATATTTGCATTGCATAATTATAAGTGTATAGGATGAAAATATATGTATATGTATGTGTATATATAATTTTCTCTCACTTTATACAATTTTCGTTCTATTGTATAAAGCGAGAGAGACGAGCGACTGAGAGAGAGAGAGGGAGAGAGTGGCGAGCGAGAATATGAGGGAGAGAGACGACTGACAAACAGTTTGCTATGAAACACAAATAAAATAAATGGTAGCTACTATATTTATTTTACATTATTAGTTTGCTATTTTATACAATTATCTCATATTTCTTTCGTATTTTTTAAAATTTCCTACCATTTCAAAATATTACAAAAATTACTTTCTTCTCTCATTCTCTCCTTTTCCAGATACATCACCTCACAGCCTTTCCAACCCAATGATTTTTGTCATGCCTAAATCACTCTCATGTGTTAGCAGTTACATAAATCCCTCCATTTTTGAATTTTAAATTTATTCTCGAGTTCATTATTTAAAGTTTCTAAAGAAATAGAATTATTTCTTTATCAATTTTTCTTTTCAGATCTTCAATTATCCTTTTTTATATATAAAAAAATATATTTTTCATCTACAATTTTATGATATATATGGATAATGCTCCCTCTTTTATATTGGGTTTTCTCAATTAGTTTCACTTACTGAAGATACAATATTTTGCAAACTTTCATAAAAATATATCTAAACAACGAAACGGTCCATTAGTCATGACGAATTTGAGAGAGGAGAAATTGAAGAAGGATGCATGCTTTCAAAATCTATTGTTGAAAAAACACCCAAAAGGGGGGGAAAAGCTGAATATGTCATTACACGACCATCACTATCATAGGTACATTTTCAATGTATTTCAGCTATTTTGATTCTTAAATTAGCCTTTGTTAATGTTATCACTGCTTCGATATGTTACTGTTATAGTAGTTTTTGTTTTAAGCAATATATCATATTAATATTTAAGGTATTGATACATTACCTTAATGTTGTTGAATCTTCAATTAGTATTAATTATGTTCAATATAAATGTACTTGATACACAAACACTACTTAATCTATCATTTATATGTATCAAGTTCTATAATTATCTTTAATCTTATTCAAATTTAAAAGGATATATAGATAGTACTAAATCAGTTGTACACTCTTTAATGTTTGTTCAATCTCATCCAACTTAGAAGGCTATGTATATGTATAAATATCCAATCATAATCTTGATACATTAATTTTAATGTTTAATAACTGAAGCACATTGTGTTATTTCCAATAATAGGCACATCATACATACGAGTGACAATGTTGACTACTTTATCATGTATCAGATTATGATATTAATATTTTTTTTAAATCTTATATTTCATTTTTTTATTATTCATTGTGTAGCACATTGATGTAGTTTTCTACTACCTCCGAAAAAGTCAAATTTTATATAAGCAACCAATATAGATACATTTTTTCAAATTCCTAAATATCTCAATAAAATTGAGATATTCATGATGTATTTGTTCAATTTCGACAATTTGAAATCAAAATTGAAGAATTTTGGACGATTTGAGAGAAGAAATTTGAAGTTTGAATTGTTTCAAGTTTGTACACTTTGATTCATTAGTAGGAACAACAGCGTGATTGTGTGACTTATGAATTTGTTATTTAGTTTCATGTATCTTTTTCTTTTTAAGTGTAACAGAAAAGATTAATCTTATATATCAGATTCTATGTATCAACACTCTCATGTATGAATTTGTTATTTGATTTATGAATTGACATTGTCTCATGGATCACTTACAAATAAGCTACAATACTTACCAAGCATACTAAGATAAATAAATAGTAATATGTCATGCCACTTATTGATCAAAAATCATAAACTCAAATTAATATTACATGTATTTGATACATATTAATGAGTAATATGTATCACACGTATCTGATACATATTAATGGTCATAATTGTAAGACCCCGAAAATGACTTAGGTGAATCTAGTACTAACATGGTTGTCGTGATGGTCTAAGGTCCTAAAATGGTTTATAATGTGTGTTAGTGTTTAAGAGTTTGGGTGCATTGGAAGTCAAACGTCAAAGGACGACCAAGACATTCGACGACTAAGTGACCTATGTGCCTCATATGTGGTTTAATGTGTTTATGTGTGATTCATGAGGTTATAAGGTCCTTAAATGAGTTATTATAGTGTATATAGTCAGTGTGTTAAGTTTCGTGAAGTTTGAAGGTCAAACGTACAAGAATGTTCATGACATTCGAAAGGTTTGCCTTGAAACGACCTTGTGTGTCTATGTATGTTTGTCGAGTTTTACGTGTTCATTTTGGATGAAACTCATTTGGTAGGTCTTAAACTCGTATGCGAGCATATTTGTGTTGGAAACGTCCGGGAACGACTCTATGTAGGACCCACAAGGGGCCCTAGAAGGAGGACCCCAACTTGGAACTCAACACTGCCAGGCAGTGGCAATCGACTGAACCAAACGACGGCCAGTCGACCAGGCGACGGCACATCGATGGGTCTCGTTGATGGAGCCACTTGGCCTGCAGGTTGAGGAGCATCAGGATCAAACCACGAGACCCCACCGACGGGGCGTGGTCTACCCACGGACCGTCGATAGTAGGGCGTCGATGGTGCTGTGAGTTGCTGCCAGTTTTTTTGTTAAGGCTTGGGGTTTTTGGGAAATTCACCCCAAGTCTTATAAAATGTGAAGACGGTTTTTTTGAGTGTTTATGGATATTTTAAGAGTATATAAGTCATTAAACTCTCATTGTAACCCTAACACCTAAATCAAAACACATTCCCTCCAAAAGTTCCTCCAAAAACCTCCATGTGAGTTCAAGGTGAAGATGGATCTTGAAAATGGTTCTTCAATGGAGTTTCTTATTCAACTTTTATTGGGTTCTTCAAATAAGGTTTGAGAGTTCTTCATCTAAGGCTTGTTATCACCTTAGAACCAATTTCAAAGATGATTTTCAAAGTTTTCAAAAAGATGAAATCCAATTTCTACTCTAAGTCATGGGTTCTTGCATGAAAGTTTTTCAAACGTTAATATATGATGTTATTGATGTTTAATTTATGTTTTCCAATGAAATTCTCCATGAACCCTTGACCTTCACAAATCTCTCAATTTGACTAAAATATGGGTTATGTGATCATGCTTTGAGATTGATGAATTCATGTGTAGATTGTTATGGGTTCTTGATTCATGTATAGATTACGGTTAATTGGTTTATAGGCTGTTTCGATTTGATCAATTGAATATTGTACATTCTTAGATCTATTGAATTTTAAGCTTATTGAATTGATATTAACTTGAGGTTTATGAATTCTAATGTAGTTCATATAGGCTTTTGATTGATGTAATGATTATAGTAAATTGATACCTAGCTTGCATTACATTGATGAATAGTTAGTAAATTGACCTAGTTTCATAAATATTGTTATAATTAGGGATAATGCCTAAGTTACCCCTCAACCTATGCCTGAAATCTCAGAGACACACTTATACTATACAAGGTCCTATTACCCCCCTGAACTTATTTTATTAATAATTTTTTACCCTTTTCGACCTACGTGGCACTATCTTGTGGGCCCAACGATGATTAATTTTTTTTAAAACTAGTGCCACGTAGGCTAAAAAGGGGTAGAAAATTACTTACAAAATAAGTTCAGGGGGGTAATAGGACCTTAGTATAGTATAAGTGTGTCTCTGGGATTTCGGACATAGGTTAAGGGGGTACTTGTGCATTTTCCCTTATGATTATATTGAATTGTTGGTTATGACCATGGTTAAGGACATTCTGATGTTGAATTGGATGATTAAGCCTTGAAATCGAAATGGTAAATAGAGTGGGGGTATGCTGCCCTAATTCCTTTTATTTTATGTTAATTAGACTTTAATTCTGTTGTGATTGGTATGGTCCACTTATGGTGGCGGTGCTATGTGAATTGATATGACCTTGTCGTCTTTACTTTATACAATATGATGATCATGGCCTTGTCGACACTACTTGAAGTACTATGATGTTTTGTGTAGTTGTTTTATGTGAAGTATGAGTATATATCTATATGTGAAGTAATGTGAAAGTATGTGTTCTTTCTATATATGTTAGGAAATCATGTAGACTATGACTATGTTCTTCTATGTGTAGTCTTAGGGTTGATGCATGGTTGTTCCTACTTGACTATACGAGTCTATAATGGTTATATTGATGATGATATGGTAGTGTATAGGATGACTTAAAGATGATAATGGTTATTCCTAAGTGGCTTAAAGAATGACTTGTATTATGAGTTAAAGTGAAGTATATGGTGTCTTGTCTTGGTTGACTTGTGTCCCTTACTTGATGTATGTATGAATGTAAATATGTGATGTCTTGACTTAGGATGCATAAGTCTCTTAGTCTTGAATGTATTAATGATATGTGACCTTGAATGATGTTAAGAGGGTCTTTATGTGAAACCTTGAACCTAGTGGTAAGGTTATGAATGTTGAAGTCGTAAGCCATAATGGTATCCTTCAAGTAAAGGAATGATGGACTTAAGGTTGATTGGCTGGAATAGCATCATATCAAACCTTAGGAAAGTCATCATGAGCTTATTGTCGCCAATGGAAGGTAGCCCTAAGAGAACCTCTTTGGTAGGGTAAATGTGATTGGATTATGAACTTGATATGGAACCCTTTTATATGAACCTTAAATGTGAATTACTCTATAAAAATGAAGGTTAGCACCGAGTGAGTATGGTAAGGGAAGTAGTTACAAGTTAAAGGATGATACTAGATTACAAAGCATGCCCTTCATATTCTTTAACCATGTGCCTACTTGGATGTGTCTAAGTTCTACCATTGGCAAGTAGAACACCCTCATCAGAGTAGGTTAGAATTCCGGATTCCATGCTTTGCTACCATGGTCTATGTCGGTTATTGCCTATCATCATATGGGATACCTACTAGCATTAGAGAAGTTCTATGAGGTTTAGGTGGTGGTATGAGACGCTATCTTGACATTGCACAATAGGCTTTGAAGGTGTTAGTGAAGTCCCTAGGTCTTGTCCAAAACCATTACTTGAATGTCCTTTATGTGATGAATGTCTCTTAATGAACTGATGAATGTAATGACTTAAGTTAAGAAAGTATGTCAAAATGAATAAGTACTTATATAGAATAGTTAAGGGTTGTCTAGTTAAGGTGTGAAGGGGGCATAGGAATGATCACTTCTTATCTTACCTAGATAAGTCTTAAGAATGACTCTAGTTAGGGAAGATGATTGTTTATGTGGACATGATCCAAACTTAGGTATTCTTAAGGATTTCATAGGTAATCTTGAAGAGGTCAATCATGGATGTTATCTTCTTGATTTACTTAAGTAAGTCTTTGATAGCCTTTGGTAGGAAAATGTCATTTTTATATGTTTGATGTCTTGTAAATCTATGTTGATCTCATTATGGGTGGTCTTAAGGATCATTTAGGTGTTCTTAGTGAGGGTGTATGGGCGTCTTTGTATTACTTAAATGAGTCTTAGGATGACTTTTAGTGAGGGAATTATATGCTAATAAGGTGTGCCAAGTGAAGTGAAGGAACTTCACTGTAACAATGAATTGAGTGTTCACTGTACAGTGAAGTTAATTCACTGTAACATTTCTCAAAATGTGATTATTTGCTTAAATTATTTCTTATGTGTTTCTAAGTTGTTAAATGTTGTTCTTATGCTTATAGTATGATGTTTTAATCGAAATTCATGAAAAGCATGTTATTTACTAAATGTCCGTTTTCATGGTTTTTGCATGACTTCCATACTTAGTGCATCTAATGTGCTAACCCTTTTTTTTTCATTTTTGGAGTAAAGTGTAGGGAATTGAAAGTCTTGATGTGCCATGGAGGATGGATAGGTTTCTAAGGCTTGAAGATGAAGTATTGGTGAGTCCTCATCGATTCGAGGACAGTATCCACAAGTCCCTTATGTCATAGTCTTTATTTTATTTTTTTATATGGGATTAGTCCCAAGTGTTGTATACTCTAAAGTTTAGATGGTTCAAGTAGATGTTGTAAAGATTTAATGTTTTAAATGAAAGTCTTCCGCTTGTGTAATGTTTATGAAAGACTTCTTCGTGTGTGAAGAAAGTTTTAAATTCTTACTCATTTTAGTATGTTTATTATGCAATGAATGATACGAGAGGCTTAGATGAGACTTTTTGAAGTCTCATTTGCCGTGTAACGACACAAGGATGCTCTAACTTCTAGGGTGTACTTGTAGGTCGTGACAATGACACATTCATAAAAAATATAGTTAAACACTCATTCTTTGTCAATGATACATTTATACAAGCCAACACTACATGTATCTATCTGATACTTAATAACTATCATACAATAATGTATTGATCTAAAATCAAACACTTTATAAACAATTTTTACTTCTCTAATGCATCTTGCAGGATTACAGTACTTAACAATTTACTAAATATTTTAGGAATAGTATTGTATCATGGGTAATATATCCTTCTTGAAAAAACAAATTGAAAAAAAAACTTTGATCAGATATATTATACAAGTTAACACTACATGTATTTGATACATAATAACTATCACACAATAATGTATCGATCTAAACTCAAACACCTTATGGGAAATCCTTAGGGAAAAGACACATGTACCACCCCCTCCCCCCCCCCCCCCCC
>NC_028647.1:36475228-36506995 GCF_001406875.1 Solanum pennellii
CCCCCCCCCCCCCCCCCCCCAAGACTATGTCTGAAATCCAAAGACACACATTAATTAAACTAAGGTCCTATTACCCTTCTTCAAGTCTTTTTTTTTTGTAATTTTGTACACCTTTTGTCTTATATGACATATTCCGTGACTCCACGTAGTTGAGGCGCGTGAGAGATATTTGGATGCCATGTTAGTCAAAAAGGTGCACAAAATTATAAAAGGATGGATTTATATGGGTAATAGGACCTTAGTTTAGTTAAGGTGTGTCACTGAGATTTCGATCATAGTCTAGGGGGGTTACTTGTACCTTTTCTCCAATTTTTACTACTTCAGTGTATCAAGTAGAATTACAGTACTTAGCAATTTACTAAATATTTAGAAATAGTAATGTATCATGAGTAATATATCCATCTCGAGATCACAAATAAAAAAATTGACTACATAACACAATACGTGTAATTCCATATCTTTTATCATCAGAGCTATTTCTGCCAGCAGTTAAAGTTATATATAGTAAAGTATCATGCACAATTTCATGGGCATGATATAAATACATAAAAGCTGATACTTATGAATCCAACCAGTTGTTCTATCAATGTTGTATTTTTCTATTTTTTCTGTTTCTTTTACTCTACAAAAGTAGGGAGAGTTTAAATTTTACATTTAGTATACAATTAGATAATCAATCTCAATAGAGGAAGAATGTTATATAAAGGCGGCGGCAATGACGGAAAGAGAGAGGGGCGGCAACAACATAAATGGAGAGGCTGAGAGCCCTTGGAGAAGTGTAAGATTTTCTTCAAACCCTTGATGATAATAGTAACAAGATTAGTGAATATCTTCATGGTGTATGTTCTCAAAAATTTTGAATCAAAATTGAAAGAATTTTTGATGAACTAGGAGAGAATTTTGGATTCCAAATTTTCAATAATTTTGAATTAAAATTAAAAGGATATTCGATGAACTAGGTGAAGAATTTTGAATATCAAAAGTTTCATTAATTTTGAATCAAAATTGAAAGGATATTCGATGAACTTAGAGATTGTAATGACCTGGTTGATCATTTTTGGAAAGTTCTATGAATTAACTGTTTTGCCCCTCTCAATATCAACCCCGAGATTTATGATTAAGTTTTAGAAGTTAGTTTTGAACTTTAGGTTAAAGGTTGAGTTTTGGTAGGTTTGTAAGTTTCAAAGGCTAAATTGTTAAGAAAGTTATTTTTGGAGCCTTTTAGAGTTTCGAGTATTAGAATGGAATTCTAGCGATTCCATCAGTTCCAAAATGTGAAATATGATATGTGAGAGTTCTAAGTTTCAAATTCTTAGTCTTTTTGAGGATTTGAGGTTCTAAGTTGTGGATTTGCAAAAATTTAGCCTTTGGATTGACTTTGGTCAACATTCAGGGTTCGAATGCTCGAATCAAAATTGAAAGAGTTATGTTGAATTCGGGGGATGATTTTAGGCCTTGATGAGGTCATGATTGATTTTTGAGAGGTCCCGAGTTTGTTTTAGTCTTTTTATGTGTGAGCTAATTTCTTGTGAATTTTAGGGATGTCAAGTCGATGATACCTCATATTTATGTTTTGATGGTTTCATTGTGTCTGAAACGTCGAGTATAATTAATATGTATATGTGGTTTGTGTGTGCAGGGTTCTAATGAATCCCGAGGGTCGTTTCAATGATTTCAAGTTTGGCTATTTTAGCTATTACAAGTGCTATGATAATTGTTCTTCTGGACCGGGTGGATGACCTTCGCGATCGCAATATCAGCCGTGTGGAAATTTGTCGTGATCGTGATGGTCAAGTTTAACAAATTTGACCTACTTAACTCATAGCGACCACGAAGCCTTGTTCATCCCGATAGCAATGAACATTTTGTGCATAGGCAGAATATTTTTTCTAATAATTGGGGTTCCAATCCCATTTCATCTTTTTTTAGTTCTGGGAGCTTTGAGAAGGCGATTTGCACCAAATTTCTTAGGGAAATCTTTTGGGTAACGTTTTTTAACTCTAGATCTTCTATTACTCATTATTATTGAATTCATGAGTATAAATCAAGATTTTGGGTTGATACTTTAGGGTTTCTTCATGAACTTAAGTTTTGGAGTAAAAGTGAGTTCATAAGTTTGTTTTAAGCCTATTTTCGAACTGATTTAAGTTTAATTTCAAGCTTTCTTTTTCGGATTCAAACCTCCATTAAGATGTTGGATTTTGAGTTGTTTGACCGATCTCTCTATATAATTGATGTAGGAAGTGTTGTTTCCAATGGGTGATTGTGAATACTTCATTATGTGTTGATTTTTTGAATTTGAAAGGGATTCGGAAAGAAAAGACTCGACTTTTGGAGTGATTGCTCTTTCCTTTAAAGCAAGCGAATCCTAAACTTCTCACTCTAGTTGAATTCATATGCCTCCTTATTGTTTGTGTGTTGGGAGTAATGAGGATGACGTGAAGGGTTAAATTATCCACTTGTTACATCTAAATGAATAGAACAGGGTCGAAATGAAAAAAGATATGTGTTGAGATGATGATGTGAGTCGTCTTATTGTAACCTTTGTTGCTTGATTGATGAAATGCTTGAAAGCATGATTGTGGACTTGAATTGTGTAATTTGTTGTCTCTTCTATATGGTGTGATATTTCCTGTGTGTCTTGATTGTGAATATCGTTACGAGATATGTGATAATTTATGATGTCGATGTATTTGTCGGGGAGTGTGATTCTTAGGTCTTTGCCGGCGAGTGTTATTATGTCGAGGTTTTTGCCAACGAATGATAAAAATTGATGGGAAATGGTTTCGTCTAGTGATTTGATATAAAGCCGATGGAAAATGATTTTGACTAGTGATTTGATATAAAGTCGATGGTAAATGGTTCTTTCTAGTGATTTCACATAAAGCCGATGAGAAATGGTTCTGGCTAGTGACATTGTGTTGATGGGAAATGGTTCCGGCGAGAGATTGATCATGTGACTTGAAACGTTTGGTGCTTATGCATGATTTGCTTGATACTTGAAATTGATGTACTTGTTGCGTGTGATTGAACTATTTGAATTTGAGGTTTACTGAATTGATCTCTATAATTGTTTTATTGTGACTACTAGACTATGAATATTTCGCCTTGTGAGTCGTGTATTATACAATTGTTAGGTTAAAATGATTTTTCTGCAGGTTGTAGTTTGAGGAGGTTCGATTGGAGAGTCAAAGATATTCGTTTTCTAGATATTTGACTTTTTTATTAGGTTGCTTTTTGGGTATTGTATTGTTGGTATTCACCCCCTTCTTTCTACATTTGTGTAGATTCGAGCGCAGACCCGCGTGCTCTTCTTCTTTTCTTCTTCTTATCCTGAGGCTTGTGAAAGATTGAGAAAGATAGCTCCTTGTTATCATGACAGGTCCTCTTTTCCTTTTTAAGGTTTGTTATATTTGAGAAACAATGACTGATACTTGTAGTTATCTTTCAAAATTTAGTACTTTTATTAATGGATTGTACACGTGAAAAAATCATGTTTTGGAGTATTGTTTTGAATGAATAACTTTGTTGTCTTGTGTTGGTCCGTTTTATTGTATTTTTGCTTTTAATTTCGTTTTCATTGGGTTGATGCTAACTTGTCTTGGTGGGAACAGAAAAGTATCATCACTTCCATTTCAAGTCGTGACAAAATGGTATCAGAGCTCAGGTTCATAGGTCTCGTGTGTATAAGTCAAGTATAAGTAGAGTCTTGATGATCGGTATGGAGACATTTGTATCCTAAAAAGTCTATAAAGATTGTTTGGAAACTTTATTTTATTCATCATTTCTTATCGTGCATGGTTACCTTCACTAGTGTTGAGTTGCCACATGTTGTTTTGGCAAATGCAGAGGGCTAGAGCTTTTGTTTCTGATGGTAGAGTGGAGGCAGTCCCCGAGGCTGTTGGTGAGACCCTAACTAGGGGTAGATGTAGGACCCGAGATAGAGGTCATGATCATAAAGTCGCACCACATAGAGGTCGTATCTATAGAGTGACACCATCTAGAGAAAGGGCTAGAGAGGCTTCTCTTGAGAAACAAGTTGAGGTCGTTGAGGACCAGGTTCCTCATATGAGTTTGGAGCTTCATTGTTTCAAGAGATTTATTTGAGTATGCTTGGTATGTTAGAGAACCTTTCTTCAGGGGCGTACCCCAGGTCAATAGCAAACTCCAAGTGCTCATGTTCAGGTGGGCCAGCTACAAGTAGTTCCCGCACTGGTTGTTGGTGCATAGATTGCTCCTATGGTTATTGCTCATAATTTCTTGACCTTTTTCCATAAGATACATAAGGTGGTGTCTATGGTGGATGCCTGTAGTGTTCGATTTGTTGCACTTCAGCTTTGTGGTCTATTTCAGAGAGTGGTGGAGGACTTTTTTGAGGTCTAGACTAGTTGTATCTCATCCGATGGAGTAGGATGTGTTTGACAGTGCTTTCCAAGACCACTTCATTCCTTGGAGCATGAGGGAGGAGAATCATTTGAGATTCGAGATCTTGGTCCACGGCAGTTTGTCTATAACCGAGTATGAGGTCTATTTCTGTGAGATTTCTAGGCATACTTTTACTATTATTCTAGATAAGGCTGAGAGAGTTCACTGGTTTGTGAGAGTCTTGACTTTCTTTGTCAAGCCTTATGTGTTCAGGGTAGTTAGGGAGGGGGCTTCTTTTAGGTCAATTGTGAGCACTGCTAAGTAGGCGGAGTTGATGGTCTTAGAGGAGTTTGGGGAGACAAAGAGGGCTCATTCTTCTGGTCAGTTTTCTGGTCATCTACAGGCAGAGGTTCACATAGAGGTAATGGTTTATTTCAACGTCGTGGGCCAGTTCATGCTTTTATGCTAATAGCCGGGAGTGGGTAACCAACCAGAGGATCTTATGGTTCTAGCCGAGGTGGTCATGGTAGTTCATCTGATTCATAGTAGTAGATATTTGTGCCGAGATCTTGCTAGACTTTTGGTGATCCGGATCATTTGATGTGATGGTGTCCTCTACAGACGCATTCAGGACCTCGACGTTCTTTTTCAGTTGCTCTGGCTAGGGATCCAACGCCTTCAACTAGGGGATGAGGTACAACTCAGGACATGAGAGGTTGCAGGACTTCTGGTAAAGGTACTCCACCTTCGTAGGGTGGCGGTAGAGGTTCTATTCAAGCTATGGGTGGCCGAGATGGCCAATGCTATTCTTTTCCAAAAAGGCCTGAGGTTGAGACTTTCGATGTTGTGATCACAAATATCGTCCTAGTTCTCTATGTATTGTTTGATTCAGGATCTACTTTCTCATATGTGCTTACCTATTTTGTTGCTGAGTTTGATATGATGTCTGATCGCGTGCATGTGCCTATTCATATTTCTACACTAGTGGGTAGGGGTGTTCGTGGTTCGATTTGGATCAGTTATTGGTTAAAATCAAAACTAAATCAATCTAGTTGGTTTTTTAAATTTCTAAAACCAAACCAAATGAAAAATATAACCATCGGTTTGCTTGTTGATGGTTTGGTTTGTTTTTTCTAATTTTTTTGGTTTGAAAGTAATAACTTTTTGAGAACATACGTATCTTGATAAAAAAGCATCTAGTACATGAATAATCACTACCAAAAAATGGGTTCTAGGTACGATTTATTAGCCACAGTTCTAAAAATCGTGACAAAAATTAATGGCAAGTGTTGAGATTTCCTATGAATAAGAGAACGTCGCTAAAATAACGTGGGAAAATTAGGCGGGTAGTATAATTTCATTCCCTCACTTTTTATTTCATTCGCCCCCATTTCTTTTTAACCAAAATCAGAAAAAACTCTTTTTCATCGAGAATCACCTAAATCTACTTCACCCAAAACCCTACTTCATACAAAATCAAACAAATCTGTTTTTATCCAAAAATTTCTTCACCCAAAATTAGCTTCATCAAAAATCACATTGATTATTGCTTCATAAAATCGTTGCTTCACTCCAATTTTTTTTGAATGGTTCGAAAAATGAAAAATTGTAGCCTTGCTTCGTATTAGTAAAAGAAATGGTAAATTCACTTTTTCATATAACATATTTTTGCTATCCAAGAGTTTCAAGTCAATATTTTGTTCAATATTCAATGGTTCTTTGAGCATTTTTGTTGTACAAAAAGTTAAAAAATCTCGGGTAAAGAAACTGTTTGGGAAGCCGAATCCCCCTTATGCATGAATACAAAAGAAAATTAATGTTATGTAATCTCTACAATTTCTATAACTTTTGATGTTTTATTGTACAAATTTCTAACTCTTTTTGTTTTGAATATTTTTACTAATTTAGATTTCTTGATGGTTAATTTTTAAATTTTGCTCTGTTATGACTTGGCCAGTAAAGGAGATTAGTTTCTGAAGCTCCACTAAGGTAAATAAACGTTAATTTTTCAATGTTTTATTGAAAATCAGCTTGCCAAGTATAAGAATACTTTGAATATAATTAAGAGTTTTAGAGCCTCAGATTTCTCGATCTATTGAGTAGGTGACACCACTAATATTGGTTGTATAATGTATGATTGTCTTTTGGGAAACACTTCAGAAAATTTTGAAATACATTAATGTATAAGTGTTTTTCCGTTGGCCTAACTGCTTGCGGTTTTACGTCTAAAATGATTTAATCGTATAAAACATTAGCTTCCTTATCTGATAGTAATTTTTTCCATAAAAAATTATTTTATCTTCGTTATAGCATTTTATCTGTTGACTTGGTAGGTTGTTTCATCCCTCCATCTCCATCACACCCTCACATTTAAGGATGGACATATCTGTTTATGTTTCCTCATTTGATCTTAATTGCATCCTACGATGCAATAGTATAAATTATCAATGTGACACTTGAATACATAAGGATAAAAAATGTGTACATCTTATAGCAATATAACATGAGATGAGTGAGAAGCATTTTCCCGTATTTTCATAGCATGGCCATTTTAAAACAATATCTTGAATTGGTACGACTATGGAGTTGCAATTGTGTTAAGTGTCATGTTGTTCCCATATTTCATCCTCTATTAAGGTTCTCTGTGTACGTAGTATGTTGCTTATCAATGCAAGTTGAGTAAATATTAAATCTAACCTAGATATAGTTATTTTGATTTGGCTCTATGAACTTATATTGCATGTTTTGTTTGTGTATGTCTGTGAAGTGTCATCTCATGTTTGTGGAAATGAAGATGAAAATAAGTTCTTAGCGTTTAACATCTTGTTTAATACTCTAAAGCTTAAATTTGAGCCTTTTGATCAAATCTACTTGTAAAAACAATGAGATGAATTCAGGAGTATACCACTTGATTGCTCTAATGTTCTGCCTCATGATTATATTTGTTATAGTAGTCACCTTGAAAATGTATAATCTCTAAGAACATTATCGGAGTACCATCTATGTTGTCAATTCTTAGAATTGGTCACTAGAGCTTTCTAGTTATTTGAGAAATTTGTGTTATGTCTCTAACATATGAACTGAGTGTGTGTGCTCTGCTATAATTCTAATCTTTTTTATTTGCTGGTTTGCAGTTCTTGGGAGCTTAATTTTAGCTAAATGAATTTATTACAGATCGTTTCTCATCATACCATTCGGTGTTCAAGTATCATGTAAATGATTTCTTCAAGGTATAATGCTTATCAATTGTGTTGCATATCGTTTGGCATCTCACCAGAAAACTATTCTTTTGGTGTTTTTAGTCTTTGATAAAAATAAATATAACTATAATTTAGCTCTCTGAAATGGTTTTACCAATATCTTCCACTCATTTCATGGGACTGATGAGAACAGAAAGTGTCATCTCCTTCCAAATTGAGAAAATTGACGTATGCCTATCTTATAAAAAATATATATGCCTGCTCATATCTTTTTTTCTCATGTATTCTAAATGTATATATGATACTACCTCTTGACATCTGTTAAACTGTTGATCTTAGATTTCTTTGTGGAACTTATTGAGTATTGATATTGGGCATATTTATATGTCCATAATGTTAAGTATGTCCACATTTATGCCTAGTTTGTAGTCAATATGTATGTGTTTAGAGTCATATCGAGTCATTTGTGTAAACCAGCATGATTAGTTGTGTTGGAAAGCTTAACGGGTGAAACATACACAAAAAAGGACAAACGAAGCAATCTGAAGATTCAAGTCAAAAGAGAGCAAGGAAGAAGCTGAAGAAAATGCTCTAAGGCATTTGCATGATGGCCCCACATCGCGGAGAGAAATGCACAATTAGGTTTGCAAAAATTAAATCGAGATAGGACACCTCGTGATGCCTCTGCGTGGTGCAGAAGCAGAAAAGTTTTTGGACGACAATCTGTAAGGTGTTGCGCGCTTGAGGCCCAGAATTGGACGTTTCGCCTTGTAGAATATATAGGATTTTATTTTGTTTTATTAATAATTCTTTTTTTGGGTTTAAAGGACGACGACTTTGGAGACAATTTTCTGGAATTTTTAGCATTCATTACTAGACTCTTCTCTTTTCAATCGTTTAATGAATCAAATACATTGTATGATTGAATCTTGTATTATGAGTAGCTAAATACCCTAGTTCTAGGGTTGTGACTACAATATGAATGTATTCTTTTGAGTTTGATTTTGGGTTTATTATTCACTATCACATGAACCTCTCTTAAGTTATTATTTTTGTATTTCATGCCTGATCACCATATAAATAAGTCTATTGTCCGAATTGAACTTGGGAGAGGAATAAGAGGATATAACGTGGGGCATAAGGAGCTTGTTGAACTCTAAATAACTAGGGTTGATTCGTTTCTAGGATAGGGATATATCTAGAGACCTTGCTTGGGTCACCATAGATGAAGATAACTTAATGCTCAGTATTTAATCATTTTATCCCGCTCAACGATGTAGTTAGAGTGTTAAGTGTTATAGGCGATTAGAGTTTGGGATACCATGATAATACATCTGACCCTATGATTCAGTGATTCAATAGTTAATAATTACCCATTGAAACGATATTGATTGCATGATTCCTGATAAAAGTTGTAGCCCAGAATATTTCCCAAATCATTGTTTGAAACCCGTGAAATTGAATATCATATTAGTTACATTTCATTTTAAGTTATAAGTAGATGATAAATAACTCTTGAAATATGAAAATTACATGTGTGTGAAACTGCAAGTTAGGAGAATTGAGTAGTTTTAATCGTAAGTCCCTGTGGGTACGATACCCGGCTCTCACAAAGAGCCACTTTACTACTTGTACGATCACGTGCACTTGCGTGTTCGATTTAACCGCAACAAGTATGTGTTGGGTTCTTGGTGATATTTCTTTGTCCGTTTGACATACCTTTTCATTGTTTATGATATCCGACAAATTTTACGCCTTTAATATGCAATTATTCAACTGTGTAAATGTGTGTCGACATCCTGTTGCAGCTGATTTTTTCAATTAGGAGGCACCTCAACATTGATTAACTTGTGTAATCCCATGTTCTTTGTAATCCATGTATCCACTTTTATATGAAAAATAAAACATCATATTTAGTTAATAAAGAGTTTCCCTAGGGCAAAACTATCTATTTAAATTACTTTATCTAATTGTTGTCATAATTAAGGAATCTACATGTGTTGTATGATTGGGTTTATCACTGTTGTGAGGTCTATCTTGTTGCATCATTGCTTTCGAATCGTTCAGGAAAATTGTTGAGCTTAAGGCAAATGAAATAAAACATACCCTGAAAGAGATATCATAAGCATTGGTGCTTTAAATATTTATGGATCCCAATGTATATTTAGTTCCTTCAATAAGCACCTTAGATTCTCGTTGAATTGATATCTGACCAGTTAATAAAAAAGACCATCTTGAGCATATGATTTGGTATTGTGGTCAATGTATTGGTGGATGCCTATCAAATATTGCATTGGTTGCAGGGTATTTCTAGGAAAAATTGTAAATTTTTTAATTAGAAAACTGTAATTAGCCACGGTTGAACCGTGGTAAATATATATTATGAACATTATCAGTGGTTATATTTCGCCACGATCAACGGTGGCTACTTTCACATCAAATCATGGCTAATAAAATGTTACCATAGACGCCTAAACTGTGGCTAATTTCCCGCGACGCCTGTTATAGGCACACCATCAATCGTGGCTAAATGACCGTGTCAAAGTTGTGTTAGCCACAGTTCTGTTACAGTTTAGCCACAGTTTTGCATGTTGCTAAAACACATGTGAATCCACATAAAAATTAATCAATTAAGCAATACTACTATACTAGAGTTATCATTACACGATCAAAGTTATTAAATTAAGAGAAAGTGTGTAACTATCTTATGAAAGGTTGGTAGGTAATAAATTTTGATGGAATTGGACTTAGTATTGTAATTGGGCTAAAATTTAAGTGTTAGACTTGAGAAAATTGTAAAGTTAAAGACTTCCGTTACTTAAAATTTAAAAAAATATTTATATTTATTTATAAATAATATATAAATAATTATAAAGTTTATATATCTAGTTTATCGGTTCGGTATGGTTATTTTTGCAGTTATTTTTTAGTAAAACCACAACCAAACCAAATAGTATCGGTTTTCAAAATTTAAAAATCAAACCTAAACAAATCAAACCAAATATCAATTTTTAAAATCGGTTTGGTTTTGGATTGCGGTTCAGTTTGATTTTTTAACCATAACCATGATAGCCCTACTAGTGGGTGAACCCTTAGTGGTGGATCAAGTGTATCAATCATGTCTTGTGTCTTTGGCTGGATAAGATATTTGGGTAGAATTAATCATATTGGGGATGATAGACTTTGATATTATCTTGAGTATGAATTGACTTGCTTTTCATCATGCTATTGTTGATAATTAAGCTAAGATTGTCATCTTAGCATGCCGGGCGTTCCAAGAGTTGAGTGGACGGGTGTTAGTAGTTCTTACCCTAACGAGGTAATCTCCTTCCTTAGAGCTCAGATATTGGTTGATAAAGTGTTTTTTCCTACTTGGCGTTCATTCGGGATACTAGTGTTGAGCCACCTCTCATGGATTATGTACCCATCGTTCGAGAGTTTGTAAATGTTTTTCATACTTATCTTCCAGGTGTTCCCCGAATAGGGATATCGATTTTGCTATTGACTTGGAATTGGGCACCAAGCCCATCTCTATTGCTCCATATTGCATGCCTCTAGCCTAATTGAAGGAATTGAAAGATCAGTTGCAGGATTTGTTCAGTAAGGGATTCATTCGCCCTAGTGTTTCTCCGTGGGGTGCTCCTGTGTTGTTTGTGAGGAAGAAAGATGGATCCATGAGGATGTGTATTGATTATCATCTTCATCGTATTAATGATTTGTTTGATCAGTTTCAAGGTGCATCTCTATTTTCTAATAGTGATTTGAAATCTGGTTACCATTCAACTGAAGTTTTGGGCATCAGATACCCTAAGACAGCCTTCAGGACTAGTTGTGAGCATTGTGAGTTTCTTGTGATGTCTTTCGGTTTGACTAACGCCCCTACAACATTCATGGAGTTGAGGAGTGTTTTGGCCTTATTTAGATTCATGTCATAGTGTTCATTGATGACATCTTTGGTGTACTCCAAGATTGAGGAGGACCACGTTCGACATTTGAGAATTGTACTTCAAAGAGTGAGGGAAGAAAAGATTTACGCCAAGTTCTCGAAGTGTGAGTTTTGGCTTGATTCTGTTGTATTTTTGGGACACGCGGTGTCCAAGGAGGATATTCGGATGGATCCAACCAAGATTGAGGCAGTGAAGGGTTGGCCAGACCCACATTGATTACTAAAATCTGGATTTTTGTGGGACTTGCGTGTTGTAACCGACGATTTTGTGTAGTGCTTCTCTACTATTGCATCTCCCTTGACTAGATTGACTCGTCAGATTGTGAGTTTCCAGTGGTCGGACGAGTGTGAAGAGAGGTCTCAAAAGCTCAAGACTTTGTTGACGTCGACTCCTGTTTTGGCTTACCCGAGGGATTTCAACATTTATTGTGATGCTTCTGGGAGTCGGGTCAGGTGGTGTTTTGATGAAGAAGGATAAGTTAAAGACCCATGAGAGGAACTACCCTACCCATGATTTAGAATTGACAGCTGCAATGTTTGTGCTTAAGCTATGGCAACACGTGTGGAGTTTATAGTGAGCTTCTCACGGATCATCGTTATCTTCAGTATATATTCAGGCAGAGCTACTCAAGGACTATAATATTACTTTTGTATCATCCAAGGAAGGCCAATATGGTGGCCAATGTTTTGAGTAGGAAGACTTCTAGCATGGGAAGTCTTGCCGCTATTAGTGTGGAGGAGAGACCATTGACTAGAGATGTCCAGAGGTTAGCCCACAATCTCGTCCGGTTGCAGATCTCCAAGGGTACAGGTGGTTTGATTACTTTTATTGAAACTTGTTCTTCCAGCACATTCACAAGCACCAGTCTGATGATGAGATACTATATCTCATTCTTCTGACGATGTCTTGCGGATTGGAGGCGGGATTTATATGCCCAAGTTGGCGAGTTGGTTAGACTGATTCTTGAGGAGGGTTCCTGATACTCCATCCATCGGAGTGTGGCAAAGATGTATCATGACCTAAGTCAGCCCCATTGGTGGTGTGGTATGAAGAGGGATATTGCAGATTTTGTTTCGAAGTGGTCATAGTTTCACTTTGGAATAAAATTCACAAATAGAACTTCTCAGCTCCTATAATTGAAAAATAGTCGCTACAATGGTATTTCAACTGAAAAGTGATCAACAACCATCATTTCGAGGCCTTACAATCTAACAAATACACACCATACAGTTCTGTAGAACAATAAGGCAAAACATGCTATACATAAAGCAACAAATGATATTCTGATATCTCTATTGTATACACCATTTTCCTATTTGCTCTGGTAGCAGCTTGGGAGCAGAACACTTCTCCACTTACAGAGGTTTGAATTCTTCCAATATCTTTTACCTTCGGCGAACATCTGGGGTGGCCATAGCCTCTGATTTTGGTTCACCGTCTGCCAGTCTCGTGCTTGAACAGTTGATAACACTGCACAAGAGATCGAAACATGGAACCAGCCAAGATGAAAAATTACAGCATGACTTGGTAAAGTTCCTGATAATATTTTCTGCTATCCTGTTGCGACGGTAATCGATGTTGAAGCCTAGATTCGAGACATGAAATAATCTGACATCCAAAAGACTTCCTTAGATTATTTACTCAAAGCAAACTCTAACCAAGAAGTTAACAAAGTTCAAGTACTTCCACATAGGCATTAAAAATCTAATTATAAATGTGTATGAACGTATAACACTTGTACATGTAAAGACCTTGACAATAAATAAATAAATAAACAGCACAAATACACTTTTACAACATGAAGCATTCAAATATAAACGAAGAAAGAGCACAAATAATACTTGAAAGAAATATCTGGTTCAACTCGAAGAGTAAACATCAAAATCTAAGAGTTGGCTAAAAGGACTCAACAGGTGACAAATGTGATGGGCTTAGATTTTTTAGTTCTTTGTTTGCGAGTGGGGGGATGAAAGAGGGGAAGGTTCCTGGAGCTCTCCAGGTTCAACCATTTAAGAATATAGAAAGGAGGCTAATAAAGCATTTGAGTATACATGCTCGAGACTTCAGAGTACAAACTCAAGGCACCAGCAATTTACACAACACGAAGGTAAAATCACAACCAATAAGTTTAGTGCGTTCTCATGATCTAGTAAAGTGGAAATCCGCAACATATGTTGCTATCCCATGTGAAAAACCAGCCTAATTAAACTGCCTTCCACACTGAAAATAGTAGGATGTTCAATTGAAAGGTAATAGTAAGTTTGTAACAACAAAATGTACAAGCTATGAAGCTGATATCAAAAGTCTCGTGACACACACAAAGACAAAGAATGGTTTCAAAGAACAACAGAGCAATCACACTCGGTAACCATCACAAATTTCTTACCAGCAAATTCAATTATAAGACACTTCTCATTTTTAGACTGGTGAAATGGAGCATAAGCATTGTTTGAGATCGACCAGCACAACCAAGAAACTGATATACACATATACCTTTGTCAAGTCTGCAACAGGAAATATAGAAAGTGATAAAAGTGAAAGCTCTATTTCCTGAATTTATTTCTCAGGCAGACAAATAAAAAAGGTAATGGATAAATTATCTAATAGTTTGAAATGGTAAAAAAATGAGCATGTCTCTGCCTCACAGAAGACAAACATATCAATTAATTTTAGTCAACTTAGCTTACTTAAAGGAATGTCTTGTTAGACCTTAAAACTAACAAATATATACTCCTCATTCCAAAAGAAAAATTGTGGCAGTGATTTGAAAGGATCTAAAAAATTTAATTTTACTTGCATCAAATGGCAAGTATGTGACTACAACACTAAACAAAAGTAAATATGCAAGAGAATGAAATGATTACCTCCGTAAAAATCTCTGTTCCATTCCCAGTGTATTTTGGATGCGTGAAGACACGAAGTGATTTAGAAAGATACTTCTTTATCGATGGTGATTGGTCATGGTATCCATAGGTCGTAGTCATGCTTCTTTTTCGGCCAAATCCTGATTTTGTTTTGCAAATTGATGAGTTCTTAACTTTAATCAATGAATTGGTAGCGAACCAAAATCAAGTTTAAATTTGAAAGACCTTTCCTTATTTTCAGACCAAGAACAGGGAAGAGTGAATTCCAGAAAAAGAACGACTGTGAGGATTCATCAATCACAGTACAGTACAACAGCTTGAAAAGAACAAATTACATTTCTTGCAGCAGCTACAGCATAATGATGCCAACCTTAAAAGGTTTAAATTTCTCTGCAGAACTATGGGTGTATGTTACCAGTAATCCCCACATGAACAAACACCATTCTTGAAGTGATGAAAACGATTGGAGTCCCTTACAATAATCTCTCTCTCTGTAATCTTAGAAATTAGTTTAGTTACATTGTGGCAGTCGCCACAAACCCGTAAATTTTTATAGATCCGTAAAGGACTTTTAGGAGGAGTGCTAAGAATTCCATAAGCAATAGCCAATCTCTCACTATGACTGGTAAGGATTTGTTCCTTCTCGTCCTCCTCGACATCTTGTAATACAAAGGTATAATCTGGAGTATAACCTAAGGTCTTGATCTTAGCAGTTAAAATACCTAATTCCTCATATATCTCGTGGCATTGTGGATGAGACTGGTTTCCTGTATAAAATACTTCAATCTTATTGTTTAGGTCAATTGAGCTCCATCCTGGAGTCTTCTTCAACCCCTTGTCTCTAGCCAATGATCTCACTTCATTCACCCCCTCCCAGCTCCCATAATTAGCATAGATGTTGGACAGCACTACATAGTAGCCAACATTCTCTGGATCAACTTCAAACAAATTATCGGAAGCCAATTTACCCAGCTCAACATTTCCATGTACTCTACATGCACCAAGAAGAGCACCCCAAACTGAAGCATCCGGTTGCAAAGGCATGTTTTTTATAAATTGGTATGCTGTTTCTAGGCCCCCAGCCCTGGCAAGCAGATCAGCCATGCAGCCATAGTGCTTTAGACCAGGTTTAATGCCAAACTCTTGCTCCATCATATGAAAGTAAGTTTTACCCTCATCAACTAAGCCTGAATGGCTACAAGCAGCCAATAGAGATAAAAATGTTACATGATCTGGTTTAATACCTGCATTCAGCATATCATTAAACAGTTTCAGAGAAACCCTACCATTTCCATGAATACCATGACATGATATTATGGCATTCCAAGGGACTGAAGTCATTCTAGGCACCTCATGAAACAATAACATGGCTTCATCCAGTTTTCCACATTTTCCATAAAGGTCAATGAGGGACGTACTAACAAAGACGTCCAAATTAAGAGCTACTTTGAAAACATGCCCATGAGTCCTTGTTCCTTCTTGCAGTGCCCCTAGATGAGCATAAGCTGGCAAAATGCTCACCCAAGTTCCTTGGTTTGGTTCTATGTCGTCGCACTCTTTCAGCATGTTGTAAATTTCAATAGCCTCACTTGCGAGTCCATTTTGAGCATAACCTGTGATCATTGAGTTCCATGACACTACATCCTTGATAGGGATCTCGTCAAAAACCTTACGACTACAATGAATAAGACCCAACTTCGCGTACATATCCACAACAGCATTACCCATAATAATATCTACCTGAATCCAAGATCTCCTTAATACAAATCCATGAACCGATCTGCAAGAACGAAAACTTTTGGTTTGAGCAATACTAGAAGCTAAGCTCACCAATGTCAACAAGTCAGGCTGAACCCCATTTATCATCATCTCTTGAAAGTACTTCAGTGCTTTTTCGGGAACATTATTCTGCTCGTATGCAGCAATTAAAGAGTTCCATGATACTAAATCTCTCACTACCATCATACCATCAAATACTTTTTGTGCATAACTTAGCTCACCAAATCTGGCATACATGTTTATTAAAGCATTCGACACAAAGACATCTAATTCTAGGCCATGCTTTATAACATACAAGTGAATTGACATTCCATGCACAATATCACCAAGATGTGCACATGTAGGAAGTACTACCGCAATAGTCACTGTATCCATTTTTATACCCTCTAATCTCATCTCATCCAACAAGCTCAATGCCTCTGTAGCATTTCCATTCTGACAAAACCCAGATATCATAGCATTCCAACAACCCATATCTCGATAAGGCATGTCCTTAAAAATTCTAAAAGCAATACCAGAAGATTGGAAACGGCAATACATATGCACCAAGGAGGCAGCTACAAACACATCCCACTCTAACCCAAGTTTTGAAGCCCAGCAGTGTATCCTTACACCATCAATTATACTATTACAAGCTTTCAACACTGGAGGAAAAGTGTAAAAGTCAGGCTTAACATCAGCTGTGGACAACATTTCATTCAAACAATTCAGGGATTCCAAGAAATGGCCATTACGAACATAAGACGATATCATAGAATTCCAAGTATAAGCATCTTTATTCTCTATCATGCAGAAAGTCTTCTGTGACAAAGAAACATCACCCAAGTGAGCATAAAGATTCACAAGTCTAGTGCCAATAAAGATACTCTGAGCCTTCCCTGACACAATGAGAAGGGCATGAAGGCACTTCAAAATGTAGATTTTGGTACAGGAGTGGAATAAATGCTCAAAATCGAACTCTTTTTTCTTGCTTGCAACACCATTTGATAATACCTCATTGTAACTTCCACTTGAGTATAACTTGCACCAGAAAGAGGAGAATGACAGAGATTTTGTGGAACGCCAGCCTTTGAAGGCCAATAATAATCTGCAAAGACACAACAGAAAATGAAATCAATATGCAGACCAAAGATTACGTGTTAGAAGAAATCATCATATCAATAAAATGCCACAACAATGTTAAGAACATAAAGGGAATTTAAAGCCACCACTGATCCTAGGATAATTGATAAGTAATTGAAGTGTAAGTTCCTCAAGATAACATGTGGAATTACTCACAGTACAGATAGAGAATACATGGAAGTGAATGTTTATGTAGTGGATTTTGAGGATAGGTTATCTAGTTGTACATCAGAGGGTTCTGCATACCCTCTTTCAAAAGCTGGACCTATCAAGTTAAATCCTACATCCAGGTCGAACAAATTACCTAGATTAATAAAACTTGAGAGGGTGAAATTATTCATGGGTATAAATGATACATGTAAAATAGGTTGTTGGCCTTTGAATGACTTAAATATTTGCTAACAAAAGCATCAGAATATCCTTCTATGATCCCTACTTTATCCTAACGGATGTGTACGCCTTAAATAGCTTTCAAGAGGACTCATATGATGGGCAATCTACACATTCCTATCAACCTTCCCACTTTCCAAATCTTGGGACATGAATTTTATTTTATTTTCTTTACAAATATCACTTCTTTCAGAACTTAAACGAAAAAGGTGAATAATCTCAGGCTCACTTTGCCTTCTTGAGTCAGATGACCATTTCCAACTATCAAGACATGCATTTAAGCACATCAACCAATTCATCCTTTTGTCACAACTTGTTCATTCATAATCCTTGAGATTCTTTTACTCACAATACACTAAACACTCATCAACTTCAATGGTTGAGAAGGTCTAGCAATATTCAAGTTCCAATTATTTTTATATGTGCAAGTATACCGATGAGATTGAACCTGCCTGTTCTTTGGAGTATGTGGCAATTCTAAAATTGGTTTAGGTGAGGAAATGGAAAAGGAATGGACAGATTTTATAACGACTTGCATTGTAAGATATACACAATTCTTTTTTTTTTTTTTTTGATAAAGGATATACACAATTCTTCCGCTCAATCATGTGCGAGATAGACCCCCCTGACCTTTTCATTAAGGAAATTAGAAGTCTCTGTTCCGCTAATGTTGATGTTATGTTAAACATTTGATTAAAGACTTAATTATCCTCTTCTTTGCACGATTATTTCTACTTCCCAATGAATAGATCTGACGTAGTCATAAAAGAAACATAACCATCATTTCTTGTTTGATTTTGTTTATTTAGTTTAGTTTGTATCTAATCTATCATAGATACTTACTGTTTCACGAGTCATAAATTATAGAGCTCCCTATTCTGTAGATATAACCCGTATATTCTTTTGAGGACATATAACTTCGCAAATTGAACTGAGGCTATCACAAGCTTCCTCTTGCCTTTCTCACATCTACTTCTTCCTCTTTTGCCATCTCTTACCCTTTATTTTTTTCTCTCCTTTACTCTACTATGCTTTTCTCTCATTCTCTCTATCACTCTCTCCCTCTCTCATTATTTCACTCCCTTCTCCCTCTGTATTTTTCTTTTTTCTCTCCTTTCTCTTTTCTTCCCATGCCTTTATCCATTCTCCATTTTATCACTACAGTAATATTCATTTCGGGAAAATGCATAACTACCCCTCAACCTATGCCTGAAATCCCAGAGACACACTTATACTATACTAAGGTCCTATTACCCCCTGAACTTATTTTATAAGTAATTTTCTACCCCTTTTTGGCCTACGTGGCACTAGTTTGAAAAAAAAATCAACCAACGTTGAACCCACAAGATAGTGTCATGTAGGCCGAAAAAGGGCTAGAAAATTATTAATAAATAAGTTCAGGGGGTAATAGGACTTAGTATAGTATAAGTGTGTCTCTGAGATTTCGGGCATAGGTTGAGGGAGTACTTGTGCAATATCCCTATTCATTTCGCCTAGCTCATCAAGTAAATCTTACACAAAGAAAAGTTTGACATTATTAACACAAATTATCATCACAGACTGGCATAGCAGCTTATGTACTTGGTTAGTTGGGTGTGAGCATCAATTCGAATTACAGTTTTACAAGGAATAAATTGTGTCATTTTATGTTGATATTAAAGATGTTTAACTTTAATGAAGCACACCACTGTGCTTGCAGCAGCTTGAGGGTTCATTACCCTTATCTAGACAGTGTCATAAGGTAGCTATTTAGAAAGTTAAAATAATCTAGGATGACCTACCACCTGCCACCATAACATAGAAAAGTTAGCAAATTCTACATCTCAAATTGATTGAGGTTGGATCACCATGGGGTATAAGACTTTTTGTAATTGGTATCACTACCTATGGATGAAGCAAGTTGTATCACATGAGTGAAGTTTATGCCTCTTTAGATCGATCTATGACCATGTGATTTGAGCTAAAATAGTTCCTTCAAACCAAGAAAACAGCAGGTTGGCAATACTTGTGATCTTACTTCATTTGAAGTTGTCCTATCAATTGTATCACATACAACAGTTGCTGTTTGTGATATTAATATTCCACCTGTTAGTTAGAAAAGGATCAGGAATAGGAACAAGAATAATATATACCATGCTACTTAGAATAGTAATAGTAATAGGAATAGGAATAGTATATAGAATCTTACTTAGAAAAGAATTGCATTATAGTGTCCTCGTGGGAAAAGGATTCTTGATGTAAAGGCTATAAATAGATTCTCAAAGGAATAATGTAGGGAACAATTTAGTAATATTCTTTTCCTATATTTCTCACATGGTATCAGAGCTCCTACGATCTTGGTAGAAAATCAAAAAAAGATTCCGCTGCTGGCGGACGGCTATGACTCAGATATGCCACCCGTCTTGCCATTGGTTATGTTAACGAAAGTAGGGCCAATGATATATGCATGAACACCATATTCAAGGGAAGAAAACTTAGCCAAAAGGTCATGCATCAACTTCCTATAACTTTCTAGGGGGGTTTTTGTGTCAACTCCGTACCAGCCAATGTTTGTGTAAGCATCGTGCCATCTTTCTGGCGACTATTTTCACATATCTGATTTGTATAGCACTGTGTAATCATTCTAGTGACCACTTTCATATATCTAATTTCTGTAGCACTATGCCATCTTTTTGGTAACTATTTTTTTATATTTACTTTGTGTAGCAACCTGTCATCTTTTCGGTGACTATTTTTTCATGTTTAATTTTTGTAGCACTGTGCCATCCTTTCAGTGACTACTCTCTCATATCTAATTTTTGTAGAATCGTTCCATCATTCCAGTGACTATTTACTTTTGTGTAGCATCGTGCCACATTTTCGGTGACTACTTTTTTATATTTAATTTTGTGTAGCACCGCGCCATCTTTCTGGTGACTACTTTTTTATATTTAATTTAGGTCAAACCCAACGGTGGTCCCCTAAAGTTGGCATCAATTTTCACTTAGACCCCTTAACTAAGCTTTGTTCATTTTAAACACCTCATGTGGGGGTTTGTTGTGTCATTTTGGCACTTTTTTTCTATTCGATTGTGCAGGTCACTCTATGGTCTGAAACGTTCTTCTCAAGCTTGGTCTGGGAAGTCGGGAGATATTGTTACAGAATTTGTGCGTCAAGTGATCAACTTGCAGATATCTTCCCCAAGTCTTTTTTTTTAAAAAAAAAACTAGTAAGGTTGAATTCTACAGCATTAAGGGTATGTTGGCTACCTCCAAAAAGGAATAATTACAAATTTCCTATAAATCTATAATCTGGTCTATATCATCTATACAAAGTTGTTTACACCAAAAAATAGAGATACTATACAATTCCATTAACTTTGTGGATGAAATTGGATCTATCTTCAAAACATCTTCCATTTCTTTCTTTCCAGACCAACCACCATACACATGATGATATTAGCTTCCACCATCTCTTTTGACTCTTACTGCCTCCCCTCCTAATCCAACAGCTCAACAAATCTGATGTGTGTTCTGGCATTGTCCAGTTCAAGCTTGTGATGTTGAGAAACAAGTTCCAAATTTGAGCAGTAAACTATGCAGGAAGAGATGGTTATTTGTTTCCCCTGTCAAGTTGCACAAAAACACCTAGGAACCAATTGTCTGCCTTTCTTTTGTAGAACGTGTTCTCTTAAACATGCTCTCTTTATCACTAACCAAGTGAAACACTTTACTTTTGTAGGAAAATCACTCTTCCAAAAGTAGTTCCAATTATACTTTGGGGCCCCTGTCATCCCCATTAGTCCTCTTTTGTAGACATTGTTGACTGAGAAGACTCCATCCTTGCTATGTTTCCACCGGATATTTTCTGTTGTTGTTGTTGTAGTTATAATCATTTCAGCTAGTTTTTCCATTAGTGCTGCCACCCTCTCCATCTCCCAGTCCAAGTTCCTCATCGGTCCTCATTTTAATTACATTTGTAACAAGCTAGGTATATATGATTTGTATGCACCAGCTTGAGGGAGAGTGTTACAATTGGAATAAGAACAAGAATAATATATACCATCCTACTTAGAATGAATAGAAATGGTATATAGAATCCTACTTCGGAAAGAATTGTATTGTAGTGTCCTAGTTGGAAAAGGAGTCTACTGTGGTGTCTATAAATAGGGTCTAGTGTAATAATGTAGAGTGAACAATTCAATAATATTTTTTCTCTATATTTCTCACACCACCTATTCACTTAAACTCACTACATGTCCTCTCACAGGTGAGAGGGCTTTCTGCTCCATTAGCACTTCCAAAAAGGACTTCTCTAGATGCAATTCAAGCTGCAATCAAGTAACTTAGCTCACTTGTTTGTTTACGCTTGCCATCATCTACATGTAGGCGGTAGGCCTAGGTATGTTTTTGACAAGGGTGTAGGATAGGTGTGTTTTTTATCCTGTTGGAACTAAACATGCCTGTTTGTCTGGGAAAAGACCTAATTAGCATACAAAATGCTTTTCCTTAGCTGTTTACAGTTCTGTATTAATACCACTTTTAGAAAAAATACTTCTTTGTCACCTAGCCAAGAAAGAAAAAGAGTTGCTATCAATCATCACAACCATTGATTTGCATTTCCAGTTGAACTTTGTGTGCCTTAGGGAATCTCCAACCTTGCCTCTATTTTACTCTCTAAATATAGATTTTACTCTCTAAATATAGAATTCTCTATTTTTTCAGACAACAAACTCCAACCCAATTCTCTATTTTACTTTCTAAAAAGAATCATTTTCTCTCTCCTCAATATTTTATTATTATTATTTCTATTTTAATCTTATTTTCTTATTTCATAATATAATTTCCCTCCTTTCTTTCAAGTAACCACTTCATATAATTTTCATGTAATATAAATTATATTTTTTAATTTTTATTTAACATAAACTTAGATTTTATTCTAAATTTCTAAATAAAATAAATTGCAAGCAAATGTTATATAATATAAAAATTAATAAACATAACTTTCTCGCAAAATTGTTGTGATAACATTATTATAATATGTACTGTATTGTTATCTTGTATTTAAATAATTATCTCATGTACTGTATTTTCAAATGAAAATTTTCATCTCATCATTTTAATTTTGTGCATTCTTCATAGTGAAAATTATTAATAATATCAAATTATATTAAAGTGACGAAAATTTAAAAAAGTTGAAATATTATTAATATGGGATGAAAATAATATATATTAAATAATATTTTTCAAAACGTTATATTACATTTAAAAAGAACTGTATATATTTAAAGATTTAATTAATTGCCTTATATGAAAAATAATATGTTAATTATAAAATAATAAAAATAAAAATAAATAACCAAAAAGTAAAATAAAGAGCTGAATAGAAGTTTTCCAACCTCTCTATAAATGGAAGAATAGAGAGACAATTAAAGTGTGGTTGGAGTGAACATTCTCCATATTCTCCAAATATAGAGAATGGAGAGTAAAATAAAGAGGTGAATAGTAGTTCTCTAGCCTCTCTATAAATGGAAGAATAGAGAGACAATTAAAGTGTGGTTGAGAGGACATTCTCTATACTCCCCAAATATAGAGAATGGAAAGTAAAATAGAAGCGGGTTGGAGATTGTCTTAGAAATGCAAATTAATGTCCGCAAATAAAATCTAAGCAATGTTAGATAGATGTCTTGCCACATCTTCAATCAAACAAGAATGATTTAGATAAATGCTTGCAGTAATATATGATACAGATCCATAAGATAAAAGTTACACCACATTGTTCTTACCTGTCTCTGTGACATGGCAATATTGACCTCAGCACAGACATGGCACTATTGATCTTGACAAGATATAGGCACTCTCCTTACCAGCCTGTTTGTGCAACCAAAAAGTAGCACCAGTTGTTCCAACAAAACTAAGATTGTCATTTCTTCAAATGACAGCTTAAACATTCCTATGTAGTGAGTTCAAAAAGGTTAAAAATGTGGCATCACATTTAACAAACTACATTACAATCACATTTTTATAGAATGACAAGCATACCCATGTTACAATCACTATATGATCAATCAAACATTTTTTTTCTTTGCAAACCAGAACCAATCAGCTGCCAATTCAAGAAAGAGCGAGACAGTTGCATAAGTAAGAAGCTTGTTTTTTCTCTTATAAATTTGCTTGCCCAGACTCCACTTGTGAGATCACATTGGCTATGTTGTTGTTTTTGAAACTGAACGACACCAAATGGGACTTTAAGTTGATGCCTAAGGATGAATTTAAGGAAACAATACAATACAAATAGTAACAACCATCCAAACAAGCTGTTACAAAGAACCCAGTGATAAAAACATAAAACAAGTACTCCCTCCGTCCAGAATTGTTTGTCATGTTGTCCTTTTCGAAAGTCAATTTGACTAATTTTCAAAGTTAAATTAGATCACATTAATTTGATATTTTAAACAAAAAAATTAGATATTCTAAAACTATATGAAAAGTATTATAAATTGCAATTTTTTTCATATTAATATGATATTAAAAATAAATCTTAAAATGCTAGTCAAAGTTTATATAGTTTGACAGAGGGTGTAAAATGCTAAAGAAACCATTTCTAAAAAGAGCAAAATAAAGCTAATATTTATACATTTGCACTAAGTTTCCACTTGAAGTCAGTGACTTAAACAGTGAATCCATAAAAATTTAAGAGAATAGATTCAATTTTCGATGAACAGTAACTAGAAATAATAAATAAACAAAAAAATAGAGCAAATATAATGGAACTCAGGATTAGTTAGTAGTAAAATAAAAGATTAGCGATAAAGTTACCCAAGGAAAAACTTCTTGTTGGAGTTACGGTTTGGAGCTGCTGTTTGTCAAAGTAAGTCTGTTTGGGTCTGGTTTTTGCCGGAGAGAGGAAGAGAATAGTGGGGTCTGGTATCGGTTTCAGGTGGGGTTTGGGGTTTTGTCGTTTGGTGGCTGAAGAAAGGGGCTGAGGTTGTTGGTTGGTCGAAGAAGATGGTAGGAGCGTGGAGGTGTTTTGACGGAAATGGTAAAGGGAAAAGGAAGGGGGTTTTGGGACTTGGAGGTCCTTTCTTTAGCTGGTTTTCTGGTGTGTAGGCTTGTAGGAGAAGATGGGGCACAGCAGAGAGGTGACTTTTCACTGGAAAATTGGCAAAGGGAACAAGTTAGAGGAGTAAATTGAGGGATAGGTGGAAAAAAGTGTTTGGAAATTAAAATTGGTTGGGTTTAAAATGTAATATTTAAAACTTCTAAACTTTTAAAAATATTTAAAATAAATCCACATTCTAATTTTAAAATATTTAAAAAGGTTTCTCTCTTCTTAAATTTCAAAATTTCTTCTTTTTCATTTCTTTTTCTCTTTCATTTACTTGTTATTTTTTGTTGTTGTTATTATTTTTGTTGTTGTTTATTATGTTTTATTACTTTTTATTTTTTTCTCTTATTGGTCCTATTTACAAATTAATTTGCTTTAATTTTAAATTTTTTGAAGTTGAAGTCATTATTTTTTTAAAGAAAATTAACCAATAGCTGAAGTTGTCGCAGTAACTGCTTAAGTTATTCTAGCAACCGTTGAAATTTTTTTAGCAACTGCTAAAGTTTGCTAAGCAACTGTTGATGTTATTGTAGCAACTGTTCAAGTTTTTCCGCAACTGCTCAAGTTTGCTCAGCAATTGATGAAGTTGCACAGGAACAATAATAATTATTTTAGCAAGTGAGATAAAAGAGAGGGTGTTAGAGTGGAACAATAAAGGTGGAGGTGATGGTTATTGTGGAGACAGAGGTAAAGAATAAGGAGATGGCAGCAATGGTGGTAAAAGAGAAAGAATAAGAAAGTGGTGACGGTGACGATTACAATGGCAGATGGGGAGGGGATGGCAGCGGCATAAGAGTGGAGAGGAGGGATGGGGTGGGGGTGGGGGAAATAGGACTTCTATATAAATAATAAAACTTGAGGGTTTTAAAATTAGTGTCATTAGCACTAATTTTAAAATTGTCACCTCTACTCAATAATTAAAACTTGTGTCACTTTTTCTTCACTTAGAAACTCTTTTGTCACCCTTAACTCATTAGGATCCACAGGAGTCTTTTCGGTGACTTGCCCAAAAAAAATAAGGAACAATAAAAGAAAACTTTTGAAAAAAAAATCTGAAAAATTTCCCGTACAATTTTATTTACCACATTAGGCATCTCCAACTCAAACACCAAATTTTACATTAAATTTAGTGTTAGCATTATTTTTGGTGTAATTAACTCCAACTCAATACAAGACATGCTAAATATTGACAAAAACATGCATCATAACCAGAACAACAAGCTTCAAAACATGCATCATAACCAGATGTTTTTGTCAATATTTAGCATGTCTTATTGTTATGTTGTAAAATTTGATGATTCTTGGGATAAGGTTGGGGGTGGATAATTAATAAACAATGATGACTATGGGGAATAATCATTAAGAGTATAGGGCTATTATTATTATTATTATATGCATGTGCAGTTGGAAGGCAATGGTGTTGAAATTGTTATTAGTATTATTATTATTTAATTAGCACGGTGGGTTGAAGGAAAATGGTGCAGTTTTGATAAGTGTTGCATGGTCCTTTAAGAACTGGAGGGATAATGATTTCTTGGGTAATATTTACTTCATGATAATTAAATATTTTAAAGGCTAATGATTATTAGTTGTATGACTAACGTGAATTTGAGGTTGCAAGTTTTCGTCTTGTTATTATTATATTGTGATTCAAGTTTGAATATAATGAAATAGGTGTATTATACTATACGAATTCCATTAAATTTATGTTAATTCGAAGAATTAAGATTTAATCTTAGGCTTAAATATGAGAAATAAAAGACTTGGCATGTTAATAAGCCTCAATATTAGGAAATTGAGTATAGATTTGTATTTGATGATTTTTGGATCTAGGCTAGACATAGATTAATATGAGTGTTTATAGGCTTGTTAACTTACAAATTATGAATATATACTTGATAGATTAGAAAGGTTTGGAAGCATTGAGTAAAGGAAAATCATTGGAGAAGTAGTTGCTTGACTTCGGCTCTTCGATGGAGGTAGGTTATGGTTTATGCTATTTGATAGTAAACTCTTAATAGTGATTGATATGCATTGAATGATATTGTGAAGTTCTCTATGTACTTGACTATGTGATTGAGTGATTATGTGACTAGGTGGTGTGGTTTGTGATTGGTCTACAATTTTGAGACTGTTGAACCCTCTTTATCGAAGTGATGCCTTGAATCAAGAAGGCTTGATGAAATAATATAACAATGGATTAAAAGTGGTGATAATAAAGGAAAAATTAACGATATTTTTGGATCAGAGTGTCACGTTCCGACACTGGAAATCTGCCAAAACGCGGCTGGGTCGACGGACCTCGCGACGAACCGTCGTGGTCACAACGGACCGTCGTGGACTCCGTCGTCCCATACTTGGTGCAATTTCTTCTGCTGCTTTCTTCATTCCCCTCGACGGCAAGTATGACGGACCGTCATAGGCACAACGGTCCGTCGAGGGTCTTCGTTCCAAAATACTTCAACTCTCGGAATCTGGGTACTGGGATCACTTCTCTGAACTTCACGACGAACCTGCAGGACGGACCGTCATAGCCATGACGGACCGTCACAAGCTTCGTAATCCCACACTTGGTCAGACTTCCCCATCTTCCTTCAGCAGCTGCACTACGCTGCCACCTACGGACCGTCACAAGCACGACGGACCGTCATAAGCTCCGTAGGTGGTCTCTTCTGCATTTTTTCGCTCAAAATCTCCGCATTCAGCTTTGGACAGATTTCCTGCAAAACAAAGAGAAACTTATATCAAAATTAGCACAAAAAGGCTTTCGGACACACTAAACTTAAGGAAAAAGTATTAATAATACCGTGAAACCACGGTATATCAACACCCTCAACTTAAATTCGTTGTTTGTCCTCAAGCGACGCACTATGACTCACTACACAATCCTTGTACAATAGTATCCATGTTCTATCCTTTGCAATCATTTGGCTATCAATCCCGATTAATCTCATCAAATCTATGCATGCTATCACTATTAAGCTTGAATTTTTGTGGGATCAGAACATGACACAGACTCACCATGCATTAACACCTATCCTCTTCAATTTCTCACCGAGGTGCTAACAATTCTGGTATTGCAACTAATGTCCTCACTTTAGAACAAAATCCTCATTTTTCACACAATGATTTCAGTTTGAGTATAAGGATTACATTTCAACACTCGCTCTCAGAACAAAGTCACACTCATTCATACCTATTGCCATAAGCTTGCCCTTATTTTCACTGCCTTAAGTTCGCTATACAACCCTTAGGATCACGATAGGACTTTTTTAGCTTGTAACATAGGCTCAGGGTCAGGTAGGGTACATTTTTAGGTATACGTTAGTGACTTTTTGCCCTCCTTGACATATCGGCTAAACCTTCCCTTTTTATCATCTTATCTCGCCCAGTTTCTCATATTCTTTCCCTTTGCTCAATTTTCTCTTCTTTCTTCATTTGTGTAAGTGATTTTTCTTTTTCTTTACTTTTCTTTCAACTAATTTTGAGTCACCTTACTTTTGTTCTTTCTCTCTCTTTTGTTCTTTCAACCCCACTTTCCAGAGCATTCCTCGTAATAGCCACCCTCAACTCATGGCTTTGCCATGAGTCAAGGTACACAATACCCAAGGTTGGGTCAGGGCCAAAACGAAGGTTGTTTACTGTATTAGCCACCCTCAACTTATGCTTTTGGCATAAGCTGAGGTGCACATGTCCAAGGAGGGACCAGGGCCAACACATTGTTCCCCGAAAAGATTAGTTAGGGTGAAAAAGAAAGGTCTAATTTAAGCTCAGATTATTTGGATCAAAGAAGGATAAATTTCATTCGGTTTCTTTTATTTGGGTTGGAAATGGGCTTTCTTGAATAAGGGCCTATGATCCTTTCCTAATTGTTTGTTACAGCTTACTTTTAGCAGGACTAACCAGGCAAGTTCTAGCTCAGTACCAATAGTGGACTATTCAAATTTCCTCACTCTCACTTGACATGTCATCACTATACCAGATTATTAGACACCTAGTTCGAATTAAAGACTTAGGGTAATGCAATGGTGTAACTCTATTTCACGCTTAGAGCCACACAATTGTCAGTTACTATGCCTAGTCATGCGTTATTTTCAGTTTATCAGGATATCATTTTAGCCATCATGCTCTAGAATTAAACTATGTACAAAAGATATAAACATGCCGGTTCAACAAAAAAATAATCAGTCTTTTGGGGAAAAAGAACTCAGGCAAGAAAACCCCAAAAGAGGATAGTGAGTTGGGCTACTCAGACTTCACCCTAACACTCACTTTCCATTTACCCCACCCCCAACAAAAAAGCATGCAATTGTCCCCAATGCATAAAAAAATCTAAAGATTAGAGGGGTAGGTGAAGCAAACCTGTGGCGCATAGCGCCGTCGATCAACAAGCTGGTGGGTCCGGTTTCCCAGAACCCACATCCTCTGCAATCTGGACACCCTCAGTGGTGTCCTCAGCAATCTGGACACCCTCAGTGATGTCCTCAGCAGCCACCGCACCATCAGTAGGGCCTCCTGCTGTCTCTATAGTGCGGGAGCTAGACGCCCCAGCCGCTATCTGTGATGCTCTGATTTGGTGTGCCTCCGCCTCAGCAAGTGAGGCTCTCCTCGCGGCCTCCATCTCCCGTCGCTCCTTCTTCCTTGCTCGCGCCTCATCTTCTGATCGACCCCTACGCCTCTTGGCACTCTCTCGAGGGGAAGGTGGGTGAATGTCTGAGGTGGCAAACAGGGCCGCCAATACAGTGTCCTCAACAGGCTCGACAGGCTCCGGCACTCTCGTCTCTAGGATCGTGTCAATGTCTGCCCGAAGACTGTCGACTGCAGCCTGAAGAGTCGACACATCTACCGGAGGTGCTGGGCGGGCTAACACTCTCAACTCAAATGCATCTAGGCGCTGGTGAACCTCAGCAATCTTCCGCTGCATCTTCCTCTCCATACGCGCTTCAGACTCAGTAATAGACTTCTGCATCCACGGCTGGATATGATGCAGAAGAGTGGCCATTTGTGCCTCTAGTTTCTGGACCCTAGCAAGCGGGACCAGTAACGGTAGAGGGGCTGTGCGAGAGGGGCTCGCGGCTGTGCTACTACCCGGGATAGACTCGACCGGGGTAGTGTCAGTGGACGCCTGTGTAGCTGTGCGGGCCTGGGCTACCGTGTCTACCAGATCATCCGCAAGTGGTGGCAGCTCTAGACGGGGCCCTCTACGTGGGGCCAACTCATTGGCCTCGTCTCTGATGAGGCCGACGTCAACGGTACCCTGTGGGGTCCTCAACTGATCTATGTGCCATATGGGCACACCTGCAGACCTGCAAAGGGCAAAGATCATGCACGGAAAGGGGTAGGTGGTGGTGACCTTGAATGCCCTCTCGTGCATGACTGCCTGGAGAAGCCATGCGAAGTCGACCTCGAATCCGGCTATCATCGCCGCTATCAACACTGCGCGATCCCAAGTGACGATGTTGTCAGCAGCTGTGGGGGAAAGGCAGTGACGGACGAGCAGCCACAAGAACTTCGCGACGAACGTGAGGTTGGCCTTCTTGATGGCCCCCTTCGGCTCAGTGACCCAATCTGCACCCTCTCCGTCGACTGATAGGTGCAGGGCCATCCACCTCTTGGTGGTCTCCCTCAGTGCTGGCTCTCGCAGGAACTGTCCATCCTTCACTATCTGCCAGCGATAGTCAAACTCGGCAGTGATGGGGGTCCGAGTAGCATCTGCACTCTCGCCGTATAGGAACCGGCGGATGGCTGGCAGGGAAATGTCAACCTGCACGCCCCGGACTCGAACCTGCTCCAATGGGGCCTGTTTAGCGGGAGCAGCCCGCCTGTCGATCTGTGATCGGAGAGTCGCTACATAGGACGCGTAGAACTCTCGGACCATCTCCTCGCTGTATCGTCCCAACGAACGTGCTGTCCACTCCAAACGATGCCTGGTGAAGAGATTGTGGATCTCAGGCATCGTGGGAAGGCTCCCTGTAAGTACCCGCCGCTCCAAGGTGAGTGTTCGAGTCATCACTCCTTTATCGTTCAGGAACTTGGCGTCGGAGTAAACTTGAAACTGGCCGTCGACACACCACCGGTTTGGCTGGTCAGCGGCTGGGGTGGGGACCTGAACTGGTGCGCCTGATGTAGAGTCTGAACTGTCAGCCTCATCAGACGAGGCCGACGCTGCAGCAGTGTCGGGTGCGGGAACCTCTGCAGAGCCAGAAGCTTCCTCGGACCAGGATACTCCTAAGGAGCCAGACGCTCCTTCCTCATTCGTGGCTGACCCAGAGGGTGTGCCGGTCAGTGTGCGCTCCTCATCAGACTGGGAGGCAGTGACTACGCTGGACGCCACCGTCTTGGGTGTGGCTCTGGGAGCACGTGCAGCACGGGAAAGTGTGGAAGTGCCTGGGGGTACATACTCAGGGTCTCGCTCATCATCAGAGCCGATGATCAAGCGTGCAGACGGGGCAACAGACTTTGATCGCCTGCGTGCGTAGGTGCGGTCTTGCTTGGGTGCCATAGTAGATAGTACCTGTAAAGAATCAATATTAGATGAGTAGTGGCAAACAAGACAGGCAAAACCATACGAAGTAAAACATTGAAAATAGTGTGTAACTGCTGTAGAAACAGTGACACACGACGGGCCTGGTGACGGCTCGTCGTGACTATGACGGACCGTCGTGAGGTCCATCGTGTTGTACTTGGACTCTGTATAAATAGAGAACCCTGAAGGAGAGTCTCTGACCAGCATGACGGTATATGCAGGACGGACCGTCGTGGGTATGACGGTCCGTCGTAGGTGTCCGTCGTAGGACACTTAGAAAAGTATTGAAGACCCTTAGTAGAGGGGTCTCTGACTATCATGACGGTCGTGCAGGACGGACCGTCGAGGGTACGATGGTCCGTCATAGGTGTCCGTCGTAGGACACTTAGAAAAATATTGGAGACCCTTAGAAACAGGGTCTCTGACAACCGGAACGGTTGTGCAGGACGGACCGTCGTGAAGACGACGGTCCGTCACATGTGTCCGTT
>NC_028647.1:36512050-36611003 GCF_001406875.1 Solanum pennellii
TGGGTACTGGGATCACTTCTCTGAACTTCACGACGAACCTGCAGGACTGACCGTCATAGCCATGACGGACCGTCACAAGCTTCGTAATCCCACACTTGGTCAGACTTCCCCATCTTCCTTCAGCAGCTGCACTACGCTGCCACCTACGGACCGTCACAGGCACGACGGACCGTCATAAGCTCCGTAGGTGGTCTCTTCTGCATTTTTTTGCTCAAAATCTCCGCATTCAGCTTTGGACAGATTTCCTGCAAAACAAAGAGAAACTTATATCAAAATTAGCACAAAAAGGCTTTCGGACACACTAAACTTAAGTAAAAAGTATTAATTATACCGTGAAACCACGGTATATCAACTGTCTCAGTCATTACCTGATGTCCTTGGTTTTCAGACACGAATTACTTTGTTTCATTTATTTTGGTGTCTTTGATACTCTTAGACTTAGTAATTGGAGATTTGATATCCTTGTTGTGATGACTTTCAGGTTTTGGGAAAAGATATTTAGTAAGTTTTTGAGTTTCTCCATTATGCTTGTAGTTTGTAAGTTGGGGTTAAGTTCGTTGACTCTCCCACCTAGGTGGTTAAGTGTGGGTGCCTCTCACGACTCGTTTTGGGTCGTGACAAACTTGGTATCAGAGCGTTAGGTTCGGTAATCTCATCACACAAGGACAAGTCTAGTATAGTTATGCGGAGCGGTACGAGGACGCCTTTACTTTTCTTCGAGAAGCTATAGGACTTTAGGAAAACTCATTTCTTTCTTTCTTTCGTGCTACTACCTCAATCCAATTGGTATCTCAACTTATTCACTCTATTTCAAATATGGTTAGTACTAGAGTATTAGGAGTTGAAATAGCAACAAGAGAAAAAAAATGTGTCCTTAGAAATAGGTAGATTTTCTCAATTGCAAAATGTGGTGGTAGTCTCATGTTGAGTGTCGATTAGTAAAGACACTGTTATGACTTCATAAATTGAGTATATATCAGAGAGGGTCATTGATGCCTACTTGGTTAGAGTTAGGAAGTGTGTTATTTTTGTTATTGAATTGGTCTAAGAAGTAAACCAAATTGTTTGGGCTAGAGAGAGAGCAAATTTGATAATGTTTTGCAATTATTCAATGGGTAGAAATATGTGGGCTATTTAGGTATGGTCTTATCGATAGGTATAATTTGTTCTAGTGAGGTCTCTAACGGACTTTCACGATGTTGTATGACATGTTTAGATAATGAGATTCAGTGTTTCATTCACATTTGAGAAACTAACTATTGTATTACTACAGGCACTTGAATTGCATAATTTTTAAGAAACATTTTAACGGTGGATTTTTGGTACAATACTAATATATTTAGTTTGTGAAATGTATCTTGAGGGTTCTGAATAAGGACTGATGATTTTATTTTAAACTTCAAAGGATAGATTGATACTAGAATGACAAACTTATAGGAAAGGAAAGTTCTAGGGAGTATACTTGGGTGAAGTAAATTGAAGATTTTAGTAAGAAAATGCGTATCAAATTGGGTTAGTCCCTTGAATTTGATTGGTATACCTAAGTTTAAGGTGTCAGGTCGAGGAAAAGATTCACTTCATGGTGATGAGAAGGTCTAACTTAGCATGCTGGTAAAAGGAATTCGTGAGGAATTGTGATTGAGATGAAATTATATAATTAGAATTTGTTGGTTAAATGAATTTTATATGGTAATAAAGACTTGCGAGTATCTAAAGTTGTAATTTTCTACTAGTTAGTGGGTAATGTGGTTGTATGACAAGTTTTAGGAGATGTTGGGGCACTGCTCGAATATAATTAAAATGATCTAGAGTCATAATGAAAATGAAATAAAATTAGTGGAATGTAAGGTAACCTTCAGAAAGAGGGGAGAGCAAAAATATATTTTTTTCTTCTAATTGTAAGGGATAAAGAAGTATCATTTTAGGAGTTGAGAATTGGATTCAGAGACGCGTGATTTCATCTGTTTTGCTCTGATTATGGTAATAGTGTCACATGTTCATCATATTGGTTAAAAAGTATTGGAAAAGACTTTAGAAATGAGTGTCCATACGTCCAACTCTAGTGTGATGATAAGTTCTTTAGTGGTTTGAGTTTAGTAATAAGTACATTTAAATTTTTAGTGTAGGATATGGTAAGATCGATGGGAAGACGGTTAATGATAAGCCAAGATACATGAATTCATAAAAGTATTCAAGGTATAAGCTAATATGGATATGTAAAGGGATTGAATTACACAGTCAGTATTACAAGTCAATATTTTTTTAATTATCTTTTCTACATTCGAAGTGGTATATTTTTTCAAGATATGAATAGGTAAGATAAGAATTGATTGATTGCATTGGTATTGAGTATGTGAAAGAACATAGGCATGTTTTGGACCATAAAATTTGTTACTTTTGATTGTTAAAGGATCTAAGAAAGTGTTTTCCTCAGAGTTCTGATTTTAGAGTGTGAAGTAAAGCGTCATGATTTGGGTGGTAAAAGGATGAGATCAATAAGCGAGCCAGAGAAATAACATTCTGATATATTGAAGGGTCGAGATATTTAGAATTTTGCACCATGAGAAAAATTTGAGAAAAGTAAAGGAATAACACCTCCCGTATACCCTTGGGATGTAGTTAAAGATTGTTTTGATTTTTACCTATTAGTTTAGACATGACTGTGAGATCTGAATTAGTTCGGTACAGATAAACTAGGAGTTTATCATCGACTTTTATGAATATTGAATTCTGATTTGGGTGACAAACAGTGAGATACTGAAACTTTAGAGTTTTATGTGGGTTAGATTGCTCAAGTTATGATATGACTTAAGAATGATACACAAGGTGAGATATAATTCTACATGGTTATTAAGAAATTAGAGTTGAATTAAAACTACTATTTTATATGGGACTACACACACTAATATGATGTGTTATATAGACATTTGATAGTAAATAGAGGTTATGCACTCATAGTATATAAATTTATTGTGGTGACTAAGAATTTATTAAGTGTTGGTATGAGTTATATAATGGTTTGAATGGTAGTTGAAACTAGGTTTATGAAAAATTGTGTAGAGTTGTACATTGTGTGCGATTCAATAGCTCTATCTCGACAGGAGAGTACTATTAGATGGAATTAGTTTTATCAGCCTTGGGTAAAACCCTTATCTATCATGGGTAGTGTAAATGGAAAGAGAGGAAGCCATAGTTTGGAACTTTTAGAGGCTACAATATGTTTGCTTAGAAGATTTTTATTCGAGTGATAGTTTGAGAGTAAGGTAAATGGACGGTGTATAGTTTGAGAGTAAGGTAAATGGACGGTGTACTTATGATGTTTGATAGACTTAAGAGTTATTTCAACATCGATATAATGTTTTGTCTATGTGTGATTAAATGTGAGAACAATTAGGTCTAGTTTTGTCATCCTTAAGGTTTGTCTATAATAGCTACTAATCTTCCATTTCGATAGTGTTGTTAGAGGTTTTGTACGCTTGGGTGTATTTCTTGATGGAGGGTTACTTGATCATTATCTTCTTGAGGTTAGATAAGTTTAATTTTCCCTTGATGAGTACCTGGTGTATAAAATATTTTTTTATATATTACTTAAGCTCGTGAAAAGTTTATGTTGCGAGAAAGAAATATTGATAAGATCTATGATGGTTTGTGTAATATGAGTTTGTGGTGGTTGGTTTAAGTTCACTTCTGATTGGAATCAATATTGATTCAACATTTTATTTATCGTGGTTATGAAAAAGATTTCACCTAATGATTGTGTCAAGTCTTTGAGAAAATGTTGGATATGTGTGTAGGATTAGCTTTAATGACTATGGAGAATACATTTTGTTGTTAGTTGAGTTTACATACAACAATAGCTACCACTTGAGTAGTTATATGCCCCTATTTGAGACATAGTATGAGAAGAGATGTAGCTCTCCCATTGGTTGGTTTGATATATTTGAGGTAAGACCTAAGGAGATTGAGCATGATATGCACAAAAGACATTCACACATTGTTTTGTCGATTCTTGTACCCTTTCTTACCCTCACCTTCTTTGATCGTTCGAGGATGAACGATGGATAAATTGGTATCTAATGTAACGATTCATTTGGTTGTTTTGAGTAGCATGTCTTTTAATTTATTAAAAGGCTCTTCCGCTAGATTTTTAATGGATAGCTTGGACTATTTGTAACTACACATATAAAATTAATGGGGGTAGTTTTAATAATTTATATTGTTGATAGTTAAAGAAAATAATATTGAAATTAATAGAGGATCACTTTCGCATTTTTTTTTTATATTTGTTCTTATATAGTAATTAGGGGGAAATATTCTGGGGAAAGTATAAGGTTTTGAGGCGAGAAATCGGCGAATGCTGCAGGACAGTTTTCACAAATTTTCCATTCTTTAATTCGTTAAACAAATTAATTTATATATATATATATATATNATTAGATACAATTTGAAAACTGTATAAAACGAGAAAGAGAGAAAGACAAAGAAACTGGGCAGGGGAGTATTTTTATTGTATAATTATAAGTGCATAGGACGAAAATATATGTACTTGCATGTGTATATACAATTTTCTCACGCTTTATACAAATAGAAACGCAATTTATACATTTCGCTTCTGTTTGTATTAGTGAGAAAGGCGAGGGTGGAGAGCGAGATTTGGGAGAGTGGCGAGCGAGATCTGGAAGAAGGGAGAGAGGGGAACAAAAATATATGTATTTATACAATTTTCTCTGCTTTATACAATTAGAAACAATTTTTATACACTTGTATTTGTATAAGAAGAGAGGAAGCGAGCGAGAGATTAGAGGAGAGTGGCGAGCGAGATATTTGGGAGAGAGGCGTCTGGCAATTTTTTGCAAACGTTTGCTATGAAGCACAATTAAATCAAACCCTAGAGACTTTATTTATTTTAGGTTATTAATTTGCTATTATATACAATTTTCCCTTTATAGTAGCTGAAATTTTGACTTTTAATGGCTAAACAACAAATCTTATTGTTATGTTGTAAATTTGATGATTCTTGGGATAAAGTTGGGGGTGGATAATTGATAAACAATAATGACTATTGGGAATAATTATTAAGAGTATAGGGCTATTATTATTATTATTATTATTATATGCATGTGCAGTTGGAAGGCAATGCTGTTGGAATTGTTATTAGTATTATTATTATTTAATTAGCACGGTGAGTTGAAGGAAAATGGTGCAGTTTTGATAAGTGTTGCATGGTCCTTTAGGAACTGGAGGGATAATGATTTCTTGGGTGATATTTACTTAATGATAATTAAATATTTTATAGGCTGATGATTATTACTTGTAGACTAACGTGAATTTGAGGTTGCAAGTTTTCGTCTTGTTATCATATTGTGATTCAAGTTTGAATATAATGAAATAAGTGTATTATACTATACGAATTCTATTAAATTTATGCTAATTTGAAGAATTAAGACTTAATCTTAATCTTAAATATAAGAAATAAGAGACTTGACATGTTAATAAGCTTCAATATTGAGAAATTGAGTATAGATTTGTGTTTGATGATTTTTGGATCTAGGCTAGACATAGAATAATATGAGTGCTTATAGGCTTGTTAACTTACAAATTATGAATATATACTTGATAGATTAGAAATGTTCGAAAGCATTGAGTAAACGAAAATCATTGGAGAAGTAGTTGCTTGACTTCGGTTCTTCGATGGAGGTAGGTTATGGTTTATGATATTTGATAGTAAACTCTTAATAGTGATTGATATGCATTGAATGATATTGTGAAGTTCTCTATGTACTTGACTGTGTGATTGTGTGACTTGGTGGTGTGGTTTGTGATTGGTCTACAATTTTGAAAACCGTTGAACCTTCTTTATCGAAGTGATGCCTTGAATAAAGAAGGCTTGATGAAATAATATAACAATAAATTGAAAGTGGTGATAATAAAGGATAAATTAACGGTATTCTTGGATCGGAGTGTCACGTTTCGACACGGTATTCTTGAATCGGAGTGTCACGTTCCGACACAGTTTTCTTGGATCGGAGTGTCACGTTTCGACACGGTATAATTGAATGGAGTGTCACGTTTGACACGATATTATTGAATCGAAGTGTCACGTTTCGACACGGTATAATTGGATCAGAGAATCACGCTCCGACATAGTAACATTAAAGGAAAAGGATATTGAATTAATTTAATGTACTCAATCTCAAAGAACCCATTTCCCAACGAACGTGGTGTGGAGGCATGAGTCCTCGTGTGTGCTTAATATTGTGATTGATTACGTACTTGCTTCAGTTGTCACTTGTTCATGTTGTTTGTTCCTTCTCACCTATTAAGTACTATAGTTGATTTATACTATTATTCTTTGTATATTAATTATTATTTTGGATTGGCCGATGATACTTACTCAGTACATGTTATCTCGTACTAAGCCCTACTTGTATTTTTCTTTATTTTCCTTATATGGAGTGCAGCAGGTGTACCGACGAATTTGAATCGCCATCAGCTCTATCAAGTCTCGGCATATCAGGTTCAAGGGGGAGCTATTCATTCGAACTTGGGTTGGATTCTCTTAGTCATTACATGACACGAATTACTTTATTTCATTTATTTTAGTGTCTTTAATACTCTTAGACTTAGTAATTGGAGATTAGATGTCCTTGTTGTGATGACTTTCAGATTTTGGGAAAGAATATTTAGTAAGTTTTTTGAGCTTTCGCATTATGCTTGTAGTTTGTAAGTTGGGGTTAAATTCGTTGGTTCTCCCACCTAGGGGGTTAAGTGTGGGTGCCACTCACGACACGTTTTGGATCGTGACACAACTTGATTACACCGGAGCTATACTCAAGAGATCCAACGGAATACGATGGAGGGAGAAAATTTTTGCCGGCGCCAACTTCGCCGTAGAATAAGAGTACATTTGAAATTGGGCAGAAATCAATAGACAACAAATTTGGGCCTATGAGAGAAATTTACATAAGTATATTATAATAAAAAACTATTTACCATATATAGCCATAATATTTTTTTTTCACTTGATCACTTATAATTTATTTATAATACAAGTTTAATACATTTTACAAAGAATAATTTATTATTCACATATAATACAAGTTTTAATGATATATTATACATCTACCACATATATTTTTAATACACTTATAATACAATGTGTCAAATTCTTACCAAACAAACATAATATATTTCAAAGAACAATCATAATTTATATATATTGCATACATAATTCATTTTTAATTATTGCAGATTTAACATAGTATTGTTATAAATGATAAAATCAGTAATTATTTATTAAAATGTACTAATTCGTGTAATTTTTCCACCACTTGAGCTAAGTGCACAATTAATTACTTTTTGAAAAAAAAAAGGATTAATTACTTAGGTGGATTCCTTTTAGAAAATAATTACTTATTTTACATACAATTTTTAATTATTACCATTTATAGCAATATATAACAATATTATGTATTTTATTAAAGTTGTTTATCTTTATCTCGCTTCTTTCTCTTTTTATCTGTCTCTCCTTATTAAGCAAGGATGACAAATACTTTTTGATGAATGAGATGGGGTAACAAAATATCTCAAATGAAAGTTTGTTCATCTTGATTATTAGTTTTCTTCATGTTTATATTTTATTTTTTTTGAAAATCTTGGTGAAAAATTGTTGTTCTTTTTGTTGAGTAAAAAGTTCTGTACTTTTCTAAATTGGAGATGTTCCCTTAATATAGTAACAAAATAATCATTTAAGATTTAACAATTTTATTTAAATATTACGATATATATGCTTTCGCGTAACACCTTGAAGTAATGCTTAACTGTCAATATATAAAAAATTTAATACATTTTGAATTAAATGTTTAATTCTCTTTAAGTTCAACTTTAATGTGTGTGTAATACATTTTAATTCATTTTGCAATTTATTATGTCTCTTCATTTATTATAATTAGATTAATTATCTAATTCATTATTGATATAAATTTTATTACGAATCATTGATTGCTCTTTCATTTGCTACATTTTGTGTTCATGTTTAAATCTATTCTAATTCAACTTTAATATGTGTAATACATTTTTAGTCATTTTCTAATTTATTGGTGATGTGCTAGAAAAAACATGACAAATCAGATTATTTCACTACTACTAAAATGTATTACACACATATTAAAATTGAAAAAGAAGAAAAATAAACATGAATGCAAAATATAACAAATGAAAAAGCAAGATTAGTAGACTAAATAAAAGTTGTATCATAATTAATTAGACAAGTAATCTAATCGTAACAAATGAAGAAACATAATAAACGGTCAAATGAATTAAAGTTGAACTAAAAATAAATTAAACATGAATGCAAAATGTAACAAACTAAAAGACATTATGTAATCAGTAAACTAAAAAAAACTTGTATCAATAATGAAATAAACAGGCAATTCAATAGTAACAAAACAATTAATAAACTACAAAATGAATAAAACTGTTTTAAAAGTGTATTACAGAAATATTAAAATTTAATTAGAAGAGAAAATTAAACATGAATAAAAAATGTGACTAATGAAAGACCAACCAATGATATATAGAGTGAATTAAATTTACATCAATAATGAATCAAACAAGTAATCTAATAGTAACAAATAATAAACTACAAAATGAATTAAATTTGCATTAAGAGTGTATTATACAATATGAAAGTTGAATTAAAAGCGAAAAACTAAAAATAAATAAAAAATGTAACTAACGAACGACAAGACAATAACCTATAGACTGAATTAAACTTGTATTATTCATGAATAAAACATATATTATATGTGTCATATAAATTATTTTGAGTTAAAACTAAGAAAATGAGGGACGGTTGCAGTATGTATTGAAAATATATTATGGATATCTTATAAATGTATTATTAGTGTGTTACCTAAATTATTCTTGTTGGTATCACTAAAAAGGAGCGAAGTGTGCTTAAAAATTATTTTGATTTGTATCATCGAAGAAGAGCGATATTTGCAATATGTATTATAAATATATTGTGCCTATATTAAAATATATTACAAGTGTGTTACTAAAATTATTTTGGTTTATATCACTAAAAATAAGTAAAAGTTAAAAAATGTATTGAAAATGTATTGTTCATAATATTGATATAATCATGTAACATATCTAATACAACTTTAATATAACTGTTTCATTAATAATAATTATTTAGATGAAAAATTCTAAAGAAGAAAAATTAGTTTTAAAAAAAAAGAGAAGAGGAAGAGATAGAATATTACAGAAAGAAGTGAAGAAGAAAAAAAATAAGAACACTAAGAGAAAAAGAGGCGAAGAAAGAAGCGACAATCTAATTTTTTATTTCAAAAAATTGTTATACTTAGTTAGAAAAATTATATTGTCATAGATGATAAATATTTTTTTAATATGAGATATTTATGTGATTTACCCAAAAAAAATTTAACTAACTACACAACATTTCTTTCGTATTTTCTAAAATTTCCTACCATTTCAAAATATTACAAAAATTCTTCTTTTTCTCTCATTCTCTCCTTTCCTTATACATCACCTCACATACCTTTCAATCCAACGATTTTGTCATGCCTAATCACTCTCATGTATTAGCTTAGCTGTTACATCAATCCCTCCATTTTTGAATTTCAAATCTATTATCTCGAGTTCATCATTTCAAGTTTCTAAAGAGATAAAATTATTTCTTCATCAATTTTTATCTTTTTAGATCTTCAATTATCATTTTTTTTTAAAAATATGATTTTTTAATCTACAATTTTATGATATTTATGGATTATGCTCCCTCTTTTATATTGAATTTTTCCAATTAGTTTCACCTACTGAAGATACAACATTTTGTATATTTTATTCCAATGATGGAACTTTCATAATAATAGATCTAAACAACGAAACGGTCCATTAATCATGAAGAATATGAGAGAGGAGAAATTGAAGAAGGGTGCACCCTTTCTAAATCTATTGTTGAAAAAACACCCAAAAAGGAAAAAAGTTGAATCCGTCATTACACGACCATCACTATCATAGATACATATTTTCAATGTATCTCATTCCTTTTGATTTTTAAATTAACTTTTTTTAATGTTACCACTGCTTTTATATGTCACTTTTATTGTAGTTTTTATTTTGTTCAATGTATTATATTAATATTTAAGGTATTGATACATAACCTTAATGTTGTTGAATCTTCAATTAGTATTTATTATGTTCAATATAAATGTACTTGATACACAAACACTATGTAATGTATCATTTATATGTATCAAGTTCTATAATGTATCTTCAATCTTATTCCAATTTAAAATGTTATTAGATAGTATCAAATCAGTTGTACACTCTTTAATGTTTGTTCAGTCTCATTCAACTTAGAAGGCTATGTATATGCATATAATACCCAATCATATTCTTGATACATTATTTTTAATATTCAATAACTGGAGCACTATATATTATATTCAATAATAGACGTATGATACATACAAGTGACAATGTTGACTACTTCATTATGCATCACATTATGATATTTATATTTTTTTAACTATTATATATATATTTTTTTTATTATTCATTGCATAGCATATTGATGTGATTTTCTATTACCTTCGAAAAAGTCAAATTTTATATAGGCAATCAATACAATATTTTCTGAAATTCCTGAATACTCGATAAAATCGAGATATTCATGATATATATGTTCAAATTTCGATGATTTGAAATCAAAATCGAAGAATTTTAGACGATTTGGGAGAAGAAATTTGAAGTTTGAATTGTTCTAAGTTGTTGCACCTTGTTGATTAGAAGGAACAACAACGCGATTGTGTGAATTATGAATTTGTTATTTAAGTTTATATTTGTTTTTCTTTTTAAATGTAACAGAAAAGATTAATTTTACATATCAGATGCTATGTATCAACACTCTCATGTATGGATTTGTTATTTGATTATTTAATTAACATTGTCTTGTGGATCACTCACAAATAAGGTATAATACTTACCAAACATATTAAGATAAATAAATAGTAGTATGTCATGCCACTTATTGATCAAAAAAATCATACATTCAAATTAATATTACATGTATCTAATACATATTAATGACTAATGTCTATCACACTTATCTGATACATATTAATGGTCATGAAACAATCATTAAAATATTGTTAAATACCCATCCTTTAACAATGATACATTCATACAACCTAACACTATATGTATATATTTGATACTTAATAACTATCACACATTAATGTATCGATCTAAAATAAAATACTTGATAGACAATTTTTACTTCTCTATGCATCTGGTAGAATTACAATACTTAGCAATTTTACTAAATATTTTAGGAATACTAATGTATCATGAGTAATATATCCATCTACAAAAAACAAATTATACAAAAAAACTTCGATGAGATATATTTATACAAGTTAACATTACATGTATTTGATACATAATAACTATCACACAATAATGTATCGATATAAACTCAAACACCTTATGGGCAATCTCAGGGATAAGGCACATATAACCCTCTAATATTATGACTGAAATTTCAAGTACACACTTTAATTAAACTAAGGTCCTCTTACCCTCTTGAACTCATTTTTTTGTTTTAATTTTGTACACATTTTGACTTACATGACACACTCCGTGACTCTACGCAGTTGAGGCACGTGTGAGATATTTGGATGCCACGTAAGTCTAAAAGGTGCACAAAATTACAAAAAAAAATGAGTTTAGATGGGTAATAAGACCTTAGTTTAGTTAAGGTGTGTCTTTGAGATTTCGGTCATAGACTATGGGGGTACTTGTACCTTATTCCCAGTCTTTACTACTTTAATGTATCAAGTAGAATTACAGTACTTAGCAAGTTACTAAATATTTAGAATAGTAATGTATCATGAGTAATATATCCTCATAAGATAAAAAATAGATAAACAATTAACTACATAACTCAATGTGTGTAATTCCATATCTTTCATCATCAGATCTTTTTAACCCTGAAGTTAAAGTTATAAATAGTAATGTATCATGCACAATTTCATGGGCACGATACATAAATACATAAAAGCTGATACTTATGAATCCAACCAGTTGCTTTATCAATGTTGTGTTTTTCTACTTTTTCTATTTCTTTTACTCTACATAATCAGGGAGAGTTTGAATTTGAGATGTAGTATGCAATTAAACAATCAATGTCAATAGAGAAGAAAAGTGACATAGAGGTGGCGACAATGACGCCAAGGGAGAGGCAGCGGCAACGACGCCAAGGGAGAGGCTGGGAGCCCTTAGAGAAGATTAAGAACTTCTTCAAACCCTTGATGATGATAGTAACAAGACTAGCGAATATACTCATGGTGTATTTTCTCAAAATTTTTGATAATTTTGAATTAAAATTGAAAGGATCTTCGATGAACTAGGAGATAATTTTTTATCTTAAAATTTTTAAAAATTTTGAATTAAAATTGAATGGATATTCGATGAACTAGGAGGAAAATTTTGAATCTCAAATTTTTTGATAATTTTGAATCAAAATTGAAAGGATTTTTGATGAACTTGGAGATTGTAATGACCCGGTCGGTCATTTTTGGAAAGTTTATAAATTAACCATTTTGACCTCTTAATATCAACCCCAAGATTTATGATTGAGTTTGAAGAGTTCATTATGAACTTTGGGTTAAAAGATGAGTTTTGGTAGGTTTTTAAGTTTAAAAGGCTAAGTTGTTAATAAAGTGATTTTTTGGGTCTTTTAGTGTTCGAGTATCAGAATGGAATTCTGGCGATTCCATCAGTTCTAAAATGTGATATGTGGGAGTTCTCTATTTTAGATTTTGAATCTTTTTGAGGATTTGAAGTCCTAAGTTGTGAATTTGTAGTAATTTAGCCTTGTTTTGACTTTGGTCAACATTCTGGTTCGAATGCTCGAATCAGAATTCAAAGAGTTCCATTCAATTCGGGAGATGATTTTCGGCCTTGATGAGATCACGATTAATTTTGAGAGATCCAAAGTTTGTTTTAGTCTTTTAGGCGTGAGTTAGTCTCTTGTGAATTTTAAGAATGTCAAGTCGATGAAATCGCATATTCATGTTTTGACGGTTCCATGGATCTGAAACGTCGCGAGTAGAATTAACTGTGTATGTGATTTGTGTGTGCAGGGTTTTGAATGAATCCCGAGGGTCATTTTGATGAATTTGAGTTTTGCTGTTTTAGTTGTTTCTAGTGTTGTGCCAATTGTTCTTTGGGATAATGTAGATGACCTTTGCGATCTCAAAGCTATGGGATTATGGTCATATCGACCGCATGGAAGTTTGTCGTGATTGCGATAGTCAAGTTTAATAACTTTACCTATTCAACTCATAACAACCACAAATCCTTGGTCATCGCGATAGCAATAAGAAATTTGTGCCTAGGTAGAATATTTTTCTGATAATCAAGGTCCCAATCCCATTTCACTTTTTTTTTAGCTTTGAGAACTTTGACAAGGCAATTTGGACCAGATTTTCGAGGGAAATCATTTGGTTAACGTTTCTTAACTCTAAATCTTCAATTACCCATTATTGTTATTAAATTCATGAGTATAAATTGTTAGGACCGAAATTAAGCAGGTGTAAATGCGGAAGCTAGCAAAGCAAACCTCGAAAGACCACGAGTAAGAAGACAAACGAGAAATATACCAAAAGACACAAAGATTTAACGTGGTTCGATCAATTGACCTACGTCCACAAAGGAGATGAGCAATCCACTATAAATATGAGAGTACAAAATACAGAGAGAAACAACCTCAACCAATTTACTCGGAATACATGGGAGGTTCACACAAGTGATAACGTATCAAGCTTGTGACCCATAAATTCTTCCCCTAACCAAAACTCTCAAAGCCCTTAAGACTACATTGTGAATGCTGATTAAGATAGAAGGAACATTCCTCTATTTATAGAGTCCTAAACTTTTTCCTACAAGAAAAATATTAGTCAATGCAAAACCTTTTCCTAAAAGGAAAACCTATATATGGTAAGAAATTTAGGGCAAATAAAACCCAACATAAATCATGATTTTGGGTTGATAATTTGAGGGTTCATCATGAACTTAAGCTTTGGAGTAAAATTGAATTTATAAACTGATTTTAAGCCTATTTTAAATTCCTTCCTAATAAGTTCCTGAAGATTTGAGTATTAATTCTAAGCTTGTAAATTGGTTTAAGCCTATTTTTGTCTTGTCTTATTCCATTTATTGTATTTTTGCTTTTAATTTCGTTTTCACTAGGTTGAGGCTGACGTGTCTTGAGAACACACAAGTGTCATCACTTACATTTTATGGTCATGACAAAATGGAATCAGAGCTCATGTTTATAGGTCTCATATGTGTACAAGCCAAGTCTAAGTAGATTCTTCATGATTGGTATGGAGACATCTATATTTATCTTCAAAAGGCTATAAAGATTGTTAGGAAACTTACTTTTATTCATCATTTTTTATTGTGCGTGTTTACCTTCGCCAGTGTTGAGTTGCCACATGTTGTTTTGGCATATGCCAAGGTCTAGAGCTTCTATTTCCAGTGGTAGAGGGGAGGCAATCCCGAGGCTGTTGGTGAGAGCCCAATTAGGAGTCGAGGTAGGATCCAAGCTGGAGGTCGTACTCATGAAGTAGCACTAGGTAGAGGTCGTGTCTGTGGAGCAGCACCAGCCAGAGGTAGGGCTAGAGAGGCTTCTCTTGAGAAATAAGTTGAGGTCGTTGAGTACCAGGTTCCTCCCGAGTTTGGAGCTTCGTTGTTTCCAAAGGCTTATTTGAATATGCTTGGTGTGTTAGAGAACCTTTCTCCAGGAGTGCAGACCCCAGGTCTGTTTCCAGTGGTAGAAAGGAGGCAGTCCGTGAGGTTGTTGGTGAGAACCCAACTAGGGGTAGAGGTAGGGCCTGAGCTAGAGGTCTTGCTCGTGAAGTAGCACCAGGTAGAGGTCGTGTCTGTGGAGCAGCACCAGCCAGAGGTAGGGCTAGAGAGGTTTCCTTGAGAAATAAGTTGAGGTCGAGAAGAATCTTTGATTCTTTTTGAAAAGGAGTAATCGGGCTTCTTTGAAGTAATAAGACTATTCAAATTACATTATTTGTGGAGAAATAATCATAATAAATGTAAAGAATAGACATATTTTACCCAATAACGAAGAGTTTGAACTAAGATTTCCAGATGAACGTGGTAGGGTATTAGTATATCTAATACACGTGCTCAATTGGGTGAAATTTTCGAATTAGATCATGCTACTTTGAAATTTGATGGTGTTTTTCATAGCAGTCCACGGGGCTGGTTTACTTTTGGGCATGCTTTATTTGCTTTGCTCTTCTTCCTCGGACACATTTGGCATGGTGCTGGAAGAAGAAGTAGAAGAAGAAATAAATATAGTGATAATTTGATTCTTTGTCACTGTAGTAAATAGGAGAGAAAATAGAATTTAATTCTTCGTTTTTACAAAAACTTTACAAAAAAAAAGTTAGGAGTAAGCTCTTCTGGTAAATCAAAAGGTAATCTTTCACACTCGGCGAAAAAAGAAATTAGAAAAACAGAATGAGTGGTGTTAAGCTTTTTATCATCCTGGCGTCGAGCTATTTTTCCGCAGGACCTGGCGAAACTACGTGAAACCCTCAGAAGGTTTTATGTAGAAAAAACAGGCAAACCCTTCTGGGTTATACACGAAGATATGGAAGAGATATTTTTATGTCAGCAAGAGAAGCCCAAGCTTAGTCGAGGACTGTAAATCCCCGTGACACCAGTTCCAATCAAGATTGGGAATAGTCGGGATAGCTCAGTTGGTAGAGCAGAGGACTGAAAATCCTCGTGTCACCAGTTCGAATCTGGTTCTTGGCATTTGAAGAAGGGGAGGGAAAAGGAGCCCTTGACCCGCATGAGGATTTATTCAATCACATAGTTTGGGCTCCTAGAATATGGCGCCTTTGGGGCTTTTATTTGATTGTATAGAAAGGCCCAAATTCTTCACTGATGGAAACAAAAATGAAGGATTTGAGTGATAGAACAAGTAAAATCAAAAATCAAATAAAAAGAATGATGAATCATATATTGAACCGCCGAATCGAAAAAATTGGGTGCTATTATAAAGCTTTGTATCGACTAAGTTCACGAGTTGGAGATAAGCGGACTTGAACTGCTGACATCCACCGCAGGGTAAACCACCGCCTCTCAGGTCCCCCGACTGATTCTACCATAGAGGCCACCCCTAAAGAGCGGGGGATTTCGTGACATTTCTGATTGGATGTCTTGTATTTCTAATAAGTTGTTTAATAGTTTGCATGTTGAATCATATTTATAATATGATGGGTTGATTTAGATTGATCCTAACCAAATGATGGTGAATTACTTCTATTTAATAGAATATTCAATTCAAAGATAAAATCTCAAATCACAGATTTGGGTTCAATATTGATGATAGTGACGATATTGATGATAGTGACAATCTTGATGCTAGTGACGATATCGATCCTGACCTTGATACAGAGCTGGAACGGCTAACTAGGATGAATGGTCTAACTGTGGATATGATGCCGAAAATAGACCGATTTTAATCACCCTTCAATTTGAATTAGTAAAAACAATGTCTCCTTGCATAATATGGATTCCAAACATTCATGATCTCGATGTGAATGAGTCGAATGACTTATCCCTCGGTCTATTAGTGAACCATTTCTCCAGGGATTGTGAAAGATGTTCTACTAGAAATATTCTTGTTATTGCTACGAGGTTTATTCAAATATGAAATCCAATCTTGGAAATATAGCATCCCACTTTTTTTTACTACCCAGGATTTCGATACATTTCGCAAATGAAAACTCTACTGGCGCAGGTGCTATCCTACAACAATCAGCCAATCTAGATTTACAAATTATTATAGAGAATTCGTTGGTAGAATGAGAAGAATTGGGGGAAGAAGGCCACACTGGGTTCCGAGGTGTGAAGTGGGAGAGAAGGGATGTCACAATTGGGTTTTTGAATAAGACGGCCTTTTTCTTTTTCATTTTTTTTCATTTTCATATTGAAAAAGTAATAAGAATGAGAGGTGTTAAGCTTTTTATCATCCTGGCATCGAGCTATTTTTCCGCAGGACCTCCTCTACAGTATCGTCACCGCAGTAAAGTTTAACCGACAATAAAACAATAAAAGAGAAGAAAGAGAGATATTATAGATATCTTCACGCGTGTTTAAGCCCATTTGTAGTGGTCAAAGTCTAAATAGTAGTGAAAATGAGGGTTCCACTAGACGAACTCGCACAAAGGGAAATGATTTAATTATAAGAGAAAGTTCTAACGATCTCGAGGTAACTCAAAAATACAAGCATTTGTCGGTTCAATGCAAAAATTATTATGGATTAAATTATAAGAAATTTTTGAAATAAAAAATGAAATGACTTTCTCTTCTCACAATTTGTTATCTATGATACACATAGAAATGAACATCATTGAGCAAGGAATCCCTAGTTTAATGATGCTACAAACTTAATTGGATTGAGCCTTGGTATGGAAACTTACTAAGTGATCACTTTCAAATTCAGAGAAACCTAGAATTAACAAAAATGGGCGATCCCGAGCCAAATCCTGTTTTCTGAAAACAAATAAAGGTTCAGAAAAAAAGGATAGGTGTAAAGACTCAATGGAATGGAGTTAAATGTGTTCGTAGAGGACTCTTTACAGCAAAACTTCAGAAAGAAAAAGAATAAAGTGAATTCGGAATATGGTAAAGTAGCTCGTGGGTGGGGAACTACCCCTTTGATGGGTGTCGTAATTGCCTTATTTGCGGTATTTTTATCAATTATTTTGGAGATTTATAATTCTTCTATTTTATTTGATGAGATTTCAAATGAATTAGATCTATAAGGACCACAAAGTCCGTTCTTTTGAGTCCAAAAAGAATCATTTAGAGCTCCGATTTATAGTCATTTGTATTTTCTCTTGGTAGTTTGATCGTGGAATTTCTTTGTTTCAGTATTTCCGGAGTATGAGTGTGTGACTTGTTATAATTGATTCTATTGATTCCCGAGTTTGGAGCTTCATTGTTTCAAAAGACTTATTTGAAGATGCTTGGTGTGTTAGAGAACCTTTCTCCGAGGGTGCAGACCCTAGGTCATTAGCAGACTCTAGGTGCTCATTTTCAGGTGGGCTAGCCACAGCTAGTTCTCACACCGGCTGTTAATACACACATTGCTTCTAAGGTTATTTGGACAATGACATATCATCAGTGCTATTAGAAGTTTTAGAAGATGAAATTACCTCAGTCTCAAGGTGATAAAAGCGAGGATGGTCATAAGTTCTTGACCTTATGACATAAGATACTTAAGGTGGTGGGTATGGTGGATGATTGTAGTGTTCGATTTGTTGCACTTCAGCTTCGTGGTCGCTTGAGAGAGTGGTGGACGACTTTTGTGAGGTCAAGACTAGTTGGGTTGTAACATTCCAGAAAATTACATGTCTAGTGAAGAGCCCAATAGGTCTTTAAGAATGCGTATTGGGGATACATAGGCATTCCAATGCCCAATATTGAGAAATATTGGGCATAGTATAGAAAATTGGCTAAGGCTGTTAGCCAATTTCTATATAATAACCAAATAAGCAAAATATTGGGCATACTAGAAAATATTGGCTTAAAAGGTGTTAGCCAATTTTTCTAAGTATTAATGAGCTTGTTTAAGAAATGTACTTGCAATGAAGACCCTAAGCTAATAAAAATGATGAGTTGTCAACCCAATGCACTATGTACTAGGCATCCAAGTGTCAAGCCTAGTACCATAGCACATGACCATTTAAAATGATCTTGTAAATTAAGCAGTGCCCAAGGACATAGTGAGGGTCCTTGGGAAAATAAATAAATATTGCCAATAGTACATCAAGAATAGTTAGTTAGGAATGTACAACCAACTCATGTGCAAGCATATAGGCAAGACAAGAGAGAATCGGCCAAAGGGGGACCACCCTAACCGAATTTGGTTAGGGTTAGGGGGCAAGACATGCACATGGGTTCACCCATGTGGGGACTAGTCTATAACTATTTCTAGACCCTAACCTACTGACCTAAATAACTAACTAACCTAGTACAAACAAAAATACATTATCTAGTGCACCCGACGACCTAAGACTTAACCGGGTGGCACTAACCTAGTAACTAGTTAAAGAGACAACCTAGTACCTAACCTAGGATGGTCCAAAGGATTAGTTATGGTTATAACGACTTAAGGGTACTTCAGTAATTATCCTAGGTCACTTAATTAATTAAATTAGCCATTTAATTAATTAAATTAAAGGGGTCAAACCGAAATTCTTACACTAACCTAGTACAACTCAAGTAACATCCTAATACTTAACCTAGGATGGTTAAAAAGGTTAATTATGATTTCAATGATTTAGGGGTACTTTAGAAATTACCCTAGGTCCCCTAATTAATTAAATTATCCATTTAATTAATTAATTTAAAGGGTAAAACGAAATTCTTAGGAAAATTTTCAGATTTGACTAAGTGTTGTGTTTTCCTATTTCTAGTCAATCTAGGAGGGGCTTTTTAGAAAATTAGTTAATTAAATTATTTAATTAACTTGTTAAACCTTAGTTGAATTATTCAAGATCAGTTCCTAAGACTTAGACTCACGTTCAAACACTAAGAGTTTCCCAACGCAAATCAGAAAACAACGAACGAAAGAAAAAGGCAGAAAGTTTTTCAATTTCTCTAGGGCGATTTCAAGGTTTCGTTCAAGGTGGTCTTAGTAGGTTAAGTTCTACATAAGGTATGGGTTTCTGTCCTGAAATTCTTTCTCCAAGAGTAATTTCTTTCAAACATTTCATAAGATCTTGAAAACTAGGGTTGTTCCCGTTGTTCTCGTCGAACTTCCCTTCCCTAGTATCCTTGTTATGATTCAAATATTGAATAGGTTAGTGATCATGTTGTTGGTATGTGGTGCTGGCTAATCTTAACGTTTACCGTTCTTAAATTATGAATAACGAATAACCTATGAAATTGTGGTCATATTAAGTTAAATCATTAAAACATGAAATAAGAATCAAATATATGTTAGTTACGCCCGTATATGTTTAAGTGTTGATGTGTTTATTCAAATGTTGACTTGCTGTTATTGTGACGTTATGAAGATGCTAAATTCATCAAATTTTAATATGATGCTTAAAAACGTGATTCCTAAAGTCATGAACTAAAAATGGCTTGAAATATCTCCATGAAACGAAAGTTGAATGAAATGCCTATCTTATGCCAATGAAATGGCTAAAAGTACCTTGTCAAAAAGGATGCATGCAAATGACTATAATATTATGTTAAATTATTAAAAGATTGGCTAATGGTTCATACATACCAAACTAAACATGAACGAATGTAAAATGGGCCTATGCCAACAAAGATGGTTATGTAATCCTTCCCAAAATTGTTTAGCCAATACTAAATCATATTCCAATCATATGTAGCCAAAATAAGGAAATGACATCACCAGTACTTCTAATGTAATTCAATGAATCCATATTCAAGGGCATGCCATTCATTGGGACAACAACATGCTCTAAAAGAATGAACTATGAACTTATGTAATTCATTGAATGAAATGCTCATCGTCCATAAACAATGTTATGAAGCTACTAAACGAAAGTAAGCAAGTAAGTTGATTAATAACATAACTAAATATGTCTAAGTTAATAAAGTGATTAGAATGAGGTGTTAAAAGAAGTGAGACAAGCCTCACTTACACCTAAGCTACTATGTTATAAATACTTACGAATGAAGGTGTTAGAACGTTTGAGACAAGTCTCATTAACACCAACGATATTATGTAAGGACAATTCATATTTATCAATGTAAAGAAAAGGATGACAAGTCATCAATTGAGTAAGTAAATCTCAGTCTAGAAGCAAGCTTCCATAATGTTTGAGTCAACTCTAGAAGAAAAGAAGAAAATGAAATTTAGCAAAGCACCGATAGATTAGTTACGAGCATGTGCTTGCACGTGTAAGTCTCATGACACGAGGCTACCAACGAGGTGGATAAGTAGTCTCCTTAAGTCCCTAGTCTTCGAACTATGTCTAGACAACATTGGAACTAGCCTGTGGTTTCCACCTAAGAGAGCTAGGTATGTTTCAATTTCACCTTGGCCGGTGAGATCACCTCCTTTTGGTGTGGGGTAGACACTGGATTTCATTACTAGCTCACATAATCTATGTCGGTTAATGCTCAAAACATGTTCATGGTTCACTATAGCCGTGAGACACTCCTTTTCGGTGTGTAGTGAACACCTGAGATGGATTCGCCTTAGCCGGGAATCACCCCTTTTCGATGTGCGGCAGACACTGGATTTCATTAGTAGATCACATGATCTAGATTCATTTTAATCGGTGAATCACATCTTTTTGGTGTGGGGAAGACACTGGATTTCATGATAGCTCGTATGATCTTACTTCTAAAGATGTCTCTATGTAAGCAAGAAAGAATGATGATGAAATGTATGTTCAATATGAGCTATGAAGAAGAGCTTAAGAATGTCAATCGCCAATATCAATACTTATGAAGTTTCAGCAAATAAAGGGCAAGGCCAAATAAGATTGGCTTATAATGACTTCTTAAATGATGCCAATAAAGGAAAGTAGACACATAATGACAACTAAAAACCTCATAACTTCCCTAACATGAAAGTAGTGAAACAGATGACATAGCCAATACAGATTGGCTTATGAAATGTTAATGGATACATAGAGTAATGAATGACTCATTGTAAGGATTGTGAAATCATTCCTTAGTTCTTGGATTACTTACTTGATTCATTGTGGGTATGGGACTACAATGAATCATTGCACTTGTAAGTAAAACATAGAACTAAAGGAATTATTGAACTACACAACAAGAAGAAGAAAAAGATTGAAAAATAAACTAAGTGTCAAATTAGGAGCTTCGGGTTGGGCAACATCAAATTTTAAAATCTTCACCCGAGTTGTTCTAAAATTATATTGATGATTCTAACGTCTTGTAATCACATAGAAAATGAGTTGTGTGATTTGAATGCATTAAAATACATCATATTCATACAACAATTCACAACTAACGATTTAGGAAAGTTTAGTGACTACACTTTTTAGAAATGGCATGTTGTTTAGGAAGAACTTTCCTTGATCATGCATAGCCTTATGTGTATGTGTGCATACACCCATACTTAGTACAAGTAGTTTACTAACCCTATACAAATTTACTATTTTATAGGTGCAGGTCAGAGGACAGATTGAAGACTCTTGCAGTGGTTTGGACATCAATGTTCTCCAGCCCATTTGGTAGGTCCTCTCAATTTCGAGGATGCTACAGTTCTAGTATAGCTTTAGTTTTAGACATAGCTAGTGGATGTTGTCCCTAGAGTTTCTTTCATACTTTCATTTCGAAGCTTTGTAATAAGGTCGTGTTTGGCAAACTATTATGTCATATTAATTCTTGGTTTCGATTTGATCCTTATGTTAGATGGTTGTTTCTTTATTTTGAGCTTAGTATGTTGTATAACTAGTTAATAATTATATGAAGTCTATGTATACTTCATACGTTTAAAAACTTTTAAATTTTGCGCAAATTTAACTAGATTAATGTGATGAATGCAAGAAGAGGCTTGTCTGCGACCTCTGAGAGGTCAACGACGCCAGTTGTTATTCGGATTCCAGAATCCGGGTCGTGACATAGGTCTCCTTCGGTAGAGTAGGATGTGTTTTACAGTGCTTTCAAGGACCACTTCATTCCTTGGAGCGTTGGGGAGGAGAGACATTTTATATTTAAGAGCTTGGTTAAGGGCAGTTTGTCCATGTCCGAGTACGAGGTTCATTTATGAGAGATTTCTAGGCATGATTTGACTATTATTCTAGATGAGGCAGTGAGATTTCACCGGTTTGTGAGAGGTTTGACTTTCTCCATCAAGTCTTATGTGTTAAAGGCAGTTAGGGAGGGGTCTTCTTTCCGATCCATTGTGAGCACCTCTAAGGAGGCGGAGTTGATGGTATTAAAGGAGTTTGGGGAGCCCAAGAGGCTCATTCTATTTATAAGTTTTTTTGTATCACATCTAGAGGTAGAGGTTGACATAGAGGTAGTGGCTCCTTTCAACATCATGGGTCAGTTCATGCTTTTATGCCAGTATCCAAGAGTGGGAATCGAGCCCGAGGATCTTATGATTCTGGCCGAGGTGGTCATGGATAGTTCTTCTGATTCACAACAGTAGATATATGTGCCAATATCTTTCTATACTTGTGGCGATCCAGGACGGTGTTGTCTTCAAACTCATTCACGACCTGAGCGTTCTCTTTCAGTTGCTCCAGCTAGGGGTCCAGCGCCTTCGGCCAATCGTCAAGGTAGAGCTCAGGACAGGAGAGGTTGCAGGACTTCTGGTAAAGGTACTTCAGCTCCGTACGGTGGCAAGAGGTTCTATTCAAGATGCAGGTGGCCAGATGGCCAATGCTATGCTTTTTGAGGAAGGCTTGAGACTTCTGATGTTGTGATGACAAGTATCATCCCAGTTTTCTATTGACCTGTGTCTGTATTATTTGATCCATGATCTACTTTCTCACATGTGACTACCTATTTTGCTGCTGAATTTGATATGATGTCTGATTGCATGCATGTTTATATACTAGTGGGTGAATCCTTAATAGTGGATCAAGTATATCATCATGTCTTGTTTCTTTGGCTTGATATGATATTTGGGTAGAACTAATCATTTTGGGGATGATAGACTTTGATAATATCTTAGGTATAAATTGGCTTGCTCTTCATTATGTTATTCATGATTGTTATACTAAGTCAGTGACCTTAGTGTGCCGGGTGTCCAAAAGTTGAGTGGACGGGTGTTAGTAGTTCTTACCCTACCAAGATCACTACTTCCTTAGAGCTCATATATTGGTTGATAAAGGGTGTTTGTCCTACTTGACATTCACTCAAGATACTAGTGTTAAGCCACCTCCCATGAATTCTGTGCCCGTGGTTTGAGAGTTTGTAAATGTGATTCCTACTGATCTTCCAAGTGTTCCCCGGATAGGGATATCAATTTTTCTATTGACTTGGAGTTGGGAACCATGCCCATCTCTATTGCTCCATATTCTGTGCCTTAAGCCGAATTGAAGGAATTGAGGGATCTGTTGCAGGATTTGTTGAGTAAGGGGTTTATTTTCCCTAGTGTTTCTCCGTGGGGTGCTCGTGTGTTGTTTGTTAGGAAGAAGGATGGATCCATGAGCATGTGTATTAATTATCAACAGTTGAACAAAGTGATAGTGAAGAACAAGTATGCTCCTCGTCATATTGATGATTTGTTTGATCAGCTTCAAAATACATCTCTGTTTTCTAATAGTGATTTGAGATCCAGTTACCATTAATATATCCCTAAGATAGCCTTCAAGACTCGTTGTGGTCACTATGAGTTTCTTGTGATGTCTATCAGTTTAACTAACGCCCCTACAATATTCATTTAGTTGATGAACAGAGTGTCTGTCCTTATTTGTATTCGCGTGTGATAGTGTTCATTGATGCCATATTTGTGTACTCTAAGACTGAGGAAGACCAAGTTCGACATTTGAGAATTGTACTTCAGATATTGAGGGAAGAAAATTTTTATGCCAAGTTCTCGAAGTGTGAGTTTTGGCTTTGATTCTATTGAATTTTTGGGACACGTTGTATCCAAGAAGGGTATTCGGGTGGATCCAGCCAAGATCGAGGCAGTGAAGGGTTGGACCAGACCCACATCGATTGTTGAGATTTGGATTTTTGTGGGACTTGCGCTATTACTGATGATTTGTGTGGAGCTTCTCTACTAATGCATCTCCCTTGAAAAGGTTGACTTGTCAGATTGTGAGTTTTTAGTGGCTTTGCAAGTGTGAAGAGAGCTTTCAAAAGCTCAAGACTTTGTTGACGTCAGCTCCTGTGTTGGCTTACCCAAGGCATTTCACTATTTATTGTGATGTTGGACTCGGGTTAGGTGATGTTCTAATGAAAAAGGATATGGTAATTGTCTATGATTCTAGATAGTTGAAAACTCATGAGAGAAACTACCCTAACCATGATTTAGAATTGGCAGTTGTAGTGTTTATGCTTAAGTTGTGGCGACACTATCTCTATGGAGTTTATTGTGAGGTTTTCACGGATCATCGGATTCTTCAGTATATATAAAAGTAGAGCTACTGAAGGACTATGATATTACTTTTGTATTATCTAAGGAAGGCCTATATGGTGGTCATTGTTTTGAGTAAGAAGACTTTTAGCATAGGAAGTCTTGCCGCTATTAATGTGGAGGAGAGGCCATTGGCTAGAGATGTCCAGAGATTAGCTCACGGTTGCAGATTTCCAAGGACAAGGGTGGTTTGGTTGCTTTTATTAAAACTCGTTCTTTTTTAGTTGAGTAGATTCGTGAGAAATAGTTCGATGATGAGAAACTATGTCTCATTCGAGGCAAGGTGATGGGAGAGTGAGCCTAGGAGGTTGTCCTTTGATTCCTACGGTGTCTTGCAGATTGGAGGTATGACTTGTATGCCCAAGTAGGCGAATTGGTTCAATTGATTCTTGAGGATGGTTCCCCATATTCCATCCATCGAAGTGCAGCAAAGATGTATCATGACCTAACCCAGCCCTATTGGTGGTGTGGTATGAAGAGAGATATTGCAAATTTTGTTTCGAAGTGGTCATTGTTTCAGTTTGGAGTAAAATTTACAAATAGAACTTCTCAACTCCTGTAATTTAAAAATGATGATGCCAACCTTAAAAGTTTTACATTTCTTTGCAGAATTATGTGCGTATGTTACCAGTGGATCCACATGAACAAACACCATTCTTGAAGTGATGAAAGTGATTGGAGTCCCTTACAATAATCTCTCTCTTTGTAATCTTAGAAAAGAAATTATTCTAGTTTCATTGTGGCATTCGCCACAAACCCGTAAATTTTTATAGATCCGTAAAGGACTTTTTGGAGGAGTGTTAAGAATTCCATAAGCAAAAGTCGATGAGACTTATTTCCTGTATAAAATACTTCAATCTTATTGTTTAGGTCAATTGAGCTCCATCCTGGAGTCTTCTTCAACCCCTTGTCTCTAGCCAATGATCTCACTTCATTCACCCCCTCCCAGCTCCCATAATTAGCATAGATGTTGGACAACACTACATATTATCCAATTTTCTCTGGATCAACTTCAAACAAATTATTTGAAGCCAATTTACCCAACTCAATATTTCCATGTACTCTACATGCACCAAGAAGAGCACCCCAAACTGAAGCATCCGATTGCAAAGACATTTTTTATAAATTGGTATGCCGTGTTTAGGCCCCCAGCCGTGGCAAGCAGATCAACCATGCAGCCATAGTGCTTTAGACCAGGTTTAATGCCAAACTCTTGCTCCATCATATAAAAGTACGTTTTACCCTCATCAACTAAGCCTGAATGGCTACAAGCAGCCAATAGAGATAAAAATGTTACATGATCTATTTTAATACCTGCATTCAACAAATCATTAAACAGTTTCAGAGAAACCCTACCATTTCCATGAATACCATGACAGATATTACGCATTCCAAGGGACTGAACTCCTTCAAGGCACCTAATAAAATAATAACATGAATTCATCCAGTTTTTCACATTTTCCATAAAGGTCAATGAGGGACGTACTAACAAAGATGTCCAAATTAAGAGCTACTTTGAAAACATGCCCATTAGTCCTTGTTCCTTCTAGCAATTCCCCTAGATGAGTATAAGCAGGAAAAATTCTCACCCAAGTTCCTTGGTTTGGTTCTACGTCATCACACTCTTTTATCATGTTGTAAATTTCAATAGCCTTACTTGAGCATAACGTGTGATTATTGAGTTCCATGACACTACATCCTTAATAGGAATCTCGTCAAAAACCTTACGACTACAATGAATGAGACCCAACTTCGCGTACATATCCACAAAAACATTGCCCATAATAACATCTACCTGAATCCAAGATCTCCTTAATACAAATCCATGAACCGATCTGCAAAAATGAAAACTTTTGGTTTGAGCTATACTAGAAGCTAAGCTCACCAATGTCAACAAGTCAGGCTAAATCCCCTTTATCATCATATCTTGAAAGTACTTCAGTAGTTTTTCGAGAACAATATTCTGCTCATATGCAGCATTAAAGAGTTTCATGATACTAAATCTCTTACTACCATTATACCATCAAATACTTTTTGTGCATGTGTTAGCTCACCAAATCTAGCATACACGTTTATTAGAAGCATTCGACACAATGACATCTAATCTAGGCCAAGCTTTACAACATACAAGTGAATTGACATTCCATGCACAATATAAAGAAGCTGTGCACATGTAGGAAGGACTACTGCAATAGTCACTGTATCCATTTTTATACCCTCTAATCTCATCTAATCTAACAAGCTCAATACCCCTGTAGCATTTCCATTCTGACAAAACCCAAATATCATAGCATTCCAACAACCCATATCTCGATAATGCATGTCCCTTAAAATTCTAAAGACAATACCAGAAGATTGGAAACGATAATATATATGCACCAAGGAGGCAACTACAAACACATTCCACTCTAACCCAAGTTTAGAAGCCCAGCTGTGTACCCTTACACCATCAATTATACTATTACAAGCTTTCAACACTAGGGGAAAAGTGTAGAAGTCAGGCTTAACATCAGTTGTGGACAACATTTCGTTAAAACAATTCAGGGACTCACGGAAATGGCCATTATGAACATAAGACAATATCATAGAATTCCGAGTATAAGCATATTTATTCTCTATCATGCAAAAATTCTTCTGTGACAAAGTAACATACCAGCCAATGTTTGTGTCAACCCCATACCAGCCAATGTTTGTGTAAGCATCGTACCAATTTTTCAGCGACTACTTTTACATATCTGATTTGTATATTACCGTGTCATCATTCTAGTGACTACTTTCATGTACCTAATTTGTGTAGCACTATGCCGTCTTATCGGTGACTATTTTTTTATATTAGATTTTTGTAGCACCGTGTCATCTTTTCAATGACTATTTTTTCATGTTTAATTTTTGTAGAACTGTGCCATCCTTCCAGCGACTACTCTCTCATATCTAATATTTGTAGTATTGTTCCATCATTCCAGTGACTATTTACTTTTTTGTATCACCGTGCCATCTTTTCGGGTGACTAATTTTCATATTTAATTTGTGTAGCACCGTGCCATCCTTCCGATGACTACTTTTTTATATTTAATTTAGGTCAAACCCATCGGTGACCTAAAGTTAATACCAATTTTTCACTTAGACCCCTTAACTAAGCTTTGTTCATTTTAAACACCTCATGTGGAGGTCTATTGTGTCATTTTGACACTTTTTTTTCTAGTCGATTGCGTAGGTCACTTTATGGTCTGAAACGTTCTTCTCAAGCTTGGTTTGGGAAGTCGGGAGATATTGTTACAAAATTTGTGAGTCAAGTGATCAACTTGCAAATATCTTCTCCAAGTCCCTCATCGGTCCTCATTTTAATTACATTCGTAACGAGCTAGGTACATAAGATTTGTATGCACGAGCTTGAGGGAGAGTGTTACGATAGTAATAGTAACAAGAATAATATATACCATCCTACTTAGAATAATAATAGGAATATAAATGGTATATAAAGTCCTACTTAGGAAAGAATTGTATTGTAGTGCCCTAGTTGGAAAAGGAGTCTAATGTGGTGTCTAAGGGTCTTAGTGTAATAATGTAGAGAACAATTTAATAATATTTTTTTCTACATTTCTCACGCCACCTATTCACTTAAACTCACTAAATGTCCTCTCACAGGTGAAAGGTTTTTTTTTCTCAATTAGCACATCGAAAAAAGACTTCTCTGGATGTAATTCAAGCTACAATCAAGTAAATTAGCTCACTTGTTTATTTACGCTTGCCATCATCTACATGTAGGCCTAGACAAGGGTGTAGGATAGGTATGTTTTTTATCCTGTTGAAACTAAACATGCCTGTTTGTCTGGGAAAAGACCTAATCAACATACAAAATGCTTTTCCTTAGCTGTTTACAGTTCTGTATTAGTTATTACCACTTCTAGAAAATATACTTCTTTGTCACCTAGCCAAGAAAGAATACGAGTTGCTATCAATCATAACAACCATTGATTTGCATTTGCAGTTGAACTTTGTATGACTTAGGGCATCCCCAACCTTGCCCACTATTTTACACTCGAGTTCTCTATTTTTTTAGACAACCAACTCAAACCCAATTCTCTATTTTACAATACTAAAAAAAGAATCATTTTCTCTCTCCTCAATATTATATTATTATTATTATTATTTATATTTTAATCTTATTTTCTTATTATTTTGAAAATGGTAACTTTAGTCTATATATCCATAGGTATACTACAATAAAAGTGTAGTTCCCCTTCAAAAGTTGTACAACTTATAAAATAAAATAGTCTTAGTCTAAACTGCTACCTATAAAGATATTAAAGATATCATTTGTCCTTGTTAATATATCTTGTTCATACCAAAAATAGATTAGAGCTAAGCAGTCTATCTTGATCATCTGTAAGCTATTCTACCAACTTTCAAAACTCCTGTTGTTTCGCTCTTTCTAGATTTTCCACCAAATACATGCCGGGACAAGTTTCCATATTTTCTCCTTGTTAGAAGCATTGCTATCTCTTTTCCAGCTGCTCAGGATTCCTTTAATGCTCCCTGGTTTCACCCATATTATCCTCTTTAGACAGATGAACATTCTCCAAAATTGTTCTGTCCATGTACAATGCTAAAAAAGAAGTTTAATTGTCTCAGCATGTTCTCCACATAAAGTACATCTCAAAGCCAACTAATAGCCTCTTTTCTTTAGATTTTCATGAGTCAAAACTGCTTCTTTTGTTAATAACCACATGAAGCATTTAACTCTGTAGGATACTTTTGTTTCCAGATGATCTTCCATGGACATTCTATCTCTTGTCCAGCATTCTTGTTGAGTTCGTTTTACACTGAATTTACTGAGAATTAACCTTTGGTATCATTCTGCCGAACTAATAAGTCCTTCTTTTTAGAGAGGTTGCTGAAAGAGCCTACTGAATCTTGAAATTTTGCCACTTTTTCAATCTCCCAATGCCGAAGGTTCCTCCTTAAGAACAAATTCCATCTTTGTTTAGTCCACAATGTAGCCACAGTGGCCATTTGATGTTGGCATAAAGTGAACAATTCAGGATGCAACTGTTTCATAATGAAAAACCAATTCCACTTATCCTCCCAGAAGGATGGCTTTGACCTATCTCCCACTTCTACCTTGGTTCTGTGATATAGCACTGGCCATAGATTTCTGATTCCCCTCCATACATTGCATTTATATGGAGTACTTATCATTTTAATCATCGACTTATCTTTCATGCCATATTTTGCTATGATGACCTCAATCTAGAGCATGTTATCTTCATTTGCAAACTTCCAAAACCACTTCATCATTAGGCTCTAGTTTTGTTTCCTCAGATTTCTTATGCCTAGGCCTCCTGTGTTTTTACTCACTATCAGTTCTTTCCATTTAACAAGATGAAACTCTTTCTTATCTTGACTGACTTGCCATAAGAAATTTCTTCAAAGAGCATCAATTCTATTAGATACACTGGTAGGCATATGGAAGACTAACATCATATAAGAGGGTAATGCATCCATCACACTGTTAATTGAAGCCAATCTTCTTCCCAAGGACAAGTACTGACTCTTCCAGCTGGTGAGTCTCTTTTCACATTTCTCCAGTACCCCATTCCATATGCCTTTGGACTTAATTTTTTCTCCCAAAGGCATACCCAGGTAAGTAGTTGGAAGCTCTCCAACCTTGTCTCCTAGTGTTCTGGTCAAAACTTCCGTCTTAAGCATACTATTGATAGGATAGATGAAGATTTTCCCCCAGTTAATGTGGAGACCAGAGACAACTTCAAAATGACAAAAATAACCCTCAAAATCAGTATTTGTTTTGTCTCAGCTCCATAAAATACCAGTGTGTCATCTGCATATTGTAGATGAGTTACCTCCAAACTAGAAAGTTCTCCAGCTTGGAACCTTTTGATCCACCCCTTTCCCCTTGCTCTATTAATGAGGTTACTCATTCCATCCATAGATAATATGAATAAAAATGGGGAAACAGGATCCCCCTCTCTCAGTCCTCACTTGGAAGGGAAAAGGCCAGTGGGTACTCTTCATAAGTATAGAGAACCTGACAGTGGCAATACAATGTTTTATCCATCTTATTCACCTGGACCCAAACCCATATTTTTCAATATTAGTATAAGAAATTCCCAGTTTAAGAAGTCATAAGCTTTTTGTATGTCCAACTTGCGTACAATTCCTGGCTTATTACTCCTTTATCTGGTCTCTATGCATTCATTAGCTATCAAAGCGACATCCATAATTTGTCCGCCCTTGATAAAAGCCATCTGATGTCTATCCACTAGGCTATGTATCACTCTCTTGAGTTTCTCTACTAGAAGCTTTGCAATGATCTTGTTTACTCCCCCAATAAAACTAATGGGCCTGAAGTCTTTTAGTTCCTAAGCATCTACCTTCTTTGGGATCAAAGATACAAATGTTTCATTCAATTTCTTCTCAAAAAAGCATTGGTCATGAAAGTTTTGAATAGCTTTAACCAGATCTGAGTTGATGACATCCCAATATCGCTTGAAAAATGCCATTGAATAACCATCTGGGCCACGAGCTTTATCCCCATAACTTGCCTTAATGCTTTCTAGGATCTCTTGTAGTCAAAAGGAGCCTCTAACATGGACCTATTCTCTGCATTAATTATGGGGTAGTTCACCATTTCTAATTGGGGTCTCCACCTCTCTGTTTCTGCGTACAAGTTCTCATAAAAGTCCACTATTTCCTTTTTGATCTCCTATGGCTCCTCCTTCATCTCTTCCCCCTTTTTAACCTGTCTATTGTATTTGTCCTTCTGTCTGCATTTGCAGTTTTGCGAAAAAAATTGGTGTTTCTATCTCCATCCTTAAGACATGTTATCCTGGACCTTCATCTCCTAGTTATCTCCTCTTTCTTTGCAATTTCTTTAAATTCATTATGAACATCATTCTAGATACTACTTCTTCTCCTTGCGACATTCTATGTTCCTAAATTTCCTCCATATCTGCCAACTGTGCCAGCACAAACTGTTTCTAAATTCCCACATTCCATTGAGTCGATTTAATCCACTCCTTTAGTTTATACTTCAATTCCCTCAATTTGGAGATCAAAACAAAGTCAGGGCTTCCATTGCTAGGAAAAGACTCCCACCATGTCTTGATCTTTTTCTTATTTCATAATATATTTTCCTTTCTTTTTTCAAGTAACCACTTTATATAATTTTCATGTAATATAAAATTATATTTTTTAAATTTTTATTTAATATAAAATTGTATTTTATTCTAAATTTCTAAATGAAATAAATTGCAGGAAAATATTATATAATATGTAAATTAATGAACATAACTTTCTTGCAAAATTGTTGTGATAACATTATTATATTATGTATTGTATCGTTATTTTGTATTTAAATTATGTTTTTTTTGAAACAGGTAAGGTTGAATTCTTCAGCATTAAAGGTATGTTGGCTACCTCCAAAAAGGAATAAATACAGATTTCCTATCAAATCTATAATCTGGTCTATATCATCTTTACAAAGCTGTTTATACCAAAAGTATAGAGATACTGCGCAATTCCATTTAACTTTGTGGATGGAATTAGATATATCTTTAAAACATCTTCCATTTCTTTCTTTCCATACTGACCATCATACACATGATGGTATTAGCTTCCACCTTCTCTTTTGACTCTTACTGCCTCCCCTCCTAATCCAACAGCTCAACAAATCTTATGTATGTTCTGGCATTGTCCAGTTCACGCTTGTGATGTTGAGAAACAAGTTCCAAATTTGAGTAGTAAAGTTACAATGCAGGAAGAGATGGCTATTTGTTTCCCCTGTCAAGTTGCACAAAAAACACCTAGGAACCAGTTGTTTGCCTTTCTTTTGTAGAATTTCTTCTGTTAAACATGCCCTCTTTATCACTAACCAGGTGAAAGACTTTACTTTTGTAGGAATGTCATCTTCCAAAAGTAGCTCCAATTATATTTTGGGCCCCTATCATCCCCATTATTCCTCTTTTGTAGGCTTTGTTGACTGAGAAGACTCCATCTTTGCTATGTTTCCACATGATCATGTCTGTTGCTGTTGTAGTTATAATCACTCCAGCTATTTTTTCCAGTAGCGCTGTCATCCTCTCCATCTCCTAGTCATTAAGTAGTCTTCTTAAAGATATGTCCCATCCCAGTTCTATCCAACAATTACTAACTCTAGCATCAGGGTCTTCACATATTAGAAACAAATCTGGAAAAATTTCTCTGAGAAAAGTTTGAGCTATCCAACCATCTTTCCAAAATTTAGTTTTGTTTCCATTACCCACCTTAATATACATGTTTCCTTCGATTTGTGGCCATAGGTTCCTGATTGTTCTCCATACCCCGACTCCATATGGTTCGGAGGTGGTTTTTGTACACCAAGGATTTGTTCTCCATATTTTGCTACAATAACCTCCTTCTAGAGTGCTGCATCTTCCTCAGTGTATCTACATAGCCATTTAATCAAAAGGCTTTCATTTCATAGCCTCAAATTTCTGATCCCTAAATCCTCTCTTTCTTTACTAAGAAGAACATTCTTCCAGTTGATTAAGGTATAACCCTTTTCCTCCTTATTGCTTTTCCATAGGAAGTTTCTTCTAAGTTTATCTAGTTTTTCACCACCTTCGTTGGGATTGGAAATAGGGACATCACATAGGTTGGTAAAGAGTCCAGAACGGAGTTTATGTGGATCAATCTACCACTTTATCTATTTACTGCCAAATCCCATTTGTCTGAGAGTATTCAGAAGGAAAGACCAATTCACATGGTCATAGGCTTTCTGAATATCTAATTTGCACATTAAACCAGGGGCTCCTCCTTTCATTCTTGAGTCAATGCATTCACTAGCAATGAGTGTTGCATCCATGATTTGCCTCCCCTTTATAAAAGTCATTTGATGTTTGTTGATCAATTTCAATACCACTTTTTTTAGAATTTCAACCAACAATCTAGCAATGATCTTGTAGACTCCCCCCACCAGGCTGATTGGCCTGAAATCCTTCGACTCTGATGCTCCAGGTTTTTTTGGGATTAAAGCAATAAAGGTTACATTAAATCTCTTCTCAAAAATCTAATTAGAATGAAAATTTTGAATTGTATTTGTGATTTCTTCCTTAAACAGGGCCCAAAAAGTCTGAAAGAATATTATCATATATCCATGTATTTAAATTATTATGTTATGCATTGTATATTCGAATGGAAATTTTCATCTTATCATTTTAATTTTGTGGATTCTTCATAGTGAAAATTATTAATAATATCAAATTATATTAACGTTATGAAAATTTAAAAAAGTTGAAATATTTTTAATTTCGGATGAAAATAATATATATTAAATAATACTGTTTTTTAAAACGTTATATTACATTTAAAAAGAATAGTGTATATTAAAGATTTAATTAATGGACTTATATGAAAAATAATATGTTAATTATAAAATAATAATAATAATAAAATAACCACAAAGTAAAATAAAGAGGTGATTAGTAGTTCTCCAACCTCTCTCTAAATGGAGAATAGAGAGACAATTAAAGTGTGGTTGGAGAGTCCATTTTTTATTTTACTCTCCAAATATATATAATGAAGAGTAATATAGAGGCGGGTTGGAGATTGTCTTAGAAATGCAAATTAATATCCGCAAATAAAATCTAAGCAATGTTAGATAGATGTCTTGCCACATCTTCAATCAAACAAGAATGATTTAGATAAATGCTTGCAGTTATATGATACAGATCCATAAGATAAAAATTACATCACATTGTTCTTACTTGTCTCTGTGACATGTCAATATTGACCTCAACACAGACATGACACTATTGATCCTGACAAGATGTAGATACTCTTCTTACCAGCCTGTTTGTGCAACCGAAAAGTAGCACTAGTTGTTCCAACAAAACTAAGATTGTCATTTCTTCAAATGACAACTTTTCCATTCCTATGTAGTGAGTGAAAAAAGGTTCAAAACGTGGTATCACATTTAACGAACTACATTATAATCAGATTTTTTTTAGAATGATAAGCATACCCACATTAGAATTACTATATGACCAGTCAAACATTTTTTTTCTTTGCAAACCAGAATCAATCAGCTGTTAATTCAAGGAAAGAGTGTGATGGTTGCATAAGTAAGAAGCTTGTTTTTTATCTTATAAATTAGCAAAGAAGCTTGCTTTTCCAGAGTCCACTTGTGAGATCACACTGCTATGTTATTATTTTTTTAAACTGAAGAACACCAAATCAGTTGTTAAACAGAATGAGATTTTAAGTTGTTACCTAAGGATGAATTAGCGAAACAATACAAATAGTGACAATCATCCAAACAAGCTGTTAATAATGAACCCAATAAGAAAACACGAAACAAGTAAAATGCTAAAGAAACTATTTCTAAAGCAATAAAGAGCATAATGGAGCTTATATTATATATTTACACAATTTTGACTTATTGTCCCAATGAAGTTACTGGCTTAAAACAGTGAATCGATAAAACTGACACCATTAGAGAATAGACCATGTATATATTCATATTTGCTGTAATTAGCACAACAGAGACCTATTACTTATATCCATCAACTCCAAAAATGCACTAGTTTTGGAGTATCGATACATAAGGGTGGGCATAAATATTGGAAAACTGAAACACCGAACTGAATCAAATTTTTTTGATATTTTAGTTTCAGTATTTCAGTTTTCGGTTCGGTATTTGGTTTATATTTTTATATTTTTTGGTATTTTGGTACGGCTTTCGATACGTATTTTTTTGTTTTTCGGTATTTCGATTTAAATCGAAATATTATATATTTATATTTATATTAATTGTTTATGTTAAATAATTTTTTTAAAAAAAGAAATCAAAATCTGAAAAGTGAAAAGTAAAAGTTACTTTAACTTTTTTAACTTTGTCTTTTATACTTTAATACTTTTACTTTATACTACTTTATAGAAAATAGAAACCCTAATCTGAAAAGTGAAAATAATTCATCTACCTCAATTCATTCTTCCAAGTTCCTTTCAATTTTCTTCATTCTTCATTCTTTCAAGAAGTGGGCAGCGAATTCAGACGGGCAGTGAATTCAGAGGCCAGCCGCCAGCGAGTTCAGAGTCTTCAGACGGCCAACGAGTTCAGACGGCCAGCGATCGGCGACCAGCTGACCACTAATCAGTTTTGTTTTTCTTCTTTGTTCTTTCATTTTTTCTTTCTGATTTTTGCTTAGTGTGAATTTATTGTGAAATAATTGTTTTTAATATAAATGGCTGAACAAAATCAATTAAATATGGGTGTAGCTGATCAAAGTCGAATAAGTATGGCTGAATCTACGAACAATACACCTATGAATAGCAATGATCCGTCAATTGGAACAGAAATAACCAAAAAAAAAGAAATGAATCCTAGATCTCCTGTTTGACAACACTTTGAAAAGATTTTTGAAATTGGTGCATTAGTTAAACCAAAGTGTTACATTGTAAACAATACTATGGTGCCAATACAACCAGAAATGGAACAAGTGGACTAAAACAACATTTGACTTACCGGTGTAAAGTGTAGAAGCCCCCGACTGTTGCATCTGGTATTCAAAAATTGTTAAATATTCAAAGTAACAACTTAAAGACTTGGAAATTTGAGCAAGAGGTATGTAGGATAGATTTAGTTGAGATGATAATTTTGGATGAACTACCTTTTAGTTTGGTTGAAAAAGAAGGTTTTAAGAAGTTTATGAGTAAAGTCCAACCTTTGTTTCATATTCCTTCTCGTAGAACCATAACAAGGGATTGTAATGAAGTTTTTGGTGAATTGAGAATAAATTTGAAACAATATTTAAGAGAAATACAACCAAGAATCTGTCTCACAATAGACACATGGACTTCAATGCAAAGAATCAATTATATGTGTTTGACTGCTCACTTTATTGATAGGAATTTGGTGCTTCATAAAAGAATATTGAATTTTTGTCCTATCACTAGTCATAAAGGTGAGCATTTGGCTGAGTCTATTAGTAATTGTTTACTTGATTGGAAGTTGGATAATATTTATACAGTTACGGTTGATAATGCCTCTTCAAATAATGTGGCAGTTTTGGAGTTGTCCAAAAAATTAGATATGTGGGGAACTAATATGATGGAAGGTAATCATCTCCATGTGAGATGTATGACTCATATACTTAATTTAATTGTGCAAGATGGTTTGAAAGAAATTGGTCCTTCTATCAAATTGGTGAGACAAATGGTGAAATATGTTAGATCATCTTCTTCAAGGACAAGAAACTTCTTGAAATGTGTTGAAATGCAAAATATAGAATGTGATAAGATGTTGTCTTTAGATGTTCCTACTGGGTGGAATTCCACCTATTTGATGTTAGACACAGAAGAAAAGTTTGAGAAGACTTTTGAGAGGTTTGATCTTTATGATGGTAATTTTAATTCTTTTCTTGCTACCGATGTTTGTGCAGGTGGAAGTATAGCATGTTCAATTCAATATGAAGATTGGGATAATATGAGGAATGTCACAAAGTTTCTTGAAAAATTTTATGAGCTCAGTTTGAAAGTTTCAGGTTCACGGTATGTTACTTGTAATGTTCATTTTGAGGATATATGTGAACTTGATGCTTATTTGAAATTATGTATAGCAAGTGATGACCTTGATTTGAGTAAAATGACTTCAGGAATGAAAGAAAAATTCAAGAAATATTGGGGTACTGTTGAAAAAATGAACAAAATGATTTTTATTGCTTCTGTTTTGGATCCTCGCAATAAATTTGTGTATGTTAGTTTTGCTCTTGAAAATTTACTTGGGGAAGAACGGAAAATGTAGTGAATACGAAAGTAGAGGCCTACTTAAGGGATTTTTTTGTGATATATATAAGTATGAAAAATGTTCTAAAAGCCAACCATCTTCATCTGACTCATCTGATTCTTTTGCTTGTGGTATTTCTCAAAATGTGTCCAAACATTCTTTGAGAACTAAGTTGCTCTTGAAGAAACAAAATCAAGATTCTGGAAGTTTAGGTGTTAAATCTGAGTTGGATAAGTATCTTCTTGAAGACCAAGAGCTTGAATTTGGAGATTTTGATATTTTGAGTTGGTGGAAAGTTAATTTTCCTAGATTTCCTATAATTTCACAGTTGACTCGAGATGTATTGGCTATTCCTATGTCGAGTGTGTCATGGGAATGTGCATTTAGCACCGATGGTCGTATTCTAGATCCCTTTAGAAGGTTATTGACTTCCAAATGTGTGCAATGTCTTATTTGTGTCCAAGATTGACTTAGACAAGAAACTAAGTCTATTTGTGTTGAAGAAAGTTTGGAGTTTCTTGAAAAGATTGAACTTGATAAGATTTTTAATTTTTATTTATTTTTGGAAAAAATAAAATACTTATTGTGTTGTATCTTGTATGACATGTTTGTTTTTCTTATTTATAGAGATGGAAAATAGTGGAAGAAACTCTTCCATTGTTGATATATGATTGACTTGCAAGGGGTGAGTTCAATACATCATTTATTTAATCCTATCATTTTTTAATCTTAAAAGTAGTATTATAACATTTGATTTTATCTTAAAAGGTCCAAGAGTCAAGACAATGAAGAAGACGTACAGTACTAAGTTTTATTAGTAATTTTGTTGACATGTGACACTTGAAAGTTGAAAGTGGTCTCATGGAAGAAGGTCAAGAAAACTCACTATTTTTGTTTGTTATTGTTTACATTTGAATTGAAAGTGATCTCATGGAAGAAGACAAGAAGTTTAAAATACATTGCTTGTTGCTCATTATTGTTTATTATGTTGGCACTAGAATTCTAGAAAGTTGAAACTTGAAAGTGGTCTTAACTCTCATGGAAGACTGTATTGTTACTTGTTAGATTGTTATTATGTTGTATTTTTGAAGACATTAACTACAATGCACTTTTGTTTTAGTGACATGTTAATTAAAAATTGTGTGTTTTAGTGACACTATGAATTTAAAATTTGTGGTGTTAATGCCTAATGTCATATTGATATATTGATATTTGGTAGTAATGCACTTCTTTGATGTAATTACAATGCACTTCTTTGATGTAACTATTGTCTATTTTTAGCCCATTAAGTTGAAAAATCAAACAAAAAAATTGTAAAGTTTAAAATTTTAAAAAGACCACTAAGCAGACCCATTGAAAAAATAAAATAAAAAAGCCGAACCGAATTACTAAAAACTGAATCGAAATAATAAAAACTGAATCGAACCAAATTATTTCGATTTGATATTCGGTACACATTTTACAAGAACCAAAAACCCCAAAAAATCGAAACTGAACCGAAATACCAAATGTCCACCCCTATCGACACACGCCTGTCGATATTTTTGAAAAGTACAAGCAACAAAGTGGAAACTTACTTGAAAGGTGTATGATGGAAGCATGGAAGATAACATAGAGAAGAGGAGGAGGAGGAGCAGCAGTAGCAGCTTCGAACAATCTCCATGTATTTTTTAGATTATTTGGCTCTACGAGAACAAGAGATCTTTGAATTTCGCCAGAGAGACTGAGTAGATTCACCGGACTTCAGCGAAGAGAGAAATTGAGAGTACAATTTCGCCGCTGGAAAGAGTAACATGAAATTGGGGAGAAATAGATAAATGAGTTGGTCCATTCGACCCGTTAAGAGCAATTTGGGCCTTGAGTTTAAAATCCACTTGGGCCTAGTAGTTCATGCATAAATTGCACATAGATCCACTTGGAAAACCTCTATTTCAAAAATAGATATATTTAAATTTTAGTCATCAGTTAAAATTTCAATCTATTGGTTTGAAATTTGTAATGTAAAAGCCTGTCACTACCCAATTGTGGTCCATGACCGGCGCTAAGGGGAGAATCCTAAAGTAAGCCTTACCATAATTCTACAAAAAATCGAACAAAGTTTTCTTTGTTTTTTTGCGCCTATTCTGAATTTTTCCTGTCTTGAAAATTTTCAACACTACAAATAGCAACTACAAGTCAAAATACATAATATCCACGGATGATTTAATTGACACGCAATAATATCAATTTATCTCTAAATTTGTATTTTTTTAATCTCCATAATGTTGTCATTCTCACAATACTGGTGTTGAAAAATCAAGTATGTCACCTCGATCACTTAGTTTAGCTTCTTCCAACAACCTATATTGATACAAAACCAACCTATATATCAACTCGTAAATGATCATATAATGGGTCCGATTATGTCAATTTAAGAAAAATTTCTTATTTTTTCGAATATGATCTTTAGTTCTCTGTTATACAAATTTGTTGTAATTCATGAAAAGATATTACATCTAGTCTTTTATTTTTCTGTGTCTTAGCACTAATAATATTATATGTAAAAGGTCAACCATATTTATATTTATTAAACACAATCTTTGAGTAGAGCTCGTCCTCACTTATATTTTAGCATCACTATGTAACTCAACTAGTGATTCTAGGAATATATTTTGGCATTAGAAGAATAAAATTTGTCATTCTCGGATACTAAAGTTCATATGAAGTTTGTTACTATCGTTTTAACCTAATCCGATAATGCATAAATAATCATGTTAAAGAAATAAAATACCTTGAAATCCATATTGACAAATGACAACAATAGGGGTTCCACTTCTTCTTCATTAACCAGTTTCTTGATATTGAAATTCTTCGTGCACTTTCACAGAAAGAGAGACAAGGGACCTGTTCGCTTCTTTTCTTCTTTTTTGCACGAGTTGTGGGCAACAACAACCTCTTCATCCCAAAATCTCTTTGGCTATTTTTTTAAATTGCGTTGCATCTTTTTTTGGAAAAATTATCTATTATCATATTTTCTTATATTTTCTACCACTTAAAAAAATAATCAAAAATCTCATTTTTTTGATCTCATCATTATTTTTTAGGATACATTAATTTGAAATCTTCTATCCATGACTGTTCTTTCTTTTTCACTCCAGAAATCTCACAACACAGTTACTTACATTAACCTATATTTGAATTTCAAATATTTTTTCTTTCCAATAAATGAATCAAGTTATTCAAGATGTAGATTTTTTTCAATCACTTCACTTTTCGATTTCTTTTAGTTTTTTTTTTAAAAGTATCTTAAAATATTACTGAATCTTTTACTTCCGGTCTCTTTAAGGAAGAGAGATAGAAAAACCTTGCTAACCCACATAGTTCATCTTGGAATGCATTTGAAATGATTCTAGGAATTTCTAATAACGGTCTTGATATACTTCATTCCATTGGATCGATCTTTCAATTATTTCGGCTTACTTTCAATGTATATCGCTTATTTTAATTCTTAAATTAGTCTTTTTAGTGTTAGTACTGATTCAACACATCACTGATATAATAACTTTTGTGTTATGCATTGTATCATGTTCATATTTAAGGTATTGATACATAACTCTAAAGTTGTTGAATCTTTGATTAACATTTATCATGTTCAATATAAATATACTTGATATAAACTTTTGTAATGTATCACACACAAAAAAATATGTTATTTGGAACAATTACACATTAATGTTTTTTAAAAATAAAATAAAATATAGTATTTCTCAAAAAATAAATAAATAAATAATAATGTGTCACGCACTAATTCTTTAGGCATGATATGTAAATTCAAATTCATACTACATCTGATACATAACAATTACCAAACAATAACGTATCGATCTCAAATCTAAAATTTTTTATGGGCAACAGTTTCTTATTTAATGTATCTAGAAGAACAACACTTATCAATTTAAATTGAACGGATCTTTCATGATGTATTTTCTCAAAATTTTTGATAATTTTGAATCAAAATTGAAATGATCTTCAATGAACTAGAAGAATGATTTTGAAATTTTCAACAATTTTGAATCAAAACTTAAAGGATCTACAATGAACTGGGAGAAGAATTTTGAATTTCAAAATTTTGACAATCTTGAATCAAAATTGATCGAATTTTCGATGAACTCAAAGATTCAGAAAAGAAATCGTTTGTCCAACAACAATTCCATCACTTTTGTATCCTTAATAACTCACCTCGCTTACCAAAATTTCGACAAAAGTTTATGAATCAAATTTGAAAGATTTCTTGGCTGAATAGGTCATGTATGATACACTAATTTAAGCGAAGATTGGGTAATGTTCCAATAAATTTCAATGTATATACTTGTAAACCACTACAAGAAAAACCACATTTCCCAACAAATGTTTTTGTTGCCACATATTGGATGTTGTTGCCAAAAGTATTTTTTATAACAATAAAAAAGTTGTTGCAATAAATGCTGATTGGAAAAGCTTTTGCAACAACAAAATATGTTATTGCTAAAAATGACTCCATGCAACCCAAAATATTGTTGCCTTACATTTCTATAATGGTGGCTTATAAAAATTTTCGCAACAAAATTTAATGTTGCCATAAATTAATTTATCTACCAACAATATTAGTTGTTGGAAAAACTTAAGAGAAGTTAGTTAGTAATTTATTAGAAAAACTTTTAGTGACAATAATATTTACTGCAATAGATCAATTACTTTCCATACACCTTTAGCAACAATTTGTACACAATACTTATTTCGTTTAGAAGTATCAACAAATATTTAAATTAAAAATTATATAAATTCATAAAGGTCAATACATATGATTGATATACTAGATATTTACTGTCAAAAACCTAAACACTTCTACATATATCTTTACTTGTAAAAAAAAATAAGCATATATATATATATATATATCTATATACAAGATCATAATATTCTAATCCTACTAATAATTTTCAAAAAATAAAGATAATCAAAGATTCCGTAGTTAAACTGATTGGGGACACAAGGAAACAAAGAAGTTAGGCGAGAAAACTCCTGTTGTTTTCAAGAAAGGAGTATCTAAGGAAGAAGCAAACCAAATTATTGAGAAAATGAAAGTTGTTATGGAATGACTATGAATATAATATCAGGTTCATCCAAAAGTATTTCAAAATTAGATTATGCTTCATTCAACTATACAGTCTTCTTTTCACTCCTTTCCCAAAACCAGTCGACGTGGCTCACGGATAATTTTGTCCATCGTGTGTGAACATGCTTAGCTGAAGATAAACACAAGTTAGTTTTAGATTACTCTTCTTTGATTCTACCTTGGGATTATTGATTCTTTTCTTATGGGTAGTAATTATGTTCTTGTTTTAATATGTTATTTGCAGATTCCTTATGAATAGTAGTGATGAACTTGCATCTTTTGCAAATAAAAAATAATAAAATAAAGAGACATGTGTAAAGTATTTATGTCACTAGTGGAAGTCAACTCACCGACATAGCCATTTTAAGGAGTGCTTCAAAATGCTTGTTTCTCCATACCTATCATCAAGTAGAAAATCGACAATGATATATTGGTTATCATCCTATTGTAAGACACATGAACACATTGAAAGAAAGAGCTTCCACACGCACATTACTTTATTCCAATCCTTTACAGATGATTCTTATTCCTTATCCATTGGGCTCTCTCTTGTACAATTATGAAAAGAAAAATATCACAGTAAAAAAACCTTGACCTATTTTGCTTTTTCTTGGATTCTCTAAATCTCTAGAATGATTTTTTATCCTCAAATCAAATTAACTATTTTTTAAGTTGGAAAGTTATAACACAATAAAAATAAATTAATCATCAATCAATCTATTTGAAGAGTCCAATATATTCTTACCATCACAACAATGATATAGAGAAACTAAGTTTTTACATTTCATATATCAATTAGTGAGCAATTGCCATGGATGAATACTCGTAACAAAATTACCTTGTTCAATTGGTAATTTGCTTATCGAATCAAACGAATTTACTCTATGTTCACTCAGGCATAACCCAGTTTCTATTCCCTAATTCACAACATCAAAAAAAAAAAAAATACAACTAAATCTAGAAGAATAGAATCATGCCATATAAAGTCTTAATCCAAACATGAAAATACTTTGATTGAATTGGAGAAAGTGAGAGTCAGATGTGAAATTAAGAAGAGGGAGTGGAATTTTGGTGCGAAAGGGGGAAATAGAACAGCCGCTTTATTTTTCACTTAAATTTGAGTAAGATTAATTAATTTCAGGCAACAATTAAAAAAAGTTGTTGAGAAAGTTAAATATATATGTCATCAAACTTTCAGAAAAGAATTATTCATGTCATTCGTCAAAAGTTTGGCTCATTTATGTTGTTATTATTAAAGAAAAGGCTCATTCATGCCATTTTTTTACCGATTTTTTGAAACCATTTTTTACACACCAAATAAGGTTTAACACTTTTCTATTGATGTTTTTTGGATCAAATGTATGTTTTTTGCTTTTACATTTCTAAGAACACCAAGAACACATAAGAACATTAAAAATTTCTAAATTTCAAACTTATTTGATTCTTTACGAACCGCTTCAAATTTCAAGAGTAGTTTCGCTCCAAGCTAGATACCAAAACTCAATTTCTTTTGAGCTTGAATTCAACCTAACTCAATAAGACTCAATTGAAATTTCTTTAAAGTTTCAAAACTTCAACATTCTTTAATGGTACATTCTTCACATCTTCAAATCGTTTGAAATTTTGAACATTAACTCAATGAACACCAGTCAACAAAGATCTAATGTAAAAAACTACAAAAACAAGAATTAAAAAAATTGAAATTTTGGGACTGATTTTTGTTTTTTAGAATATATTTTTTAAATATGGGTGAATTTTCTGAACTCAACAAATGATTTTAGAATTTTAGTTTTTTTAAAAAAGAATTGTAGCAGAAATTTGAGATGATTTCGTGAAGAATTGGAGATGTTGAAAATTTGGGAGTTATTTATGTTCTTCATTTGTTCTTGGTGTATTTAAAGAAAAACAACAAAAAATTATACATTTGATCCAAAAATACAAATAGAAAAGTGTAAAACCTTGTTTGGTGTGTAAAAAATAATTTTGCAAAATTGGAGTTAAAAAAGATGGCATGGATGAGACTTTTCTTTAAAAGCAATGGCATAAATGAGCCAAACTTTTAACGGATGCCATCAATGAGTTTTTTAAAAGTTCGATGGCATATTTGAGTCTTTTCCCATTTTATATTCTCTTTCCTTTAAAAGTGTAACTGGTTTTGTTTTAATGCATCATATTTAATGTCTTTTTTGTTATGTATCCGGATAACACTGATTTTAAGGAATTTTTATAAATTGAAAAAGAATAGAAATAGATTGTAATTTAGATCTTTACGCTATGAAATTTATGTAAGTTATACTTTTTTCTTGTTTCCTTGGGGTTACTTAATAATGTATTTTTATTACTTAAATATGGGATATACCTGTAAAAAATGATAAAATTAATTTTTGGAATATTATAGATTTTTCTAGTATAGTTTCTAGAATGACTTGGTGTAGTACTTAGAATAATTATCTTGAAGATATATCTAGATATTCTAGAGAATGTGCTAGAAGATAAGTTCACTAAAACTTTCTTGAAGATATTTTTGTAGTAAATAATAGAATAGTCTAGAACTTGTAGTATTTAGGATAATCCATAGGTTAGTATAAATATGGGATGATATTGTACAATTGTAATCAACCAAAGCAACTCAAGAACAACCTAATAAAAGAGTATTCTTCCATAAACAAGTTATCCTTTCTAGCTTCCTCTTCTTTAGTTGAATCTTCCGATCTTGGTTAATGATCTCGGGCTAGCAGAATGTTTACCAATTATACTTTTCTTCTGTTATTCTCTACATGGTATCAGAGTCATAACCATACGTTGATTTTTGTGTGTTATTTCAAGATTTATCTAGAGGTAAATTCAACTACTTTGTCTAAATGGATTTTAGCGGCCGTGTCAATGGATTGGGGATGAAGTTGTTAAATCAGTCCAATTACAAGGTATGAAAGACATGTATGGAATCATACCTTGTGGGAGAGGATTTGTGGGATGTCGTTAATGGGAATGACACAGTCCTCTTGTTGACGGACCAAAATAAGCAGTACATGCAAGAAGTGAAAGCAGGTAATGTGAAGGTAGAGTTCACTATGAAGAGGAAAATCTCCTCCGATTTGTTTGATCACATTATAAAGTGTAAATTAGCTCACGAGATATGGAGGACCCTCGATTGCATGTTCAACTCGAAGAATGAAGCTCGACTGCAGATATTGGAGAATGAATTGGCTAACACCACTCAAGGTAACCTTTCTATTTCCGAGTACTTTTTGAAGATTAACAACTTATGTTCTGAGATATCTTTGTTGAATCTAGAAGAGGCTATCTCTGAAGCACAAATGAGAAGAATTCTCATTCGTGATTTGAAGTCTTTATATATTCCATTTGTGACGTCGATTTAAGGATGGACTCAACAACCATCCTTAGAGGAGTTTAAAAATTTATTGTCGTCACAAGAAATACTAGCTAAGCAATTGTCTAGTGTATTTGTCAAAGGAGAATAAAAAGCTCTTGTAGCCAACAAGAGGAACTTTAACGGAAAAACAAGAGATATGTCACACTCTCGCTCCTCAGGTGGTTCACACTCATATAGAGAGAAGCAAGAGTCTTCTAACTATTATGGTCAGAAGCCTCTCAGATGTTTGTTGATACTCAATTTTGACTCTCCCCAATAATAATTAATTTTCAAAGCTTCGATTTCAAACGATCTAAAATAATTAGTTTTATAAAATTTTAGGGAAATATAAAATTGCAAATTATGTTAAATAATATGTCTTATATAATTGCATATATAACTAGTGTATTTTATAAACACTTCAAAAACAATCTTAAAAGATTTTAAGTTTTAGTAAACTTTTATTAAATTAGTTTAGTTTAAATTATAGTTATATTTTTGGATCACTACCTTGCAATTTAATTAATCATTTTATGTCATTAAGATTCAAAGGCTCCTAAATTAAATTATATTAATTTATCTTGTTTAAATATTAATTTGCTAATCACCTGAACTTGGTCAAACTAACCTTTTAATTAGACAAGATTTCAAGACAATTTTGGGCCTGTCGCTACAATCCTTCTTTAAATCCAATTTCAAAAGGCCCAATTCCAACTCAAACGTATCATCCAACCCAATGCTTGATCCGACCCATTCCCTATTTAATTTCTATTTTTTCAGCCTACTCTCTATTTCGAGTAACCAGTGACCCAAACCCGACCCATTCCTATTTTTCCAGCGCCCCAGCACAATTCTTTAAACCGACCCAGCCAATCATCTTCCCAAAAAGAAGAATATCCAATTCTTAACCTAGTTGACCCGACCTAGACTCGCGCTTCTTCTTTTTCTTTAGCCAAACGATGCAGAAGCAGGGGAAAAACCCAAAAATTCTAGCAACCCAAACGTGAAATTAGCAAGAATAGAAACCCATAAAATCTCGATCCCAATTAATCGAGACCATGTCGAGCAGTCCAACAGGTCGTGACCCGAACTGTCTTGCCCGTGTTGTCTTCCCTAGTACGATACTACTGTTCGCAACATCAAAAGAAGCCACGAGGCATGCACTTTCCATTCTGATGGTTCGAGATGATGCCACATCGATCAACAAGGATGTTATAATCGATGGAATCTTCGATTCTCCTTTCCTCTTCCGAAATGGAGTTGAAACATCTGAAAAGGGAGTTTAGCTTAGCTGGTGAAAAGTTTAGGCGTTCTGAATTTTGAATTGAGGCTCGATTTTGGTAAAAAAAATTTCACCCATTTCCCCCACTTTTCCCAAACCCTAGTTCCCTGCTATATATTGCTTATTATTCACTGTTGAAAGGGGGGATTTTTTTAAAAAGCTTCTGGGAGCTTTTCTGTTGGTTGGAGAATATTTAGGAGGAAATTTTTGGAAATTGGATTTGGAGAAAAGTTTTCGGGAGCCTTACTTAGCAAGAATATAAAGAAAGCTTGAACTAGCACTAAAAAGACGCACTATAGACAATTACGAATATATATCTTTTCAAATTTTTGCCCGTTTTCCTTGTTTGCTATCCGAGTCTGGTACTCGTGATAGAAGTCTCTTTACAGTGGTGGCATAGCTCGCCCCTTGCTACTCGTCGTCTTGTCGCTGCACCAGAAAAGGTGATCCTTCTTCCTTTTTTTCTTTTCTTTTCTCAGTGTTCATCTTGCCTCTGTATCCATCTCTATATGATATGTTTGATGTATGGGAATGTTCTGCTACATGACTACTTGTTTTGCTGGTCACTATTGGTTTGTTGTTGATTATTCGATGTGCACATGTTTTCTTAGTCGTTTCAGTGATCTAGTCCTATGTCAAGTTAAAGCGTAGTGAGTTAGGATTTGGCATGTTGGTTTATCGGCTTCTTAATAGGAGTTTGCTTTGTTTACTCTTGCTTCTTGTGTGTTTGTTTTGAGTGGACTCGAAGCTCCGTCTTCTTCCCTTCTTGACCTTCAAGTCCAAAATTTTTATTTATTATTATTTTTGATATTGTTGTCCTCAGGTAAGAAGCACGAACTTGTTTCGGGTTATTTAAATAACTGTTAATCACTCGATGTTTGATGCTTGGTAATAAATTTCCAGCATGTTGTGGCTAATTAAATCATAGTGGTGTTTTTTATGTTATTTATTTATTTCGTCCTAATTTGAAGTGATCTATCGTGTTTTTAGCTCGATGTCTATCGCAGCATTCAGGTGGTACCTTTGCTCAATGATACTCCTTTTCTTTGTGTTTGTATATTTAGACTGAGCTTATGTCCAACGTGTATTTTTAAAAATTGGGCTGCTTGGTTTCGATTATTTGCAGTCATGTTTTAGCTTTCTTTCTTTCTTCTTCATCCGCCGCTCAAAAGAATTGGGTTCGTTGTTCCTTACAAATTTTTCTGCCTTCTTCCTCTCCTTTCATGTGTTAATCCAACATCCCTAGACACCATTGAATAGAGTTGGTAAGACTATAGAACGAGATGTTGTTATTTGCAGCATGTTTTCCTCTCAACATTGTTAGTTGTTGTGGATTATTGGCTAAGTATGTCCCCATATTTTATTGTGTTCATAAGTTTATGTCTGGGTCACTGTTTCATGTTGAACTTTTTTTATGTTGTTAATTTGGCTTAACTTCCACTGAATCTTGCTTTAAATGATATCTCCTCATTAAATGTTTCAAAAATGCTAATGGTGTAATTTTATTTTTGTTGTTGCATGTGATTCTTTCGAGTCTATTGGGGACTATCTTCCAATCTTTGCATATTGAGTTTGGTCCTTCAAGACCCAATTTTCCTTTATCGAGTCAACTGGGTTGACGGAAACCGAGGAAGCAGATCAAGAATTGAAGAGCTTAGGTTAGGGCCCACATCTTATTTTGCTTTTAGATGTATTTGTTAAGTATTAGGCCCGAAGCCTAAATAAAAAAATATTTACCTTTCATGATTGGTTTAGGACAGGTACCAAATTGAGTGGGCCTAAGGCCCAAAACTAAAACGGATCCAAACACCGTTCTAGGTGGACAGGAACGGAATTTGGATCCAACCCTCTCTTTCTCTTACCTTATCGCTATGTTGTTTATCATTCATTGTCGTTAGTCTTAGGGTTAAAAATTCAAATTTCCAGCAAGACGTCAGTTCGTTTTAACCACTTAATCAAGTCAACCAAACCTAATATATATTTAAAAATATAAATTTTGCAAGTTAGATATCTCACATAGAAAGTAGGTCGATATTTCATCATTAAGGGATCCTAAATTATTTTAAAAATCAACTAAGTTACACCTTTTAACCAAACAAATTAGTTCTTGGATAATCACAAGTTAGCGAATATTTTAGGTGTCGTAAAAACCTTCCTAAAATATTAATAAGAACCTACGAACCCCCTTTAAGGTTTTCAATTGATTTTTTGTGCAAATATTTTGAAAACAAAGGTTTCTTGATTTTTCCTAAAATTAAGTGGCGACTCTAAAGTCAGTCTTAAACCATAAATAAATATTTTATCTTTAAATAAAATAGAATAACGACTCTGCTTGGGATTTAACGGTTCTAACCCTTAAACTAACTAACTTGACTATGTGTAATTAACTGTTTAGTTTTATATATTACATTATTAAATTGTCACATTCCAGGGCATATCATATTTCGTCAAACGAAAGTTGTGTTAATTATCACTTAAATGACGAGTATGGGGGTTCACAATCGTTCGTTAAACGAATTTTTCTCGGTGCACCCTGACGAATTTAGTTGGCTACTTGATAGTCAATAGTCGTTAACTGTCGTAGCCTAAGTAGTCCGCTTGGGTCACCTATCCACTATAAATAAAACCACTCTTAGTCAGACTAAGATAGAGCGAAGCCAAGTTTTGAGATTTAGCGCATTTGCCTAAGATGACCAACGCCCAAGGCGTGTTGGGCTCATTAGAAAGATCACCTTGAGTCCAAAAGGTCCCACGACCCGAATGGATGATCATACTTACATGTTATTTTAAAGATGTTTGTGTTGTTTGACGGACTGTTGTGTCTTGGGGGTGGGGGTGACATCTAACTCTTTATGAGTTTTTGTAGATATCAAAACAGTTCCTAAGTTTTAAAATGGTCACCAAGGCACCCGATCTTCTTCGTGTATGGTGGGGCAAACTCAACGAGATTCAAATGAGGGATATCTCGATCCACTTGGGCTACCTCCCTTCTATAATGGATTTCGATGTTTGGCCCACATTTATCGAGGTGATCACTCAAATCTGGGACGACGAGAAAATGGTTCTTCGATTTGGGGATGTCGAAATAACACCGACCCTAAAAGAGATAAAGGATTGTATGGATTCCATCAAAATGTGTGGTAAGAGTAAAAACATCCATATCATCACATCCTGCTACCGGATAAGCCAACTAGTCTGGAACTGAAGGACATATTACAACTAGTGAATGCAGACTGATTTTTTAGACACCAAACTGTGCCGTTGATGAGATTTTTTTAACGATGGGGACACGATAGTTACTTCAGAAACTTTACAAATGAGTTCTTTGATCATAATACCTGGAGGCTGACTTAGACTCTCGCATTCTCCGCATACCTCTTGGGGACAATGGTATTTCCTCAGGATGAAAGGAATGAGATTGACACTCGGATCATGATAGTTACAGATGTTATCTTTAGTGGGATTGATAAAGCAAAACAAGTTAAGAAACACTATAATCTGGCCTCGATTATTCTAGTCGACATCTATCGATCTCTGGGTTTATGCAAGAACAGGTTTCCATTTTTCCAAGGGTGCAACATTTTGCTTCAGTGGTGGATGATTGAACACTTGTGTAAAAAGACAGTACTCAAAAACAGGAGCTGTCCAAGACAACCGATATGAGTCCCTTTGATAACTACGAGTTTCATCTAAGCATTCGCAAATTCCTAATTCACACCACGAAGGAAGCATGGGCGAAAGTGTTCTATGAACTCAAAGAAGGAGACATACAATGGTGTTTGAAGACTTTATGTCAGAGAAAATAGCGGTTCAGGGAGCTAAGTGTCCTTTTTTGGTTCTTCATAGCACTAGGGAGATGCGACCATACAATTTAAGCAGTATAATGCGGCAATTTGGCAGAAGACAAATTTTACCCAACCAAGGAGATGCTAGCCCTTTCGTCATTAACTACGACGGGTGTGACAAGATACCTTTCGCCAAAACTATTAGACAGGAATGCGCCGGGCGGATCAACATGAAAGAAAGTATGACTTAAAACAGGTATGAAGCTGGGTATATTGATGAGTACAAAAAGTGGACACATGATAATCTGCGTGGTGTAGTGAACCCAACACCACGCGTGGGCCGAGAGATTGAAGATGTCCAAGTAAGGCTCCAGATATATCTACCACTTTCAATAGGAATGGGACTGAAGAGAGAAAGAATTTCGGCAGAAAGAGTAAAAATACTTACGTAGGGAGCAGGAGCTCTAATTCAGAGAATTTGAAAGCCAAAAGGCCTTAGCTTTCGTCTCACAAGAGTTGACCAATACAAGGGCGTGCCTAATGCGTCTAGACACAACCTTGAATGAGCATCTCAACACTCTCCGGACCGTGCCACCATCTTCAAAGTTGTGTTCGCTAAGCCATACATGGTGACAAGCAAGTACATCATCTGCGAAGAAGTGGAAAAGGCAAGATAAGGGGCAAGGCCTTCAACTTTCTAGTTATCTTAATCCCTTGCGTGGGTTTGATTTATTTGTATTGGCATTTTATACCATTTCCCAAAAGATGGAACCCTTTTGTTAAACTCTGTAACGAAATCGCTAATTACTTGTGAAGCTTATTTTGGGGGGGGGGGGTGCAACAATCTGTTTTAAATGACGTGATACATCCTTCAAATCTCTAGGCCTACCCTCGGCACAAAAGGGCCACATGTATGTTTAGGACGCGATATATGTGTGTTTAACTATTTATGTGATGTGTTGCTTTGGATGAGGGAATTTGCTAACCCACTCCTTGTCAAAAACTTCCAAACAAATATATACAAGTCACTATTACAAATGTCCAACCAAATTCCTGAGTCTTAAGTTTCTCAACCCAAAAAGCAAATTCCTAGTATCTAGATCCTAAACATTACTGTATCGTCTTAGGAAAGGTAAAATCTCTGCTATGGATAAAGGCAAGAACATCAAGATTGAACCAACGAAGAGGATTTACAGTTGCTTGAATACAAGATCCAAGAGACTATGGTAAAGAGGTTTGAGGTAGGGGTCACTGCCACAGCCTTTAAAGCTTTAAACTTGCCACTAGTAGAGGAGTTGGCGGCTAAGACGTTGAAATGCGCTATCACGGATGAAGAAATGACTGACATACGGAGGCTACGCGGAAAGTACCTATATGATACACACTTTGCCCTTGAAAACATTAAGTTGGAGAATATTGAAGAGGATTTTGAGGAAATGATCGCTCACTAACCTTCTTTCCAAGTACGTCTGGCAGAAGGGGACAAGAATGCCACTCTCGAAGCATATCTTCAAGAAAACCAAATAGGGATGAAAGTCATTCCATGCGCCCTCAATTACGAGCACTTTTAGGCTGAGCGTATGATGAAGCCCGTCAAGAGAACATCTTCCCAAATCGGATCAGGGGACATCCGCAAGATCTGTGAATGTCATCCTAACCAGAAAGGGCACACAATAGAGAAGTGCGTGGAGTTTAAGAATGCAGTCCGCTACCTGCTTGATATTGACAGTGTCACGAACACGTGGGGTGACAAAGTTATCATTGTGTGCGATGAACCGAGGCTCGACATACCGGTCACTAAGAATACTGAGTTCTACAATTGCTCTTTCACGCCTTTCAAGAAACAATGTTGAAGGTCTACTTGCAGCTGGTTTGAAACGGGGTCTTTGCCCCTCTCCATAAGGATGTGAGAGTGTTATATTCCTAGGGAAGCGAAGTTTGAAATCGTTGCCCCTACCACCAGACCACTGATCATAGCATTAAAAAGTGCCTTGCATTTTGCCACGACGTGGAAGCCCTCGTAAACATGGGAAAGATTCAAGTTGAGTTTGTTCCCAGTGACTGATGGTACAACAACGAGAAGATTGGCTAAGATGGAATCACCTTTATCTTTAGAATATATATTGTTTGTTATTCAATTTCCTTGTAATCGTTTAAGAATGAATGAAAAAAACAAGCATTTCCTTTTGTATTCGAACTATGTAGGGCCTGAATTCTCCTTAACGTAGGCAGCCTTTCAAGGCCCGACCCCTACCTTCCAAAATTTTCATTATTCCCCTTTCATTCTACAAGCAAATATGAGGCTCAGATTAACGAACGTCGAAAGAGATACAACAATAGGACCTTAGCTCAACGTGATTTAACCTTCCTGAGATAGTCCAAAATTAAAATAAGCAAATTTCTGCTTGTCTAAAAAATTAGTTCCCCCCTTACTCATGGGTCGGCATGTCCTCAAACAAAGCAACTTTTGTGTGTTTACATGCTCTCTATGTGATATTTTGTGTTATGTATTCTAAATTTAAACTAACAAATTCGCCTTTGATTTGTTTTCCTTCAACAGGTACTTAAAATTGGTCTGTGTCGATAAGCTGGCTAATCATCCTTAATTCACAATATCTAAAGGTCGTACAAATTTCTTTCCTGATCAAAGTTCAGATAAGGGAAAAGAAATGATGGGTGATAACAATGAATAAATTAGCCTGACCGACGTGGTGGTGGCGCAATATGTCATCGTAGATCAGAATGAACTGATCCTACAGCTAATGCAACAGATTGCCGAAATGAAGGTTGAAATACATAGGAGACAAGATCTGCCTCTGTTGGGTTTTACTGCCAATGCTTCGACAGATGGAAGGCATCCGCTGTACTTCCCCTCTTCAAACATGGAATAGGCTCAGAATCCACCACCCACTCCTGCTCAGAATCCCTCAGTCATCAACTTAACCGGGCAAAATCCTCAATACACCTCAGCCTCCTACCAGACCCCACCTCCTCGTCAAAACAATAATCCTCAAATACCACCTCCCCCTCAAAATGCCATCATCAAACCGCTCCACCCCACAAAACCAAAACACATTCAATACCCAAAGACCCCTCCATTACCAAAATCAACACACTAATCCCCAAACATTCCTGCAGAACTACCAAACTACTCAAAACGCCTCAAGTCTTTTCGTTGCTCCACCTCTACCCCGAAAAACCACTTTTCAAATTTCCATTCCCAATGAGCATGATGTGAATAGTTCTGAGTTCAACCATTATGAAGAGAAAGAAAGGGAATGGAGGTCGAAGGAAGAGGCTGCAAAATTGGATATGGAAGAGATCCGGAAGGACATAAAGGAGTTGCAATGTGTTCCTGAGCTCACCGGCTTGGACCATCTAGAAGGGTTTAAGATGCCTAAATTTGACACTTTTAGAGGAATAAGAAATGCCTTAGCGCATCTAAGGGCCAACTCTGACCAACTCGTGGGACGTGAGAGAGATGAAGATTTATTGATGTGGCTCTTTAGCCGAAGTCTGAGCGTAGAGGCTCTGGAGTGGTTCACATCCCAAAAACAAGACAGTGGCCTTGGAATGCTCTAGCTAAGGACTTCATTGAACAATTTTCTTATAACGTGGAGATTGTCCCTGATCGTTATTCCCCAAAAAAGATGAAGCAGAATTCCAACGAAAGCTACAGAGAGTTTTCGTATAAATGGTGAAAGGAGGCGGCTAGAGTTCGACCTCTTATGTTTGAAAAGGAAATGTTGAAGTATTTGTGTGGGTACAGGAACTCGAGTACTATGACAGAATCATGTTACTCATTGGAGAAAAGTTTGCCGATATAGTCAAGGTAGGTGAGACTATCGAGGGTGGTTAAGAACTAGAAAGATGTGTTTGTTGTCTCGTATGAGGGGAAGATGACCCCAAGAAGATCCTCATCATTCTAAGGTCGTTCTCGACCTTCACAGAGTCCATACCAGGCTTGTTACACACAAGTTGATTATCAAATTACCCCTCCCCCCAAATTATCAAAATGCCCATCCCACTTACCAAAATACTCCCCATCCCAATTATCAAAATCCACCTCCTGTCTACCAACATTCCCTCCAGCTTACCAAACTCTGTCTCATCATTGCAAAAGAGTTGCTCCACACTGTGCGACCGTGCAGTCCAATTATCGAGCGCCTTCCCAGGCATACCAAGCCCCAACTCGAGTTTACCAAAATGCCCCCTGAACTACCAAGCTCCATTGCCAAATTACCAGACTAATCCATATCCCAGATATCAAGCTCCCCGTCCAAACGTCCAAAATTATCATTAGATGCCTCCTCCTCAACAAGGCAACTACGATCCCCCTCGTCCTAGATATGAGAAAAAACCCGCCAGCACTTTTACTCCACTCATCAAAAGTCGAACAAAGATGTTCGAGGGGTTAATTGCGGTAGGTTATATCCATCAAGTGTGGCCCAAACTGGAGGACACTAGCTCTAAATTTTACAGACCTGATCAGAAGTGTGCATATCTCTCCAACAATATTGGGCATGGTACTAAGGATTATATTAATCTCAAGAACAAGATCCAGGACTTGATTGACCAGAAGGTGGTCTCCCTCCTGATAGTCATGCGCAATACACAACAAAGCTTTACATGTCACCATAGCATGTCGAGAAAGGATTATAAACTGCGTATTAGTTGATGATGGATCTGGTCTCAATATTTGTCCACTATCGACTCTGAGGTATCTAAAGTGTGACTTGGGAAAGCTTAACTAGAACAAAGTGAATTGAGGCTTCCAATGGGGTGCACAGAGACACACTGGGGGCAGTAAACTTGATTGGTCAGATGGGTCCTGTAGTGTTCAACGTAGAGTGTCAAGTTTTGGACATCAACAATAGCTACAACCATCTTTTGGGAAGGTCGTTCATCCATATGGATGGGGTTGTGCCTTCTACCCTTCATCAACTATTGAAATTTGTTTGGAAGGATCAAGAATTGGTTATTCATGGTGAGGGAAGACATTCCAACGGGCATGCGCCGATCATTGATAAAGTCTCTCAAGGCTGTGATTTCTACATGATACAACTAATAAATGCCACCGGTGATGATTTGTCTCCTCAACCCCCTATGCCTGATGTATACAAAATGATTGCTCTATGATGCTTCAGTATAGATGCGATCCATGTTTTATATTGGAAAGAAATTTCCAAGGAATTGTCAAGCCTATCGAAGTTCTTTCCAAAGGAGCAAAGTTTGGTTTAGGGTACATCCCCACAGATGATGAAGTAGACATGAAGAGCAAGAATGTTGATCGAGAATTAGCCAGGCAAATTCCTCATTTATACCAATCATTTCCCGTCCGAGAGTATGCTGACGATGATGGCCTTGGGGAAGGAATTTGAGGCATGTTTAAAGAGATTGATGCGGTCATAGAGGATGAGGTCCAAACATCCGATATCCGAGACGCCGATCCAAGGGAGCAGCTGCAAAATTGGACCTCCACACCAATCTTGATTCCCCGAACATCTTGAAATATTAATTTAAAACCTGCCAATGTCATGTCACGTCACGAGCCAAACGAGATAAATAAGGCAGGTGAAGAATATGAAGAGAAAAATGAGGTATCATAAAATGTTATTTACGAGTTTTGACATTTTGAGAATCAGCATAAGCCGAATTTGGAAGAAACTGAGACTCTGAATCTGGGAGACGAAGAGTGCGTCAAACAGGTCAAAATTAGTGTCAGTGTGAATGAAGCTCAAAGAAGGGACCTGATTCATTTGCTTATTGAATATATTGATGTATTTGTCTGGTTTTACAACGATATGCTAGGGCTGAGTACAAATGTGGTGTCTCATAAGTTGCCGATTAATACGAGATTCAGTCCAGTAAAATAAAAGGCTCGGAAGTTCAAACCCGAGCTAAGTTTAAGCCTTAAAAAAGAGATTAACAAACAAATCAATTCTTAATTAGTGTAAGTCAAGTGACGTAATACCTGACTTGGTTGGCCAATGTTGTTCTGGTCGCCAAAAAAGATAGGAAGATCAAAAAATTTTTATCGATTACAAAGATCTCAACAAAGCAATCCCAAAAGATAATTTTCTCTTGCGAACATTCACATTCTGATCGATAACTGTGCTAAGCATGAAATGCAGTCTTTGTGGATTGTTACACAGGTTATCATCAGATCATGATGGATGATGAAGATGCAGAAAAGACAACTTTTATTAAGCCTTGGGGTATATATCATTGCAGGGTGATATCATTTGGTATCAAAAATGTTGGTGCTACTCATATGAGGGCTATGACAACCATCTTTCACGACATGATTCACAAAGAGATTGAGGTGTATGTAGATGCCATCATAATCAAGTCCCACAAGAGTTTGGACCACTTGACTCATTAAGAAAGTTCTTTGATCGTCTACATAGATACAACTTGAAGATAAATCCCGCCAAATGTTCTTTTAGGGTGCCAGCCGGTAAGTTGTTGGGATTTATAGTTAGAAGAAGGGGCATTGAGCTTGACCCTTCCAAGATCAAGGAAATTTAGGAATTACCGCCCCGAAGACGAAGAAGGAAATGATGAACTTCTTAGGAATATAGAACTACATTAGTTGGCTTATAGCTCCATCCACCGTAGTTTGTGAGCCTATCTTCAAGTTATTGAAGAAGGATGCTTTGACAAAGTGAACAGGAGAATGTTAGACTGATTTTGATGCCATCAAGAATCATTTGTCTAATCCACCAATGTTGGTCCCTCCACGAGAAGGGAGTCCGTTGTTGCTATATTTTTCCATCTCGGATAACACATTTGGATGAGTGCTTGGTCAATATGATGAGACAGGGAAGAGAGAGCAAGCTATTTATTATATGAGCAGGAAATTCACTCCATACGAGGTTTATTACTCTTCTAGAGAGAACATGTTATGATTTGACTTGGATTGCTCAGAAGTTGAGACATTATTTGTCTTCTTATACCACATACCTCATTTTCAGGATGGATTCGTTGAAATATATTTTCCAAAAATCGATGCCGATCGGAAAATTGGCTAAATGGAAGATTATTTTGAGTGAATTTGATATTGTGTATGTGACCCAGAAGGTGATAAAAGCACAAGGCTTGGCTGATCAACTTGCAGAAAATCTTGTCGATGAAAAGTATGAATCGCTCAAGACTTATTTCGCGATGAAGAGGTGTCATTTGTGGGTGAAGATATTTCTGAAGCATACCCTGGTTGGAGAGTATTCTTTGATGGAGCGACAAATCACCACAGAAAAGGTATCGGAGTGGTCTTAGTATTGGAATCCGGTCAACAATATCCTATGGCATCTAAACTCCGATTTGATTGCACAAACAATATGGCAGAATACGAAGCTTGCATTCTTGTGTTGAAAATGGCCATTGACATGAATGTTCATGGGTTGTTGGTTATTGGAGATTCAGATTTGTTGATTCATGAGGTTCAAGGAGAATGGGCTGTGAAGAACCCAAAGATCACATAGTATGTGCAATATACAGAAGTTGTGCAAGAGATTCCACAAGATTGAGTTCAGACATAGTCCCACAACACATAATGAGTTAGCTGATGCACTTACCACCATCGCTTCAATGATTAAAAATCCAAATGCTGATTATATGGATCCTCTGGATATAGAGGTAAAAGAGAATCAAGTCCATTATTCACATGTTGAAGTGGAGCCAGACGGTCTGCCATGGTATTTTGATATAAAGAAGTGTTTTGAAACCGGAATTTATCCAATAAATGCAACATCCAACCAGAAGAAGTCGATACGCCATATGACTCTCAATTTCTTTCTAAAAGGGGAAATGCTTTATAGGAGGACTCCTGATTTAGGTCTTCTTAGATGTGTTGATGCTATCGAAGTTGCAAAGCTTCTGGAACAAATACATGCTGGAGTTTGTGGTACGCACATGAATGGACTCACTCTAGCAAGGAAGATCATTCAAGCTGATTATTTTTGGATGACTATGGAGCACGATTGTTGCAAGTTTGTGTAGAAATATCATAAGTGTCAAGTGCATGGTGATTTGATTCGAGTGCCGCCTCACGGACTCAATGTTAGGAGTTCACTTTGGCCATTAGTAGCTTGGGCATGGATGTCTATGGGCCAATAGAGTCGCCTGCCTCTAATAGACACATATGCATTTTGGTTGCCATTGACTACTTCACCAAGTGGGTGGAAGCAGCTTCCTATAGTCGGTAACCAAAAAAGTTGTAGCTGATTTGGTCGCAACAATCTGATATGCACTTGATGGGATCGTAGTTGCCTTGTTGATAATGGTACGAATCTTAAAAGTCACTTGATGAGAGATATTTGTGAGCAGTTCAAGATTATTCACCGAAATTCAACCGCTTATAGTTCTCAAATGAATGGAGCTGTACAGGCCGCCAACAAGAACATCAAGAAGATTTTTGGAAAAATGATTGACAATCACCAAGGTTGGAACGAGATGTTTCCATACGCTTTGTTGGGTTATCGAACGACTGTTAGAACGTCGATTGGAGCTACTCCAACTTGTTAGCATATGGAACAGAAGCAGTCATACCTGCTGAAGTTGAGATACCTTCCTTGAGATTCATCCCAGAAGCTGAGTTAAGTAATGTTGAAAGGGTCCACAAGTGGACTGATCAGTTAACATTGATTGATGAGAAGAGAATGGTTGTTGTTTGTCATGGTCAACTATATCAACAGAGAATGATTTGAGCTTTCTACAAGAGAGTAAGAGCCATAATTTTTGAAATCGGTCAGTTGGTCCTTAAGCCATTTTTCCTCATCGAGATAAAATTCGCACCAAATTGGCAAGGACTTTACATGGTTCGCAAGGTATTATCTGGAGGTGCTTTGATCCTGTCAGAGATAGATGGCACCGAGTAGCCAAAACCGATCATTTTAGATGTTGTCAAGAGATATTATGTGTGAAGCTTCGGTTTTTGTTTTTGTTATTTCCTTTATTTATTTTATTTGTTTGTAATCGTTTTGTTTGGAACCCTACCCATCTTGTAATAAACTAAGTCTGATCTGAATTATCAAGAATGAGATACGTAAGCGGCCTATGTCGGCCTCAATCACCCCATTTATCCCTTTTGATATTTATCTGTATTTGAACTACGTTCGATCTGAATTCTCAAGAGTGAGATACGTAGGCGACCAATGTCGGTCTCGGTCGATTTCTTTGTAAATTTCTTATTATTTTTAACCTTTGAGGGGGGACTACGTTTGACCTGATTCCTGCCTCAATGGGATACGTAGGCGCCACAAGGGTTCGGTCATATCTCCTGTAAGATTTCTATTTCTCTTTACAATAGAAACTAGGACAGAATTTTTGAGAGGGACTCAAAAATTCTCGAGAAAAATATTTTTCCTCAACAAGTCAAGATTGAAGTTACTTTGAGACTTGCAACTAGAACAAAACTTTCGAGAGTATCTCAAAAATTCCATGATTTGCCCACCAACAATTAAAAATACACCGAGACAGTCAACAGGGACAAAAATTTTGAGGATGGCCTCAAAATTTCAACATTAGTTTATTGGCAGTCTAGAGCGACTTTGAGTACTTTGCAACAAATAGCTCCAAGCATCAGCCTTAGAGAAGTTCGCTAAGCCAGTTGTGACATGACGTTTGGCAGTGACCTTTACCAAATACTACTTTTTGAAAAGTCTATTTTAATAAAAAAATTCTTTATATTTTATCTATCTTTGCATTAAATATTTTGTCTTATCTATCAATAGGTGGGAGATCAGAAAAAACCGAAGATAGCAGGACAACGAGCAGACAAGCAAAGAGATTATAGGTTTACATTAAAATCAGTATATTTCTCCATTCGAAGAATATGGAGAAGTCAAGGGGCGAAGAGTTCCCCAAATTTACAATTTTTCTGTGGGTGTACGAAATATTATATGTTGCTTATATCGAAGACTTGAGAATATGAATAACATTATTGCATCTAATTCCCAACAACACAAAAACCATAATGAACGTACAACTATGTTCAAAGATGAACAAATGAAGACCTTGAGGAAAGATATTTTACGAGTTTTCGTCAACTAAAGATACTTGAAGGACATTTATCTATAGTATATTATCAAACATGATAATGGTACTACCCGAAGAGTCATCTATACCGTATTATCGAATCAAATGATACCGCTACTCCGAGGATTATTATTTTCTATTTTATTATTCTATTGTTGATTGGGACAATATTTTCACTCAAAAGATACCTAGAAGATCACTTGTTATTCGGTGAAGCATCATTTTCCCTCAGTGTCGAGAGGCGTCATCCTTATTTTCATGCATTGCAAGATAAGGAGTTTATGCATCACGGGAGAAGTCATACATTGCAAGAGAAGAAAGTCATGCATCGCGGAAGAAGTCATGCATTGCAAGAGAAGGAATTCATGCATCGCGAAAAGAAGTCATGCATTACAAGAGAAAAAGATTTATGCATCGCAGAAAAGTTATGCATTGCTAGAGAAAGCCATGCATTGCAGAAGAAGTCACACATTGCAAGAGAAGTAATTCATGCATCGCGAAAACATGTCATGCATAACAAGAGACAGAGATTCATGCATAGCGTAAAAGTCATGCATTGCAAGAGAAAGAATTCATGCATCACGAAAAATTCATGCATTGCAAGAGAAAGAATTCATGCAATCGTGGAAAGGAAGTAATTCATAGTAAGAGAAAGAGATTCATGCATCACGGAAAAGTCATGCATTGCAAGAGAAGGAATTCATGCATCGCGGAAAAAAGTCATGCATTGCAAAATAAGGAATTCATGCATCACGGGAAAAGAGTCATGCATTGTAGGAGAAGAAAATCGTGCATCTCAAAGAGATATTTATCAATTATCAGAAGATCAATATCAACTGCATCATTTTTCTTCGCAAAAAATGACATGAAGAGAATCATCAACAACAACATCAAAAGAACTGTCGAGATATTGTATCAGCTTTATTACTTCGACATCAAATGAAGAGTACATGGAAGATTATATGGCAAACATAAGAAATAAGCTTTATTTTCTTTACGTCAAACCCAATCGAGTTGATGTCAAATATTGAAGGAGAGCAACTAAGTGTCAAGACGGTAAAAGACGTTGTCTCCCATTTGAATGCATTTTTATACTAATGAGTTTAATCTCAGTCTTTATTGTGAGCATCTGAAAGGATGAATTCTCCAAAAAAAACCATAGGTGCGGATGACATAAAAATGATGCAGCACAACATGGAATTTTTTTTAGCAGCGAAATTGGACATAGTCCAAAGATGAGTGTCAAACTCTTAGGACGCGAGCAGAGGAGTGACTTCCACCACAATCAAATCACACCCCTGTCAGAAGGCATGTGGGCTTTTTTTTAGATTTCTTGGTTTCAGTTTTGCATCCGGAAACTTTGGTCTACCGGAAGCAGCTTTCCAATCTGAGTGACAATGCACCAAGAGCTTTGGAAAGTATGTCCGTGTAAGTTCTTACTTATGGGTGTAAAGCATGCCACATTCATGGTTAAGAGGTTACAAGACTCTTTTTCATACTCAACTTAATTTGTCACTTGTCTGGAATCAAAAGGCTTTCCAGCATAATCGATTTTCTTTTCAACCGATCTAGTCGAACTACAAACAGCCTGATTTCTAAGGTATAAGAATATGTAGGTGGGCTCAATTTGAAAACTCGACTGTATTCCAACACTCGCTCTTAAATCCTATTCCCAACCATTTCGGTCCCTTTATAATTCGGTATCGAGATGGCTTTGAATTCTTTCAAAAGTATGCATTGAATCAAGCGTATCGAACTACAAGTGGCCTTAATACTCATACGACCTAAGATATGTAGGAGACCCATTTTCGGGGTTCGTCCATAAATCCTAAAGTCCATACCAAATTCGTTTTTAAGAAAAAATAAAGATGTGGTCGGTCAATATTGGATTAGTCAATTTCATTTTCTTTGAATTTCTTGCATAAATTCAAGTAAAGGGACAGTTGTTGACACCCAATTTTGACCCTCTTCGATAATAATTAATTTTTGAGCTTCTTCGATTTCAAACAATCTAAAATAATTAGTTTTATAAAATTTTAGGAAAATATAAAATTTGCAAATTATGTTGAATAAGTTTAGAGCTGTCAATATGGGCTAGCCCAACCCATCCCGGCTAACCCATACAGGCTTTGACATTTTACAGGTCAGGTCGGGCTAGCCCATTTTTTGTGTGGCCGAAAAATGGTCGGCCCAACCCATAAGTACGTGGGATACAAACTTGTCGGGCCAGCCCACTTTTTAAAAAATTATATTTTTTTATATAATTATTAATTTAAATTATAAATTATAATTTAAAAATATTATCATAAATATAGACAAAACAATATTACATGATGTTAATGTTACAACTTGTTAATCAAATTCACAAATAAAATTGTCTTTATAAAATATTTATTAAGTTAAGTTACTATGTTTTGAACAAAAATTATAAAAAAAAATTTCAAGTAAAAGTATAAATATTTTAAATAGAAATATTAACCTAATTGTTTTGAGTTTGGACTCTCTTTAATTTTAAATTATAATATTACATTATATTTTTTAATTAAATTTAACTGTCCCACGGGCCGACCCTACCGATATTTCTCAAGCCCCTCAAATTGTCAGGCTTATTCAGGCCAGGCTAAAAAGCCCTTTTCTTAAATGGGCTCCAAAATCTTAGCCCAGCCCATATTGACGGCTCTAAATAAGTTCTGTCATTTTTAATATTTGTGAATAATATATATGTCTTATATAATTGCGTACATAACTAGTGTATTTTATAAACACTTCAAAAATAATCTCAAAAGATTTTATGTTTTAACAAGTTTTTATTAAAGTAGTTTAGTTAAAATTATAGTTGTATTTTCGGATCACTAACTTGCAATTAAGTTAATCATTTTAAGTCATTAAGATTAAGAGGCTCCTTAATTAATTACATTAATTCATCTTGTTTAAATTTTAATTTGTTAATCAACTCAACTTGGCCAAATTAACTTTTAATGAGCCAAGATTTCAAGACAATTTTGGGTCTATAGCTACAAGTTTTCCAGCAACCCCTTCCTTCTTTTAATCCAATTCCAAGAGGCCTAATTCCAACTCAAACGTATCAACCGGACCATTGCTTTGATCCAAACCATTCCCTCTTTAATTTCTATTTTTTCAGCCCACTCTCTATTTCCAGTAACCAGTGACCCAAACCCGACCCATTCCTATTTTCCCAGCGCACCAGCCCAATTTATTAAACTGACCCAGCCCATCATCTTCCCACAAAAAAGAATACCCAATTTTTAACCTAGCTGACTCGACCTAGACCCGCACTCCTTCTTCTTTTTCTTCAGCCAAATGACGTAGAAGCAGGGGAAAACCCAGAAATTCCAGCAACCCCAAAACGTGAAAATCAGCCAGAATAGAAACCCATAAAATCTTGATCCCAGAAAATCAAGCCCATGTCAAGCAGCCCAATGGTCGTGACCCGGACCGTCTTTCCCATGTGTCTTCCCTAGTACATTTGTACTGTTTGTAGCAGCAAAAGCAACCACGAGGCACGTACTTTCCATTATGATGGCTCGAGATGACCTCACGTCGATTAGCAAGGATGTTAGAATCGATCGAAGTCGTCAATTCTCCTTTCCTCTCTCGGAATGGAGTTGAAACCTCATAAAAAGGGTGTTTAGCCTAAGTGGTGAAAAGTTTAGGCATTTTAAATTTGAATTAGGGATCGATTTTGGTAAAACAAATTGACCCATTTCCCCCCACTTTTTTCAAACCCAAGTTTCCTGCTATATATTGCTTATTATTCACTATTGAAAGAGGGAATTTTTTCAAAAAAGAAGTTTCTGGGATCTTCTCTTTTAGTTGGAGAATTTTTAGGAGGAAATTTGTTGTAGATTGGATTTGGATAAAAATTTTCGGGAGCCTTACTTAGCAAGAATACAAAGAAAGCTAGAACTAGCACTAAAAAAATGCATTATAGACACTTCAAAAAATAGAGAGATTTTCGAATTTGTGCCTATTTTCCTTGTTTGCTGTCTGAGTCTAGTTCACGTCGTAGGAGTCTCTTCGTAGTGGTGGAATAGCTAGCCCCTTGCTACTCGTCGTCTCTTCGCTGCACCGGAAAAGGTGATCCTTCTTCTTCCTTTTTTTCTTTTCTCGGTATTCTTCTTGCCTCTGTCTCCATCTTTATATAATATGTTTGATGTATGGGAAAGTTTTGATACGTGACTACTTGTTTTCTGTTCACTATTGATTTGTTGTTGATGATTCGATGTGCACATGTTTTCTTAGTCATTTCAGTGATCTAGTCCTATGTCGAGTTAAAGCTTCGTGAGTTTGGATTTGGCATGTTGGTTTATCGTCTTCGTATTAGGAGTTTGCTTTGGTTACTCTTTATTCTTGTGTGTTTGTTTTGAGTGGAGTCAAAGCTACGTCTTCTTCCTTTCTTCAAAATTTTTATTTATTATTGCTTTTGATACTATTGTCCTTACAACCTTGTTTCGGGTTATTTAAATAAATGTTAATCAATCGATGTTTTGAGGCTTGGTGATCATTTTCCAGCATGTTGTAGCTAATTAAATCGTAGTGGTGTCTTTTATGTTATTTATTTATTTCGTCCAAATTTGAAGAGATCTATCGTGTTTTTAGCTCGATGTCTACCGTAACATTTAGGTGGTACATTTTCTCAATGACACTTATTTTCTTTTCATTTGTATATTCATGTCTACATGAGCTTATGTCCAGTGTGTATTTCTGGAAATTAGGTTGCTTGGTTTCGATTATTGGCAGTCATATTTTAGCTTTCTTTCTTTCTTCTTCATCCGTCGCTCAAAAGAATTGGGTTTGTTGTTCCTTACAAACTTTTTTTGCCCCCTTCGTCTCCTTTCATGTGTTAATCCACCATCTCTAGACACCATTAAATAAAGTTGGTAAGACTATAGAATGAGATGTTTTTTGCAGCATGTTCCCTCTCAACATTGTGAGTTGTTGTGGACTATCGGCTAAGTATGCCCACATATTATAATGTGTTCATAAGTTTATGTCTGGGTCACAGTTTCATGTCGAACTTTATTTTATGTTGTTAATTTGTCTTAGCCTCCACTGAATCTTGCCTTAACTGATATCTCCTTATTAAATTGTTTCAAAAATGCTAATGGTGTAATTTTATTTTTGTTGTTGCATTGATTCTTTCGAGTCCATTGGGGACTTTCTTCCAATCTTTGCATATTGAGTTTGGGCCTTTAAGACCCAATTTTCCTTTATCGAGTCAACTGGGTTGAGGGAAACTGAGGAAGCAGATCAAGAATTGAAGAGCTTGGGGAAGGGCCCACATCTTATTTTGCTTTTAGATGTATTTGTTAAATATTAGGCCCGAAGCCTGAAGAAAAAATATTTACCTTTCATGATTAGTTTAGGACAGGTACCGAATCGAGTGAGCCTAAGGCCCAAAATGGAAACGGGTCGAAATACCACTCCAGGCGGACAGAAACCAAATGTGGAACTAACCATCTCTTTCTCTTACCTTATCGCTCTGTTGTTTGTTATTAATTGTCGTTAGCCTTAGTGTTAAAATTCAAATTCCCAGCAAGACATCACTTCGTTTTAACCACTTAATCAAGTCAACCAAACCTAATATATATTTAAAAATATAAATTTTGCAAGTTAGATATCTCACTCAGAGGGCAGGTCGATATTTCATCTTTAAAGGATCCTAAATTATTTTAAAAATCAACAAAGTTACACCTTTAAGCAAACAAATTAGTTGTCGGATAATTGCAAGTTAGCGAATATTTCCTATGTGTCGTAAAAACCTTCCTAAAATATTAATAAGAACCTATAAACCCCCTTTAAGGTTTTCAATTGATTTTCTGTGCAAATCTTTTGAAAACAAAGGTTTCTTGATTTTTCCTAAAATTAAGTGGCGACTCTAAAGTCAGTCTTAAACCATAAATAAATATTTTTTCTTTAAATAAAACAATGTTATCGTTGTGGCGAAATAGGGCATATAAAAGGATATTGCCGAGCCAATGAGAGCAATATGGCTCAAAAAGTTGCAGAAGAAAAATAAGAGTGATAAAAGTGTTTAGTAGCTGAGGCTCAAGCAATAGATGCCATGATTTCCATCAATCTTGAAAGAGTCCGGATCTAGGATATAGAATATAATACAGCCGATCACTTAAAGAAGCAAGAAGTTGATGTTATCGGTATGAAACAAGAAATCTTTGAGGATGTTCCAAGTGGTGATATGGTAGCTTCAATCGAAGAAATCAAGGAAATAGATTCTGAACAAGGAGTGTCTGGATCTATATGTGTCGATCGTGACCTTTATGGAGAAAGTACTGAGAAAGATGTATGGGAAGTTGAAGTCTCTGATCAATCGTCAGCCATATAGAGTTTGGCCATTGGCTTAGATCAAATATTTGAAGCAAATGGAGAAAATGTTGATCAAATAGAGGAAGAAGATGACATTAAAGTCTTGGAGTCAAACGATATGCTATTTGAAAACTCCAAAGCTGCCAAAAAATATATCAAGGAGATGATAAGAGAATATGACAGTAGATCCTATGTTGGTGTTGAGACTTCACAGAAAATTGATAGTGCTTGTCTCGATAATATTATTGTTGAGAAGTTGAGAGAAATGGGGAGTTTGAGAACTCAACAAGGAGATAATCTACATGGATCAAGTAACGGTGAAAAATCTTTATCATTTGAAGAAGGAAGACGAGTCCGGAAGAAAATGCTGAGATTTTCACCAAAACATGGCTCAAAGCTTCGTTTGAGTTTTTCCACAACAAGTGTGGGGTAGTTTCAAAAAATCACTTTAAGGAGGAGTGTGAAAAATGATAAAGTTGATTTTTGGAATATCATAAATTTTTCTAGTATAGTTTCTAGGATGGTCTAGTGTAATACTTATAATAATGATCTTGAAGATATATCTAGATATTCTAGAGAAAGTACTAGAAGATAAGTGTTGGTTAGTGAGCATTTTAATATTATATATTATGTTAAAATTGCTCATTTTTTAATGGCTTATTGCTGCCTAATTACTCACTTGTTAATCAATGTTTACAGGCATAATTGCCTTTATTTGTTGAACCATTGGAAGTTACTGTTTGAGGGAGAGTTGATTAACCATGACCATTACTTCTCTAACTTATTTTTCCTTTATTCTCACTCTTTATTCCTTTATTATTCTTTGTAACCTATGTAACATATGTAACTTCTAAATTACTACACCATTATCTTCCTATTCATTGCTAGGAAGACTTCTTGTAGTAGAAATAGTGGTGGTTTTCATTTGGTTTTAGACATACAACACATAAGAGAAAATATAAAGTGATAAAGTTTGTCAAAAAGAGAGTTCTTATTAGTTGAAGGGAGGTGTAATTTTTGTGGATCTTTAGAATCAACTCTTGTCCAGAGTTATTAAGTTATATTTTGTGAATAGGTTGTTGTATCCTGGAGGGGGAAAGTCAAAGAGGAATACTGCTGGACCGGTGAAAACATTTCATGCAGTGGGCTTGAATCTATTTAAAGAGAGCGAGATATCCGCGCCTCAGCCTGAAGAGATTTTATTTCTTCATTTCATTTTCAGTTGTAATATTGTATTTTTTATTATCTTGTAAGTTTTCACTGATATTTTTAAGGAAATTCAACATGGCTACAAATGAAAAAACTATGGATGTTCAGATGGGAGATCTTAACAAGTCATTTCGGTTCAATGGTAACCATTTTAAAAGATAGACAGATAAATTACTTTTCTACTTAAGTCTTCTCAATGTTTCTTATGTGTTAACTGAGAAGAATCTGAATAAAGTAGACATCACCTCTATGAATGATGATGAAACTATTTCTTATCTTGAGAAAGTGGAAAAGTACGATGGTGATTCCTATAAATGTCGGTATTATATTCTTAATTGTCTATCTGATAATTTTTATGATTATTATGATAGAACTTACTCTAGTGCAAAGAAAATTTGGAAGGCATTGCAAAGTAAATATGATACCGAAGAGATGGGAACGACAAATATACGGCTAGCAGATTCTTTCATTTTCAAAGGTGGACAATAAATTAGTGGTAGACCAAGATCAAGACTTTATCATGATTGTTGGAGAGTTTAGGTCCGAAGAGGTTAAAATTGGAGATAACCTTATTGTTTGTGCCATAGAAGATAAACTTCCACCTTCTTGGAAGGAATTTCAAAAAACTATGCGCCACAAACAAAAGGAAACCTCTCTTGAAACCTTGATAATGAAAGTCTGCATGGAAGAAGAAGCAAAAGAACAAGATGCATTTTTACAAACAGAAAAAAACAATATCACAACGAAGGTAAACTTAATTATTTCGAATAATGCTACTGTTGAAACTCACAAAAATGCTTCTTTGAAGCCTAAGAAAAAAGAATTCAAGAAAAGTAATGGTAGACCTCCCAAGAAAAATAATGGTGAAAATAACCAAGCACAAAATCACCAAGTTCAAGAAAAGGTATCATGCTTTGTTTGTGGCAAGAGTGCGCACATTGCTCGATTTTACAGATTTTGAAAACATGGTCCTAACCCTCAGGCAAACGTTATCGAAGAATCTTTTTTGGCGGTGATTACAAGCATAATAAACATGCTTGAGAATATTGATGGATGATGGCATGATTCTGGTGCAAACCGTCATGTCTGTTATGACAAAGACTGATTTAGAAAATATACTCATTTTGAGGAGCCCAAAATCATAATTCTTGGTGATGCTCACACTACTCAACTTCTTGAAAAGGGAGATGTCGAATTGTGTTTTACTTCTGGAAGGGTGTTAACTTTGAAAGATGTACTTTATACTCCTTCTATGAGAAAAAATTGATGTGTAGTTTTCTTCTTAATAAAGCAGACTTTAAAAAGATTATTGAATCTGATCAACATGTAATAGTGAAGAAGGACATTTTTGTGGAGAAGGGGTATGCATGTTATGGGATGTTTGAGTTGAATGTTGAAATGAATAAAACTTCAACTTCTGTTTATATGTTTTCTTCTACTAATTTTTGGCATGCTCGTTTTTGTCAAATTAATGATCGTTATGTTGGAATCATGAGTAGTTTAGGATTAATCCCAATGGTTAAAAAGAATTTTGAAAAGTGTGGGGCTTGTAGTAAAGCTAAAATCACTAAAAGACCTTTCAAGTTTAAAGAAAAACTGATTTGCTAGAATTAGTTCATACTAATATTTGTGAACTTGGTTGATTTCTAACTCATGGAGGTAATAAATATTTTATCACTTTCATTGATGATTTTTCTAAGTTTACATATGTTTACTTGATGAAAAATAAAAGTGATGCTTTTGAAAATTTCAAAACTTATCTCTATGAGGTTGAAAATCAGTTTGGAAGAAAAATAAAAAGAATTAGAAGTGATAGAGGCCGTGAATATGAATCAAATGATTTTAATTCTTTTGTTAGATCATTGGAATAATTTATGAAGCTACTCCTTCTTTTTCTCCTTCATCTAATGGAGTAGAGGAAAGGAAAAATAGAACTTTGATTGAATTTACTAATGTCATGCTTATTGACTCACATGTACCTTTAAATTTTTGGGGTGAAGCTAGTATAACTGATTGTTATGTGTTGAATCGTGTGCCTCATAAAAATTCTAAATTGACACCTTTTGAATTGTGGAAAGGTTACAAGCCAATTTTGGGATATCTAAGAGTTTGGGGTTGTCTAACCTTTGTGAGGTTAATGGATCTCAAGATTACAAAGTTGGTTAAGAGAGTTACTACTTGTGCTTTTCTCGGTTATGCTTCAAATAGTACAGCGTATATATTTTTTAATCTTGAAGATAATATTGTAATAGAATTTGGTAATGCTATTTTTCATGTAAATAAATTTCCATTTGATTCTAAAAATAGCGGGGGTCAAAGGATTGAACAAAATATTTTGTCACTACCTAGTTCTTTTACTTCTACTTTGAAAAATAAAGAAGATAATGATTTTGAGTTAAGAAGAAGTAAAAGAGCTAGAGTAAAAAAGATTTTGCTCCTGATTTTTATGTGTTTAATGTTGAAAATGATCCTCTAACTTTGAAAGAAGCATTATCTTCACATGATACTATTTTTGAAAAGAGGATGTAAATGATTAAATGAAATATCTAATTTCTAATAAAATTTGGAAGTTAGTTGATTTACCATCGGGTTGTAAAACTATTGGTTGTAAATGGGTCTTATGAAAAAAGTTAAAACTGGATGGATCTATTGATAAATATAAGGCTAGGCTAGTTGCAAAAGGTTTTAAACAACTAGAAGGCCTAGAATTTTTGGATACTTTTTCTCCGGTAACAAGAATTACATCAATAAGACTTTTAATTGTTATGACTGCAATTTTTGACTTGCAAATTCATCAAATGGATGTAAGAACTGTTTTTTTCTAAATGGAGACCTAAATGAAGAAATTTATATGGATCAACCCGAGTGTTTTGTTGAAGCAGGTCAAGAAAGCAAAGTACTTAAACTTACTAAATCCCTATATGAATTGAAACAGGCACCAAAGAAATGACATGAAAAGTTTGATTCCTGCATAATTCAAAATGCTTTTAAAACAAATGAGTGTGATAAGTGCATATATCATAACTCTTGGAATAATTCACATGTGATTATTTGCCTATATGTTGATGACTTGTTGATCACTAACTTTAACATGAATGTTATTGATGAAACTAAAAATATTCTTAGAAGTCATTTTGATATGAAAGATCTTGGTGAGACAAATTTTATTCTTGGAATAAAAGTAACAAGAACATGTGAGGGAATTTTCCTTGACCAGTTACATTAAGTTGAGAAATTTTTTTAAAAAAATATAACTTTCATGATTACAAACATGTTGCTACTCCTTTTGATTCAAGTGTTCACTTTTTTCCTGTTGAAAGTGAAAATGATGTAATAAATCAAAAGAAATATGCTAGTATAATCGGAAATTTGAGATATGTGACTGATTGCACTAGGACTAATATTCATATGCAGTAGGAGTACTTGGCAGGTTTACAAGCAAGCCAGATAATGAACATTGGCATGCTGTAACAAGAGTTATGAGATATTTAATTGGAATGAAAATTTGTGGTTTGTTCTATAAAAACTATCCTGCTATACTTGAAGGTTTTTGTGATGTGGATTGGAACACTTTATCAGGTGATTCCTGTTCTACCACTAGTTATGTCTTTACTTTACGTGGTGGTGCTGTTTATTGGAGATAAAAAAGCAAACTATAATTTTTAACTCTACCATGGAGGCTGAACTAATTGTTTTAGCTTCAGTTAGTGAGGAAGTGAATTGGTTAAGGGATTTATTGTTTCAAATTTCTTATTTTGAAAAATCAATTCCTCCTATTTTAATTCATTGTGATAGCACCGCTGCAATTGGTAGAGTTCAAAATCGTTACAATGGTAAATCCAAACCTATAAGGAGGAAACACAGTAATGTAACGTCATATTTGACAAATGGTACCATTAATGTTGATTATGTCAAATCTTGTGATAATCTTGCAGATCCTCTTACTAAAGCCTTAACAAGAGAAAAGGTTTGGAGCACATCGAAGGGGGTGAGATTGAGTCCTTGAGTCATATATGAGGAAGCCCAACCTAGGGACTAGAGATCCTATAACCAGGTCCAAAGGGAAAAACTAATCATATGATGACTTTTTATGAAAAAATGCATGATCTTTTTGTTCCCTCCCTATGACGTGGGTGCATTTTCTCCTATAGTTTGTGAAGGCTGAGTTAATAAAACTCTTAATGAATATTTGTAGCCCGTATGAGTGGAGTGTTAATCTTACAGGGGGCACTCTCGACAAATTTCACCTATGTGATGTGTGGAAGTAGGTCGCTTTCTATGAGAATTATGATTATTCTCAAAAACACTCGTGAAACCGTGATAGCACATGACCGTAACCTGCTGGCTTTTAGAGCTCATGTCAACACCTTAATTATTATATGTGGACAGAGATATTTTATTTCCCTCAAGAAGTCATAGTTCAAGTCTGAGACGACTACGACTCTGGAGTAAAAATTACTGTTTCACTAAGTGAAGGTTCAATGAGAGCACACCTTCATTATGCATGGTAGTCTTCCTTCAACTGATATATTCTCTTAGTTAATATTAAAATGAGTGGGGGATTATTGGTTAGTGAGCATTTTAATATTACATTTTATGTTAAAATTGCTCATACTCTTAAATGGCTTATAGGTACCTAATTATTCACCTGTTTATCAATGTTATAATTGTCATTATTTGTTGAACCGTTGGAAGTTCCTCTCTGAGGGAGAAGTTGGTCAACCATGGCCATTACTTCTTACACTTATTTATCCTTTATCATCACTCTTTATCCTTCATTTTTTTGTAACATATGTAATATATGTAACTCCTAAGATTGTTCTGACGAAAAGATGAAATGGAAAATCTAAAAATAAAGAACACCAAATTTAATGTGGAAAAACCTTTCAAACCGAAGGTAAACACCACGGGATCGACAAGATTCAAATTGTTTCACTATACCAATAAGAGGGTTACAAATATTCTTCTAATGGCTACACAACAAGTGCCAAAAGAGAACAAACAATAGCTACACCAACAAAAATAAATAGAAAGAAACACCACTCAAATCCAGCTTCTTGGTCCCGCGACCTAAAACAGGATCTTGCTAACCTCCGAATCTGATCTCCACCGTTCAAATCAATCACCAAGATGTCAGGAACACTCAGTCCAAATTTCAGCCCGATACAACGGTTATTTAATCGGAAAACACGATCTGAACGTTGCTGGTCAGAGAAAAAAACTGCAGCAAAAGAACCCTTTTCTTTCTCTCTTTTTCTCTTGTTGAAAGCTCTCTCAAAAACCTGTCTTATGTTCTAGTGTCTTTCAAAGATAATACCAATGAGCAATTAATTATTCTCTCAAAACCATCCTCTATTTATAGAGTTGTGCTTTTCCTTACAAAGCCAAAACCAACTACAAATAGGATTACAATTCCAATCCTTTTCCTAATAGAATTGGAAACCAAATAAAGAGAATAATTTCAATCCTTTTCCCAGTAGGATTAGTCCATAGGCCTTTGGCTGGAACATGGGCAATAGCCCAACAAATGTTAGGTTTTATTTGCCCTAAATTTCTTACCATAAATAGGTTTTCCTTTTAGGAAAAGATTTTGGATTGACTAATCATTTTTCTTGTAGAAAAAGGTTTAGGACTCTATAAATAGAGGAATGTTCCTTCTAACTTAACCAGCATTCACAATGTAGTCTTAAAGGCTTTGAGAGTTTTTGTTAGAGGGAGAATTTATGGGTTACAAGCTTGATAAGTTATCACTTGTGTGAACCTCCCATGTATTCTGAGTGAATTGGTTGAGGTTGTTTCTCTCTGTATTTTGTACTCTAATATTTATAGTGGATTGCTCATCTCCTTTGTGGACGTAGGTCGATTGACCGAACCAAGTTAAATCTTTGTGTCTTTTGGTATATTTCTCGTTGTCTTCTTACTCGTGGTCTTTCGAGATTTGCATTGCTAGCTTCCGCGTTTACTAACAAGTGGTATCAGAGCCAGATTCACTGACGGAGTCAGGTTCAGTGGTTCGATAATCGATGATTGAACCAGGTTAGAAAGTAGTGTTCATCTTGACGGGTGTAGTTCTAGCCGCAACCTTTTTGACAGTAATGTAGATTTTGTTGGAGAAATTATTTCAGAGAGGTTCTCTGTGTTGAGACATAAATTTTGCAAAGGAGATTGTGGAGAGGAGAAACAAGTTGTTGAAGATTAAGTAAACAAGGTGGACAAATTTATTTTGTCAGAAATTCAGGCCAAGGAGGAGATTTGTTAGGTTTTATTTGCCCTAAATTTCTTACCATAAATAGGTTTTCCTTTTAGGAAAAGATTTTGGATTAACTAATCATTTTTCTTGTAGAAAAAGGTTTAGGATCTATAAATAGAGGAATGTTCCTTCTAACTTAATGAGCATTCACAATGTAGTCTTAAAGGCTCTGAGAGTTTTGGTTAGAGGGAGATTTTATGGGTCACAAGCTTGATAAGTTATCACTTGTGTGAACCTCCCATGTATTCCGAGTGAATTGGTTGAGGTTGTTTCTCTCTGTATTTTGTACTCTAATATTTATAGTGGATTGCTCATCTCCTTTGTGGACGTAGGTCGATTGACCGAACCATGTTAAATCTTTGTGTCTTTTGGTATATTTCTCGTTGTCTTCTTACTCGTGGTCTTTCGAGGTTTGCATTGCTAGCTTCCGCGTTTACACCTGCTTATTTTCGGTCCTAACAAAGATCATTATTTTCACTATTTACTACACTATTGTCTTCCTATTCATTGCTAAGAAGACTTCTTGTAGTATAAACAGTAGTGGTTTTCATTTGGTTTTAGATATACAACACATAAGAGAAGATATAGAGTGATAAAGTTTGTCAAAGAGAGAGTTCTTATTAGTTGAAAGGAGGTGTTATTTTTGTGGAGTTTTAGACTCAACTCTTGTCTAAAGTTGTTGATTATCTTTTGTGAATAGGATATTGTATCCTGGAGGGGACAAGTCAAAGATGACTACTGCTTTGTTGCAGTGGATTGAAATTTCTTTAAAGAGAGCGAGATATTTGCGCCTCATCGTGAAGAGAATTTATTTCTTCATTTCGTTTTCAGTTCTAATATTGTATTTTTTGTTATCTTGTAAGTTTTCACTAACAATAAGTTCACAAGAACCTTCTTGAAAATATTTTTGTAGTAAATAATAGAATAGTCTAGAGCTTGTAGTATCTAGAACAATTCCTAGGTTAGTATAAATATGGGATGATATTGTACAATTGTAATCGACCAAAGCAACTCAAGAACAACCTAATAAAAGAGTATTCTTCCATAAACAAGTTCTCCTTTCTGGCTTCTTCTTCGTTAGTTGAGTCTTTCGATCTTGGTTAACGATCTTGAGCTAGTAGAAGGTTTCCCGATTATACTTTTTTTTTGTTATTCTCTACAATACCATAGCCTAGCTTAAAAGTTTGTGTCACCCAAAAAGTTTGAAGTTACGAACAATCTAAACCTAACTTCATACTCAAGGTCGAGGTCTATAGTTAAGAAACTTGATCTGGCTTCGTACCAATCACTTCGGTTTTGAAGTTTACCAATTTAACTTATTTAATATTGATTTATAGAGATGTAATCGTTACAGAACAATTAAGATATAAACTTATCAGTAATTGGTTAATAGGTTATCAATTTAATCGTTAAGATTTGACACCAAAAAAAAAGTCACTGAAAATCACTTAGAAACAAGGTGACAAACCAAATGTACCATGCATATGAGTTTAAAAATTACATCTTGATCAAAAACAAACTCTTTTACATTGTAGAATAAGAGTTTGAAATATCCATAAATAAATGTAGGAAACTAAACTCTAAGTCAAGGATTTTATAAACAAAATGGTATAAATATAATTATTTAATTTGCTATTGGGTTATCGTTTAACCCGTTAAGAAAAAAACTCAAACCATGAAGAATCAATAACGCGATAACAAAAAATTAAGATTGTTATTAAAACCGTTAAATGAATAACTTTTTTGGTTGAAATTATCACTTTCGATTTGATTTTGAACAATCCTAATCGAGTGGATAACACTAATTATTATTAATAATATAAAATTCATTTATGTATAAATTAGTCACGTGAGAAGTACTAATGCGATAACGTGAAAAATTAGTAATTAAGGGCTAATCGTACATGAGTTTAAAAATGATTATTTCTTTAAAAATGAGCCGTTTGGAATGGTTTTTTAAAAAAATAGTTTTTATCTAAAGAATAATAAGTTAAACTTAAATGATTTTAAGTCAAAAAACATAAAATAAGGGGAGACCTATTTTTAATTTTAACTTATTTTAAGTTATTTTTAACCTTGTGAATATACTATAACTTATTTTAAGTCATTTTGACTTATTTTTGAACTTGACAAAATTACTTTTAAGTCAATTCAAACACCCTCTTAAACTTTAAAACTTTGTAACTTTGGCTATTCTTTAAATTATGGTCCTAAAATTAGGATTGACAATGGCACGGGACATGTGTTGGATGGGGCGGGATGGGTTAAAGAAGAAGCGGGGCGGGTTGGACTACTTCATAAAAATATTGAAGCGGGGCGAGGTAGGTTGTAAATTAAAATTTTTAATCCGCAATTTCATACTAGGTTAAGGAGCAAAAGTATTATATATACTACAACTAGGGGTGTTCGTGGTTTGAATAAAAACCGATCCAAATCAAAAAATCAAACCAAATTGATTAAATAAATCGATTTAATTTCGATTATGATTTGGTTTGATTTTAGATTGTTAAGGACCAATAGTATTTGATTTGATTATGATTTTGATCGAAAAAATCGAATAAATAACCGAACTGAACCAACAAGTTATATACATATGTTTTATTATTATACATACATAATGTTTATATTGATAAACAATTTAAAGATTTTATATAGGTTTCATCAAAATTTATTTATAATTTACTTATGAAAAAAAAAAGTCCAAGGTGAAAACATTTTTCTTATTGGTTCCATATATATGAGTGTCTATCGAAATTCTTTGTGGGACTGAAAATGTCATTGTCTCTGCCTTCTAATGTCAAAATAGTGAATTTTGAAGTTTTATTCAGTAAATTCAATGATCGAAAATTTTGTGATGACATTCATTCTAACTAGTTTTTTCGTTTGAATGGATGGATTGTTTTCACTTTTTTCACGTTTTGAATGACTAGTTTCTTTTATTTTTATGTATGGTTAATAACCGAATAACCGAACTAAACCAAACCAAAATAAAAACTATCCAAACCGATAAATGTACATTATATTTGATTTGGTTTGGTTTTGATAATTTTAAAACCGATTAAATTTGATTTGATTTTGACCAATAATCGATCTAAACCAACCCGGGAACACCCTAACTACAATTTAAAAAAGTTAAAAGAAGATTAAAACTAAATACGGTAATATAAGTTTATTAGATATAAATGAAATCATGTACAGTTACAAACTATTTTGTATATCAAATTCTTATTATTATCATATTATTATCATATATTAGGTATCAATAATGTATATCTAAATATACCAAATAAAATATTTGTATGTTGGGTGGAGCAGAAATCTTGCTACCTAAAATCGAATATTTGTACACTCCCCAATCATTCTAGGGAGTGTATTTTGACATCGATCCACTTTGGAGTAAAATTCACGAACAACACACTTGTCGGCGAAATTTCAACCGAGAAATGATCAGCGGACGTTATTTCTACATAAATAGTAAGTATCAACTACTGAGGCATTACAATCTAACAAATACATACGATACACTTCTGTCGAACAATAGAAGATATCTGATATCTTTTCATATTTTGAGGCCTCAATTCTCCATGACCATGACCATAATTTTAGTACATAACTAACAATCCTCATGAATAATATTTTTACATCATCCCGCATAATAAATATTACATCATGTTTCCTTCAACAGCATCTTCAAAACTGTCCACTATTCTTATTAATGATACAGATACAAGCCAAGCCCGAAACGAGCACATGCTCTGCAAAATGCGATCTCCTCAGCAGCAGCAACCACATCTGTGTACTGTCCATTGCCTGGTGATACTGTTCCAGTTGATTCGCGGTGTGCCTAGAATAATGCATCAAAAGAATGTACAAGTACACACATCAAAAAAAGGAAGCACGGTGACTATGACTCCAACCTAAATTCAACAGGAGAAGTGTTTATCGGAACTTGGAAGTGCTTGCGTGCTTTTTCAAAAACATAGCAAGATCAATTATTGATCAATACACTTCTCCATCTTGGTAGTTTTACAACATCAATGACACATGATACTTGAGCCAAATAAAGGCACCTTTAGTGATGGTTGGGAGTGTAATGAACAGGGCACGCAACCTACATGCAAGCTAATAGAAGAGACGTGGTCCTTAAAATAGAATAATGAACAGTTACTTTATCATTAAACCTGTCCATGCAAGCCCACTTTATCAAATGCGAAAGGTATCAGTATCACTTCCCACAATAACCAATTAAGGCAACCTTGCTGAAACATATGCATTATGGTGGAGTTTGTAGGCTTCCAGGATAAAACTCCAAAACCAGCTAGGTAACAGAAATCCTACTGGCTAATATCAGCCAAAGATGATCAAGAGTAAAGGACAGAATGAACTAAGCTTTAACCTATACCTAGAAAATTACAAAGAATTACAAACTTGGATTTTAGAAAATCTGCATATCTGAGAAATAAGAAATACAAACATAAGAATTGTCTTGCTGCAGTTATGAAGACACAACCTTCGAAAATTTGGACCAACTATTAGTTTTCTTTTCAATAAGTTCTAATAGACTCACATCAGAAGTCTGAAATGAAACTTTAGACTTTGGCTACAGCGTATTCTTCATGTCAGAAAGATTATTATTATTTTGATGATGGTGGTGTCTAGATCAACTTGAGCCTATCTCAACTAATGTCTGAGAAGATTACTAATTTGTGTTCACAATCAAAAGATGACCCAAATTTTGGATGTAGAAGAGAAAAAGTGGAGTAGGGTTTTATCACAACCTAAATACATGTAATACGTCTAGATCTGCACAGACTGGCAACACGACAGAAACCATGTATATGCAGCGTATGGAGTTGTTGACCTGATTTTGATCAACAAATCTACAGTATATAGTAAAGCTCCCGCAAACATAAATATAAATAATCATAGTAAGAGGAAAACTAGCTGCAACCTTTATTAGACATTAAAAAATCTAACAATGCTATCTTACGTGGCAGATGCTAGGTTGGCCTCCGCCTTACGCTGACAAATTCAATACTTCAAGCTCAAGATCTGCCAAGACTTGAGGAATTTTAAGGGCTTCTATGACCTATTTATTTATTTATTTGATAATCGCCTAATACTTTTTTCATTCTTATTTAAGCTTTGAGCTACATCGAATACATCTTAAATACCTTTGTTTAATCATATGCTAGCTAGTTTCATAAATCCTCACAGGAACAACTTTGTACTTCAGTTTTTTAACGGACTTAGGTTTTCTTTCAATCTTCTAGAGCCAAAAATTCTACCACTTCATCATTTGGCAATTAAAATGAATTACAATAAAGGAAAAATAAAGAATGGGCATTTCATGTTGGAACAACAAAATCAAACAAGCCATATTGGCTGCATAATGATTTACTTCTAAAAAAGGAAGACTTATAGCCAATTCTTGATCAAGTCTACTTGGCCCTTGCTGATTATAATCAAACATAGAAGCATATTCAGAAATGGTAAAGGGGGAAGAGGAAGGGGGAAAACATAGAAAAAAAAAGGATGAGGCACTCATTCGGAGGAATGATCATACCTCTCCATCTGATCCGCGTATAGTGACACGATAAACAACTGTCACACTTCCATTATCTGAGAAAATGACATCTCGTACTTCCCCACACCAGCCTGTCAAAAGAAATTTAATCATCACATATGCTTCGAACACAAAAATTAATTCCCAGTGTTTACATCAGTCATCGATATGCTGCATGAAGGTCATTTGCACATATTTTTCTAGTCATTTCCAGAAACACTCAGAAATAATAATAGTTAAGTACAAAGCAAATCAACCATTATGCTGAAGCTTGCAACACATATTATTTAACCAAAAATGTAAATGCCTCATAGAAGTTACAAGGGCAAGGGATTAAGCATCAGCACAATGAAGTGAAAACATTAAGAAAACTAGAGCAAAAATGTTGCAGAAAAAATTGAAGGTAGACTAATAGGGCCGATCAGATAGAAGAAGCATGTCATTTCCAATTGGAAGAAGAAGACATGAGAAGGTTAAAACAAATAATATAATGGAAGGAGAAGAAGAAAAAAGGAAACAAGAATCACTGAGAATTTCTGAAATATCATTGATTCATCTGCCGTGGCCACATAGTAAGCAAATGTTTTTTGCTGGGAATACTGCTAAGGAATAAAATATGCTTGACAACTTAAGGTGTTTCCAATGAAAAATTGGTGGGTGAGAATTTCAAGACTGCTTACTGTCCATTGGTTATCCCATATTTCCCAACTCATCTAGACAGCAAACTAAACAATATCAAGGGTGAAATTTGTCTAGATGATAATTTAGCTACAGTAAAAACTAGCATTAAAGATGAATTAATCATATATCTTTTATCTTTCCAAAGTCCAAGCTCATGTTCCCCAGTGATGTATAAGTAGCTTGATCTCAATATTAGATTTTAAAAGCTAAATCCAGATCGCCACATTTCTGTATCGTAATTGTGAAAAGCATTAAAGATCAGAAGATACGAGATAGGTTCAGTTATCCAAAATTGTTGACTGAAGAAAATTGCAGAAACTTAAACTAATAAAAAGAAGTGAGGATTGCACCATTATCAGAAGTGCAAACCTAGACATAACAATATGATCTTTGAGATATTTTGTTAATTAAAACCTGTGTTTTCTTTATCAGTTAATTAGAATCTGTGGCTTAAGCTGTAGGGTACCCCAAACAGAGACAACTCCTTCTTCTGTTTTTGATGTAGTAATCCAAGCAAAGGCATTTCCTGTGGCATCCAATCAACAGTCAACAAAACTCCTGACAAACTAGCTTTTCAGAGGAAGAACCTCTCATGGGATTGAAGGAGGAGGCTCAAGGGTTAGAACATTCAAGCCCCCAACCCTTACTTATGCCTAGGGCTTGGGAAAATGGAAGGGATCATTCTACACTGTAAGAAAGGAATACGGAACTGAAGAAGGAACCTTGAAAACTGACTATTAGGATGTTCATTGAGTAGAACAGCTAAAAATGTCAAAGCTTTGGAGGCTATGCCCTATTGCAGGTTTGAAGATATTAAATGAATTAGTTATGCTTTATTGTAAAATTTTCATTTTATGGAGGACACCGAAAAACAATAACTTGTGATGGAGGAAGTTAAGTAACAGAAAATCCTAGACACAAACTTTCAACATAAAAGAAGACGAGAAAGAAGAGGTATCTATGGTTGAGAAGTGCATTTCTTCAAATGTGCTGATTAAGGTTTTAAATACTGCCAATCTAGAAGAAGAGTCACCATAAACATATGCACAGGAACATCATCTAAGACATGTTCTCTGTTCTAGGCTCAAGGGATTCCTACTTCTAGTGATGGTCTCAGAATAACTCAATTCCTTTGCAAAAGAAACTATTTATTAACAAATCACACGCAAATAAATGGGGCTTTTCCACCAAAAAATTCATGTCAAAATGTTTCCATTAGTTCCGACAAAAGAAAATAATACAATCTCATCTACATGACCAAATTACACACTTCCCCAATCCTATTTCTCTACCAATGATACAACGAATAGAACACAGTCATAAGTAGTATACAACAACATAATGATAGAAAAAATAAACAAAAATGCTACCGTACCTGGAGCGTAGAAGCTCAACATCCGGTTAGCATGGTACCTAAATAATTAACAACGTCTTCAGTATCAGATCAACAACAGAAATCGCTGCGGCTGATCTTAATCAAATACTCCTTCAGACTGATAGAATTCATGTGAATTATTAATTTTAATTATTATATTTTTACATATTCAGAGAGTACATAAATTATATAACATCCCGTAAGCAACAATTTCTTAAACTAAAACATATTTTCAAATTGTGCCTGCAAAATCAAAAATTATAAAACTAATAAAAGAGAAATGAAATTACCAGGTGATAAAGGTGGAGTGATCATCATTCTTATCAGCTTTGATGATGTTATCAGGAATTCTCTTGTTCAGGTCACGTAGGATCTCGGCCAAGGGACGAGTAATGCAAGACGAAGCCTTGTCTAGTGGCACCACGTAGTTCGTGTTCGGAACCGATGATGACGGCGATGAAGCGGCGTTCTTACTAGCGCCGACGCCGTCACCGGTGCTACTGTTGTTACTGTTCCGGTCCAAAGCTTTGACTTGCAGTTTCGATGTTCTAATAGAAAAACTATTGAAGCCGAAATGAAGCTCTGCCGCCGGACTCCGCCGTGGATTTGGGAGCCGCAGCGTTGGTAGGTGGGCGTCCGCCGCCGGCAGCGATGACTTTGTGCAATGCGCAAACATTTTGAGTATTTTTCGCAAACAAAAAAAGAAAAGAAAAGAAGTAAACGTGGCTTCAAAGTTGTAAGCCCACAGGCATTTGCAGACTTCTATTTAAGGTCTTGTTTGGATGTTAAAATTTAGTGATGCAACTCACGAGGCAGAGTTAAAAGTGTGTATTGATATACAAATATCTCAACAGTAAGTTTTAAGTATCTCGCCTCAATAATTTAAAAAAGTTGAGAGATTTACAATGATGTTATGTATTGTATTGGAAAGGGACGAATGTAATATAAGCTCGTAACTAGTATTTTATGTGATAAGAATGTGTCATCAAAATTTGAAGGTAAGTTTTATAAAGTAATTGTTATACTAAGGGATCGTTTGATAACTGGTTAGAGTTATTCATCGATTAGTTATTCGTGTATTAGTTATTTAATCTTTTATCCTACATAGAATTCCTCATAATATGTATTAGTTATGCCGGTTTCTAAATGGCCAATCAAACATCTTATTATTTTATACATGAATAACTTATTCTTATCTACCTACAAAATATCATATAAATTATATGAAAGTTAATACATGAAAAACTTATTTCTTATTCAGTTATCAAATGAATGATAACTATGTTATATGGAGTGAAATATTGTCTGATCAAGATCTCGCATGACTAAAAAAATGAAAACTTATCTATACAAGAATATTTATCAAACATCATATGAGCTATACAAAAATTAATATATGAATAATTAATTCTCTTATTTAGCTATCAAATGATCCTTAACATGTTATATGAAGTGAAATATTGACAAATCAAGAATTTGCATGATGAAAAATTATCTATATTTGACCCTTGGGGGTGACCCAATGATTTGGGCTTGGAACTTCTATGTTGGAGATCTCGAGTTCGAAACCCTTGCTAGGGAGAGCAAGGAGTTTGATTTCTGGTCGAGCTCGTCCCACCGGACTTGTTTTGTGCATGTTAACTCTCCTATATGGTTTGTGAGCTATTGATAGAAGCAGGAGTATTACCCAATGCACCCAAAGAATAGCAACTGCGAATTTTCCTTATCATCAAAAAAATTATCTACATTTAATATTTATATTAAAGTAGAATATGAATTAATCATTGACTATATAATAAATTAAAGTGAGTTCATATATAGTTATAATTTATAATTTAATTATAATATGTCAATGTATATAAAAATACTGGAGAACATATTGTTAGGTTGATATTAATGTTTGGTAGAAATAAATTTCAACAATGACAATACAGAGTTCAAAGTTCAAACCTTCCACTTGTGAATCATAAAAGATTAGATATGTGGCCTCTCTTTTTGTACTGGTGGTCGAAGTCCAACCATGGACTTATATTCCTACCTACTACAGCACCCTAACCTTTAATAGTATCGTGCGATAATGATATTTCAGGATAAGAAAAGTGAATAATCGATAATTCACGTAGCAAACTCACATATTTTGATAGTTTAAGCATGAAATTTAAAAAATAAAGTTATTTTAGATGTATTTTTCATCAGAGTAGAAAAACAATAGTCAAATTTGCTATTTATTATACGTGAAAGATTAATTTATCATTTTGTTATACTATTGGTTCAAAATTATTCATGTTAGGATCGTTGTTGAACATCTCATTTCTACGCGGTACACATTTTGATGAAGATTAAAAGTTTGACAAATTCAAATATTTTTCGAATTTTGCATTCAACTTTAGACATTCACGTTTGAAGTTATAATTTGCAACACATAACCTCATATATAAAACTGTTTTATCTTTGACAAGATTTAATCGTCAATATTAAATAGACATTATATACAAATTATAATCCTGATTGTTATTATGTGAAATAGATATAAGTAATTTCGTTGAAAATTGAATATTCTCTTTAATTTTTCTATTTCAAAACCTCATGACTAAAGGTTTGGTACAAATTCTGTAGAACCAGAAACAATTGGTCTTGCCACAAAGTTGTCTCATCACATACATTACATTGCTATCAAATTTTCAAGATTGATTAAAAGTTAAATACTTGAGAAAATTGGCTATGACTTAAATAGTAACACTTATAAAATCAGCCTAAGTTGTAGTCACCTGATAATGTTATCCATCTCACATTAGTCTTGTCCTAAACAGATGATGTACCAATTTCGAGTCCATGTCCAGATGAACAAATGGAGTGGGATGATGAAGATATCGATCCACTTCCGTGCCTTCCCCACAGAGAAGAATGCAAACAGTATAAAGTTCAAGAACCGGATCAAGCCAGAAACTGTCATCATAATGCAGCTTGTGTAACCTGTCATTTCGAGTTTTAGCAGAGGATCCAAATTCAACTTCAAATGAAAAAGGAATCTATTCAGCTTTTGATGGAAGGTCAGGTTAACTTCTTTACGAAGAGTTTCCACATCTATTGCGTATTCTTTTCTAAGATCATTTAACTGTTGCCTCGTCCTCTCAAGTACCTCGTTCAATTTACACAAGTCTCTGAATGTTTGAACTTCAGTAGATCTAAGTAGTAGTATGTTTTTAATTGCGTAAAGAGCCTGCAGTTAAAGCAATATCACATGTGAATCTTTTTAAAAGATTTCACCAACACGAATGTCAATATTTTGTATTACAGAGGCCTTGTTCAATGTATTGAGGATGGAAATGACATGAAAGATACGCGAGATAGTTCCAGGACCTGAATGAATAAGTCATTGCACAGTGTCAATATGATAGCCAGTAAATTTAGAATATAAACACAGAAACTGCACAGATGAAAGATACAAAGAAACTAAAGCATTAAAGACTAAACTTGTATAAAAACATAGCTCCAATACCTGCTTCTGAACAATGGGGTTATTTTGATTGGCTTTGCCGAGAACCCATGATTAAGTGTTCTTGATCGTAGGCTGCTCAAATGTCAAGGAGATATGGGAATGCTTGGAAGAAACTTATCTTCAAGCAACAAAAGATAAGGAGTTCCAACTCAAACAACAACGATAAATTATGAAGATAGGAACCAAAATAATTGACGAATATATTAAGCAATTCAAAGGCATGACAGCCTTACAACCATTCACAAGCCTGTAGATAAAGATAGCAAAGTGATTAATTTTTCTAGAGGTCTAGGTCTTAAGTATAAGACCTTCAACACTGTCATGCTAGGTAAGGCACCATATTCTACTATTAATCAATTTGTTAATGCTCTCTGGGGCTTTTGATATGAGGAGGATGAAGAAAAAGTGCCTCAACAAAACCATAACCCACATTTTATGCCCAAAGAGGCAGGGGAAGAGGAAATTACTCTCAAAGAAGAGGAAATGATAATTTCAATTCCAGAGGAAGAAGCTTTAAGCCTGCTCGACAAGAAAAAAGTTCTTATAACAGCAGAAACGAACCAAGTCCTCAGAACACTACTTCAAGTGGAAGTCATGAGAGGAACAGTATTGATGCATGTCAAATTTGTGGTAAGAATAACCATACTGGTCATAAGTGTTTTCACAAGTGTGATCACTCTTACCAAGCCGCAGATGAGCTACCACAAGCATTGTCTGTTACTAATCTACAAAGCACTAATGATGTTACCTTGTATGTCGACTCAGGAGCAAGTATCCATATGACACATAACATAGGTATCCTAACTGATCTTAAACACTACAATGGACCAGATAAAATCATTATTGGAATGGATCAAAGTTAGACATTATACATGTTGGGAATATATTCAGATTGGGTCTAAAGTTAAAAGAAATTCTTTTAGTTCCTAAGATTAATAAGAATTTACTCTCAGTTAGTAAGCTTGCAAAGGATAATTGTTCCACTCTTGAATTTGATGAAACTAACTTTTTTGTAAAGGACAATAAGACAAGGACACTGTTGGCCAAGGGAACTAAAAGGAATGGACTATATGCTTTTGAAGATAACAATCTCTATGCTTTAAATGCTGCACACAATAAGAACACTTCAGACAACATGTGACATACTAGATTAGGACACGCTAGTTTGAAGACTTTAAAAGTTTGAATAGTAATAGTTGCATCAATATTAGTAGTTGGAGTAAAATGCCTACTGTTTGTTCAAGTTATCAGTTGGTAAAGAGTTGTAAACTTTCATCGGTTTGAGAAATAAAATTGAAAAGAAACCTTTATTGAAAATCCATTGTGATTTATACGGACCTGCTCTTGTCGAATTTTCCCAACATATGAAATATTATGTCATTTTTGTTGATAATCACACGAGATTTACATGGATTATCCACTGAAAAAGAAATCCGAATTTCTTGAGGTCTTCGTATAATTTGAGAAAATGGTGGAAAAACAAATTTTTGAAGAGATTAAGATTTTTCATCGTGATAGAGGTGGTGGATTTATCCAAACAACCTTAATTAAGCATTTGGAAGATTATGGCATTGTGATACATATTTCATGTGCTAACACACCTGAACAAAATAGAGCTATAGAGAGAAAACATAGGTATATTATGGAGAGTAGCTTAGCTCTACTACTTCATGCTAACCTACCTTTGTTTCTATCGGTTGAGGCATTCCTCACTGCAGTATTCGTCATCCATAAACTTCTTTCATCAATCCTAAAGATAGCAATTCTGTTTGTTAAGTTGTATGGAGAATAACCTGATTACAATAGCCTAAAAGTGTTTGTGTGTAATATGTTTTCCATGTATCAAAGGTAGCAATAAGTTTAGTCCAAAGTCCTACCCTTGTGTGTTCATAGGGTACACCAACTTACACAAAGGATATAAATGTTATCACCCCTCTACAATGAGGGCTTATATGTCTAGAATGCTGTGTTTGATGAAAACACATTACCCTAAGTGTCTCAAAAGTAATCTCTGACTAAAATTGATGTCTTACCTTATCTTGCTACATTTGTTGAATCTTTCTCTAAACTGTAAGCTGATGAACCGTGGTTTTACGGTGCTTTCAATGCATTTAGCTTAAGAGTTGTGTGTGTCTAGAGTCTTTTTGTAGTAGTTTTAACATGTTTTTATGTTTGTTTCGCAGAAAAGATGTCCAGATAAAAAAAGCATAAGGCAACTGGAAAAGAGTGCAGAAAGATGACCTACGAAGGCCATCGACGGCTCGTCGTTCAATCGACGGTCCGTAGGTGGTAACCATCGATGAGAAGTTCAGGCTAAGAGAGAAGATTAGAGAATTTTGACTAAGTGTGGGACCACAAACTCAAATGACGGTCTGTCTATCAATTAAATCAACAGACCGTACTGGTGAACCGTCAATCGGTTCAGAGAAAGATAAGTATGGAACAATGGAGGAGCATCGATGGACCGTAGATGAGTCGACGGACCGTACTACAGGTCCGTCATTTGATTTAGAAAAGATACTGAGCTGATAAAGAAAAATAATTCTAAGTCTGGACTGATGGACGTAGTTGACGGACCGTCGTTCCATTGACAGTCTGTTAGTAGGGGTCGTCGATCAATGCCGTGTTTTTGGACAAACTTTCCTCATTTCAATTCCTTTTAATTTAGGGAAATATTTTCTATAAATAGAAGATTAAAACCTCATTTTGGGGTTAGACATTATTAGTATTGTTCTACTTTTGTTTGGAGATTGGTTTTTGCAAACTTTAGCAATCAATCAATTTTCGGATTTGGTTTGAAGTTTCATCTTGCAATTTCAAGTTGATTTTCTTGGTTTATTCTTATTGTTGAAGTAAGTTCATGATTCCTTCTTTAAAAACTATGAATTGTGATCTTGCTTGGATGGATAACTAAATGCGCAACTAGGGTTGTGGGAACCATGGGTAATTAACAAAGTAGACCTAGCAAATAAGCAATTCTCAAATAGGTTCTTGCATGTATTGATAATTCTTTCGTTTAAAATTTTTTTTAATGAGTGCACGCGTTAGAACTAGCATTTTTGCTACTTGTCGGACCAAGGAGGTAGTAATAGGAAAAGAATTATCAACATAGGTTTAGTGGGATACTATCTAATAGGCTAGTGTCGATAAGTGCGAAGTAATAACTAAGCATACATCAATTATGATGTCTAATATGAGGTAACGGTAAGAGTAAGTTAATCATACGCACGTAGTCGGACCAAGGTGCGGGGTGAAATTCTCTAGATGCCGGAATAAGGATTTAGAGATACATAACTTACCACTTTACATGCAAAACACTAGGAAGAGTTGCTATTGCTAGGATACGATGTTATGAACCTATGTGGAACACGTATACCCTAGTTAGTATCACAACTTGATAAAAGTTCAATTTTTACTTTTGCTTACTTGTTAACTTAGAAGTTTGAAATAAACTTGTTTCGGAAAAATCTTGGCTAAATAGACATAATTGTACATTGAAGTTAAGTCTAAACCATTTTCCTTGTGGGATCGACCCCAACCTACTAATTGGGTTCTCTACTTGATTACGACCGCTTATACTTCATTAGAGAGGTGTAATTTGAGCGTATCATAGGCACATGATAATTTTGATTCAAGGGAAGTACAAGCCGCTAGTCCACTATAACTCATATACTCCTTGATGATGAGAGTACTATTGACCTCTCAGCCGCAGGATCAGATGTTGAGGAACATGTTGAAAGGTGATGATATTTATAGTAGTATAGAAACTCTAGTTGCATATTTTGAAAATCAGGTAGTAGCAATGAGGAGAAAGTTGAAATTACATGTCCAACCAATGAGCATCATGAAACAACCACTTTAGTTGATGTACCCGTTGACCATCAACCTGACAATGCTACACTTTATTCAACTACCTTGGTTGATGTTCCAGTTGAGGTACTTCTTGCACCACAAGTGAATCATATGATCACCAGACACAAGGCGAAGGAACATCACTTGTCACATGTTGCTTGCTCGTAGCTGAACATAAATTGTGAGAGAATCAAAGGCTACTAAGGAAGCACTAAGATCACCCCATTGGCTTGCAACAATGCAGGAAGAAATTATTGCTTTACATAATAACAAGACATGGATTTTGGTGCCCAAATCTCCTAGTATAATCTTGGTTGGCTCAAAATGGGTGTTCTAACAAAATTAAAAGTTGATGGGACATTAGATAGATATACGGCCAAATTTGTGGCATGGGGATTCTCATAGCTTGAAGGGATGGATTTTGAAGAAATATTTAGTTATGTGGTTAAAGCCATAACTATTAGGGTGGTTCTATCCATTGCTATCAGTTCAAAGTGGAAATTTGGATAACTAGATGTCAAAAATTCCTTTCTCTATGGCTTCCTACAAGAGGAGGTGCACATGAGTCAACATTATGGTTTTATTGATACCCATTATCCTCAACATATGTGTCTACTTAAAAACACATGGTATGATCTTAAAAAAAACACCAAGATTCTGGTATGATATGTTTAGCATGCATCTCTTACACCTTGGTTTCATTTGTAGTAAGACTGACCCTTTCTTAGTTACTTTCCAAAATCACAAAGGCAAAATATTTCTCTTGTTATATGTGGATTATATTATTGTCACGGAAATTAATCGATATCATGTCTCAGAGTTGCTTCTAAATCTTGGGAAAGAGTTGCTATGTGTAATACCTCGAAATTCAGTGTAGTTGAGGTTTGGGGTGTTGTATAAGGGATAAAACTTATAGAAATGATTAACTTAATTAGAATTACATGTTTTGGATTTTAACGTCTAAGTAATACCCCCCAAGGACCACCCAAGGGGTCTTTGAAGAGGACCTCAAAACAGTCCCCTAAATTTGTCAAATCTAGTGACCTACGGTTAGCCATTCACGACCAGTAGACCAGTCCACGGCCCGTGGGTCATGGGCATTGGCCAAGGCCTAAGTTTCCTACAACTTAGAGGCCTCAGAAACAAACCACAAGACAAAACCACAGCCAGTAGACCCATCCACGGCCCGTGGACGGGGGTCTCGTGGATGCTGCTAGTTTTCAGCCTATAGTTTTTAGTTGAATGTTTCGTGGTTAAGTTAGTTATTAATTAGTGGTTAATGTAGGTTTATTAATAGGTTGTTTAACCACTTATATAAGCTTAAATAAACCCTAAAGTAATCATTAGAACTCATTCATCTAAATCCCCCAAAACTCTCTCCAAAAAATCATTTCTAGAATAGAAGAAGAAGAGAAAAGAAGAAAGGCTACAACTACGGTCAAATTCATCCATTGGTTCAAGATTATTTTAGGGCATTTATTAAATATATGTGAATATTATTCATCCATGGGTTCTTCCCCATGAAGCCCCCTTAGTTTCCCCCCAATTGGGAGTCAACAACCCAAATTCTAGTTAGGGTTGTGCTTGCATTCTAGGTAGGGATTGGATGTGATTCCAATCTAGTGGATATCAACCAATTATGACTGTTTTATATTTTTTTAGTGATTATATAATCATTCCATGTGATTTCTATGATGAACCCTAATCTAAATTGATGAACGTGATCATTGTGGGTTTAGGCCCTTAAAGGCAAAGTTGAAGGTTCTAAAGTGATATTCCTAAATCAATGTCTTGAATGCTAATTGATCAAAGTTAGGATCATCTAATTATGAGTTGAACTTGACTTAATTGAATAGGAAGTTCTTGACTTTTAAGGTTCGAATTGAACGTTTATTATCAAGTATGCTAGAATCACATTCTAATGAACAATGTGATTGAATAACCTGTAATTTAGACAAGGATCATGATAGAATGAAGTTAATCTTGATAGTAGGGCTTGTACCATCATTGTTAGGGCTTTTTTTGGGGGGGGGGGTGAAGTCAATATAATGTGATCTTATGGTGTATTCTCTACACTTTGACATGAATATGCTAGGAAATTCAAGTTCTCTCACATAGAAGGATTTTAGCTTGACTTAAGAACCTAAAATGAATCAAATCATGTTAGTCTAGAATAGCTTGAAGTTGAGGCATATGTTTTCTTCATGTATAGCTTGGATTAGTAGAATAAGACCAAGGTTTCTAGTTTGGGATGGAGGATAAATACTCTCATAAGGTTAGCTTGAGTTAGCATTTGTGGATGCTTTTCATGGTAGTTTTAATTAGCATTTATGGGATGCTATTCACGGTAGCTTGCACTAGAGTAGGCATGGTAGCTTAGGATTGAAAATTTATACTCTCCTATGGACAACTTGAACTAGCATTGTTAGGATGCTTTTCATCATAGCTTGACTTAATAAGACAAGACCATTTCATGGTAGCTTAGGATTGAGGATTTATACTCTCCTATGGATAGCTTGAAATTGCATTTTTCGGATGCATTTCATGGTATCTTGACTTGGTTTGGCCAAGACCATTGCATGGTAGCTTTAGGATTGAGGACTCATACTCTCCTAATGATAACTTAGGGTTGAGAATCATACTCCCCTATGGATATCTTGCATTTGTATTCTAGTACACTTGTAAGGGTAGCTTGACTTGCATTGTAAGGTGCATTTCAACAATAGCTTGAGTTAGTAGTACTCATGGTAGCCTAGGACTGAGAATTTACTCTCTCTGCTAAGGATAACTTGCATAACATCATGGGATGTGTTGCATGGTAGGTAGGATTAGGCATTGGTATCATTCCTTACATAATTTGGACTTGCATGATAGTATTCCCTCTATGGTAGCTTGACTTAGCATAATGTGGTCATGCTAGTTAGGTTATTATCTTGGTCTAGCCTAGTAGGGTGCTATTCTTCGGTAGTCTTGAATTGAGGTCTTGTGCTCATTCAAGTGTGGTCACTTGCCTAGTACTAAATAGAGAAGTACATTAAATGAATAAGAGATAAATAGTCAAGAGGGAGTAGTCCCTAACTAGTGAACCTTTATGGTAGTCTATAGAAGTACTTAGTGTGGGTAGTAGTATGGGATGCTATCCATACATGGAAGAAGTATGACTTGAGGCTATTTGTGAAGGTTTCCCTTATGTAGTATGACTTATGTTGGGTTGTTGCCATAGTTGCTTTCCAGTATATGATTGACTAAGGTGGTAGTTCCGTTGTCTATATGAAGATAGCCAATAGTAAGACCTAAGAAGGGTGGATGTGACTAGGATGACTTTAAGATTATGCTTGGTGTGAAGGGTAGTATGTGATGCCTTTCATGTATTGCAATAGTGTTCTTTGATATTACCTAGAATCATGGTGCCCTTTAAGGTAAATAAGCTTATGACCAAACCATGCATTTAGACTATGATTAAGATGACCAAAAAGGTATAGTTGGCTTGGGTAGTAGTATGGGATGCTATTCTTACTTTGCACATATATGCTTTTCAAGTTACTTAAGAATGGTGCTATTATGACATGGATGACCAAAAGTCAATTATGCTTATGATGAAGAATTGGCTTATTATGATTATGACTTATCTCCTATGCTCTTTAACTATGTCTTATGTTTACTATGTTTATATGAAGCTTATGTTGAAGATCATGCTATGACTATGATGATCATGTTATGATCATGTTATTGTCTCTTATGCTTATGTATTATGTTGACTAACAATTTGAGATGCTCTTATGATGTTGTACTAGCTTCCAAACTTGGTACATTTTGTACTAAAGCATATTGCCTACATTCTAACCAAATGTAGGGTCGGAGGCTTAAGTTTCTTTGGAGATTGGTTCTAAGGAGCTAAGGAAGATTAAAGACTTGGTGTGTCCTCATACCTATTACCTTTTTATGTCATTTACTTTTATGTAAAAGACCTTGTACGGGTTGCGTCCAAAACTTTATTATTCATGTCAAGTTAGATGGTTTGAGACAAAGAGTTAGAAAAGACTTATTTTTACAATTTATGAAAATGACTTCGACTGTAGATCTTAAAAGTTATAAATTTCCCGTATTTTCTATTATATTATGTTGTGATTATGTTAAGGGCTTGTTTGATACTCTAGATATGTCATGTCACATATAGGGGCTGCTCTCGGAGCGTGAAACTACGAAAGATCTTTACCCTTTACACTTCTTTCTAGGAGTTGAGGTGAAGTATTTCGAAGGTAGAATTCACTTAAATCAAAGCAAGTATGCTCCTGAGCTGCTGACCAAGACAGAGATTACTTTGGCAAAGGCTGTAGTCACTCCTTTGGCTCAAAACATTGTTTGCATGAATATTTGGAAATTCTCGTAGATGCATCATCATATAGAATGATAGTAGGGAGCCTTCAATATTTGAACCTCACAAGACCTGATATCACTCATATTGTGAATTTAGCAAGCCAGTTTATACAAAGCCCAAATATTGAACATCTTCAAGGGGTAAAAAGGATTCTAAGGTACATCAAAGGTACCTACATTTTAGACTCAGAATTATTTCATAATCACCATGTAGGTATGGGTACTCAGATGCTGATTGGGGAGGTTGTACCATAACTAGGAGATCAACTACAAACTATAACATCTACCTAGGTACAAATTGTATTTCTTGGACCTGTAAGAAACAGACCAGACTACAGTAGCCTGATCGAATGTTAAAGCTGACTATAGAGCACTAGCCTCCACTGTCGCAAAAATGAATTGAATTTCTTATCTTCTTCATGACCTTAGAGTGTTCCTTCTATCTATTCCTACGTTGTATTGTGATAATGTAAGTGCATTGTACTTGAAAATTAATCCAGTTATGCATGTTAGAACCAAACATGTTGAAGTGGACTATCATTTGTTCATGATAAAGTGGCCAAGGGGAAACTTCTTACTCAGTTTGTGAAGTCGAAGGATCAGTTAGCTGATATTCATTCCAAATCCTTAACAAGACAGGTTTTCTCTGATTTTTACAGTAAGCACTACAAAAAAACGTTCATTTTATGGCGGTTAATTTGTGGGAGTTCTTAAAAACTCCACTATTAGTTCATTTTGTAACATTTTAGTATAACTCCCACAATATAAATCATTTTGTGATAGCTTTATTGAGGTGGTCAGAATCACTACAAGTTAGTATAGTTTGTGGCGATTACAACCCTAAAAAATTTATTAAATTTATTACATAATGAAGTCATTTATTGCAAAACTTCCATTGATTTTTGGTAAGCCTCAATTTTTTTTTGATTAAAGATTATGTTATAATTTTATTCTTGATTCAATTTGACTATTGCAAATTAAAGGACAACTTTACATATTAGATTATAATCATTATAAGTATAACTAAAAAGTATGTATTTTCCTATTCAATAGGTAAATTATTGTATTTATAATTGTTTCTTTAGTAAATAAGGGGGGGGGGGAGGGAAGTGAGAAATACTTGAACTAATATACTAAATAAGATGAGTGTCATTATATGGTTTTGAAAATTATAAACCTAACTTTTGTTTACGAAGAAATAATTATGAAAACGTTATTATTTACATTAGTGTGTATGAGAGAACATCAAAATAAATTTCTCTCGTCCATAATTTATATTTTTTTTGTCAAATTAAAGTATTAGATGAATTTCTTGTTGGAATGAATTGAACGTCAATTGATCTTTTTCAAGACTTACAAAAATATATGTGGATCAATATATATATTTATCTAATTATGTATTTATTTTGTTTCAGCGTGATGTGGAGATTGAATGTACTTCACCTTGGAGAAGAGATTGAGTGACAACAATTAATCACCAAATAAATGCGATAGAAACTTTTTAATGTTTATTTCATGTGGATTTTAAATGATTTAAAATGTAATGTTGAAATTATTATACACAAGTTTCTATTATTTTTGTTTGACATGAATTTGAACATGTGATGCTTATAAATATAAATTTATTTAATGAAATTTGATTTATATTAAGTGTGTTATTTAGTAAAATTTTTTGTTTACATTATTTTTAAGGCTTAATGTAAATCAAATTTCACATTTATTAAAATAATATTAATTTCCGTTAAGAATTCACAATCAAATTATATAAATATTAATCTTATATCACACAAATTTTAAATACACACAAATAAAATTTAAAAATATTGAGATCATATTGTGTAGGTTCGAAATTGTCATAGATTGATACTATAAAACCTCCACAAATTTAAAAGTCATTTTGTGGGGGACACCGTGGAGGTTTACTAAAACCGCTACAAATATGCTCGTGGCAAGAGTAATTGTAGCGTTTTTTTAAAATTGCAACAATTTAATTTGCAGGGTCCTTAAACTGCAACAAATTGACAAAATAACCCTCATAAATTAAGCATTTTTTTTGTAGTGAAGCTAGATGTTATAGTTCCTCCATTCACTAGCTTGAGGGGAAGTGTTGAAGGAAGCTTGAAGATTGATGGAACATGTCTAAGGAACATGTTTACCGAAGCAGGTTGACGAGTTCGATTGAGAGTCATACTAGGACTAGACAACTAAATTCTAAGTTATGTACGACTAAGGTACTTAATATTGTAGGAGTCAACTAGTGTATATATTTAACTTGTAATACAATACTACTCATGTAAATAATTGTGTTGTAGTAGGATTCCTAGTATAACTAGAATAAGACTCTTCTCCTATATAAAAAGCTTGTAACTTAACATTATTATCATCAATATAATCCTTGATTTCTCTAATCCTAAACACGAGATTTCTACATGTGCTGCCACCTATAAGGGCAGAGCCAAAAAGTACCATATGGGCTCATCCAAAAACTGTAGGTTTAGTCTAGATCCTATATTTTGTATTAAGAAACGTAAGAAATATGTAAAAAACTTAGATCCAGAACCTAGTTACTAATACCTAATTTCATTATTCTAGAATTTAGTTCATGGACTAAGATGGATATTCCAGAATAACGTCTGATTACAACAACATAATCCATAGTATATAGTCCCACAAAATGGGGGTTTAGGGATTAAATTTATATTTTTTAAGGTTGAAAGTATAAACTAAATTTGTACCTTCAACCAAACAAAAAATATATTTTATTTCAAACTTAAATCATGGATATCACACCTTATCCCGTCCAACTTGGTATCAAGGGATAACTTAGTCCACAAATCAAACAACCCATTTCAAATCTTGGTATCCTAGGATGACTTAGTCAGTGAACCAAACAACCCTGTAAAGTTCAAATATTGATATCCTAGGATAACTTAGTCCGTGAAACAAACAACCCCATAAAAAGTTAAAATTTTGGTATCCAGGATAACTTAGTCCGCAAACCAAACAACCCCATAAAGTTCGAAATCCTAGCTCTCTTCTGCCTTCTACCAACTCAAGTATAAGCTATCACACCTCATCTGATCTAACTTGGTATCGCGGGATACCTTACTTCACGAATTAAACAACCCATAAAGTTCAAATCTTGGAATCTTAGGATAACTTAGTCTAAGAACCAATTAACCCAATAAAGTTCAAATCTTGGTTGGTATCCTAGGATAACTTAGTCTATGTACCAAACAAACCCATAAAGTTCAAATCTTGATATCCTAGGATAACTTAGTCTATGAACCAAACAACCCCATAAAGTTCAAATATTGGTATCCACGATAAATTTTAGTCAGCAAACCAAACAACCCCTAAGGTTCAAATTTTGGTATGCTAGGATTACTTAGTCTGGGAACCAGACAACCCCTAGTGTTCAAATCTTGGCATCCTAGGATTTCTTAGTACAGAAACCAAACAACCCCATTAAGTTTAAATCTTGGCTCCCCTTATACGTTCCACTAACATAAGTACTGAATAGCACACCTTATGCCATCCAACTTGGTATCGCGGGATAACCTACTCCATGAATTATACAACCCCATAAAGTTCAAATCATGGTATCCTAAGATAACTTAGTCTGCGAACCAAACTACGTCATAACTTCAAATAGTTGTATCCTAAGATTGTTAGGATCGAATTCGCGCACACACACTAGATGAATGAAGAACACAAGAACTTTCAAGAGAAAGAGATGAGAAATCTAGAGAGAGAGAGAGAAAACCCAATTTTTCGTGGTAAAACCCCGTGAGTAAACTTCCACGGCGGTGAGGTATATTTATATTAATAAATCAGAGTATTTTTGGTTACAGAGAATAAATAGGAAAACCTAAAATAGAGAATAAATAGGAAAACCTAAAATTAATCAGGCTCCACTACCTAACAGTTCTCCCACTTGGAGACTGACTCAGTCATCCAAAAAATACATTCTCAAAAAAAAATCTCTTCATCATCAACATCTTTACCGCACCGCAACATCTGTAGCAGCAACTACAGAAGACCAACCGAGGTTTTACATAACCTCAGTTTTCCAACATCAACACATTTCGTCAACATGTCTGCCGGGTTCTTTGCACCCTCTATCTTCTCCAAGCACATATCACCATCCTCCACTGCCCTGCGAGTGAAATGGTATCGCTTTCTGATGTGCTTTGTCTTCGAATGATAGACTGGATTTTTCA
>NC_028647.1:36612396-36615809 GCF_001406875.1 Solanum pennellii
TCAGACATCTGTAAATTGAACAATCTACGCATCAAATATACCTTGTTCATAGCCGATGGTTTTTCATACATGTTTGACAGTGCCTTCAACAGACCGGACGTAGTCTTCTCCTTCACGATGTTGAACGCCACGTTTCTTGACAAAGTCAATCGGATCAACCCTAGAGCCTGGCGATCCTTGAGTTTCCACTTCTCCTCCGTCATGGATTCCGGCTTCACCCCGGTCAACGGTTCGTGAAGATCTTTCTGGTACAGATAATCTTCGATCTACATCTTCCAGAAACTGAAATCGGATCCATCAAACTTCTCGATTCCAAGCTTCGAACTATCCATCTTCTGTGATCGTGTTGAATCAACCTGGCTCTGATACCAGTTGTTAGGATCGAATTCACGCACACACACTAGATGAATGAAGAACACAAGAACTTTCAAGAGAAAGAGATGAGAAATCGAGAGAGAGAGAGAGAGAAAACCCAATTTTTAGTGGTAAAACCCCGTGAGTAAACTTCCACGGCAGTGAGGTATATTTATATTAATAAATCAGAGTATTTTTGGTTACAGAGAATAAATAGGAAACCTAAAATAGAGAATAAATAGGAAAACCTAAAATTAATAAGGCTCCACTACCTAACAAAGATAACTTAGTCCGCAAACAACAACCCCTATGAACTTCAAATCGTGGTATCATGAAATAACTTGGTTCAAATCTTGGCTCCCTTCTACCTTCCACCAACAAAGTACCTGATACGCTATTCATCAGAGACACAAAACAACAACATACCTAGTGTCATAATGAAAATACAAGAGAAAATAAAAAAATAACAAAAACAACATATAATAGCATAAAAATACTATAACAATAATCCTATCATCCTAATTCACGTCCTCCACAACTTTCTATTCTCCAAGGACTTAAGAGGAACAAACTATATGATTTAACCTTTCACAATTACAACTTAAAATCAAAAGTTAAAAAGGATATTTGGGGAAAAGTAAAGTACCTATAGCCAGCGTAACATTCCATCTAAGGAGGAGAAACCACCATCCATATTTTCCGCTACTTGAACCATAGCTATTTATCTCCTTCCTTAAGGTTACTAGACCCAACAACAACAGCACCACCTGCAACTACTTTACTAGTTGCAAAATTTGCAATTAACACTACCATAAGAACTGCTATGAAAATCAATTCCCCATTTCTGCTGATTACTGAGCCCTCTAAACTATTTGTTTTAATACTATATAGTATATGATTATTATTATATACTATAGAGAAAAAATGTAAATACATGTATGTTACGTGAACCCAACAAGTTTGACCAATTGGAACCGTCCACATGGTCATTTTTGGTAACAATTTGCATTGATAGTAGATAATTTGGAATAAAAGTACATGCTTCACAATTAAAAAAATTAGACCCATATAAATAATTTTTTAGTCATTTTTCTTCTTGAATTTCAATCATTGTTGACATATACTCCTTCCCGAACAATTTTATTTTTCACACTTTAACTTAGCACACTCATTAAGAAAATAATTATTGATATAAGTATTTTATCAAACTATCATAATAAATGATATCGTGAAGAATGATTTGAAAAATAAGTATTTAATGTTGAGGCCTGGGGGGAAACATTGAAAAAAAAAAAAATCTTTTCTTGATATGTCAAAGTGACAAGTAAAAATGAAATCTATTTTAGAAATACATGACAAGTAAAAGTGAACTGAGGGAGTATGTATATAATATTAAATGAGTTTGTGTTTAAAATTTAAACTTATTTAAAGAATATATGAATGTCGAAATTTAAAATTTAGTTAATTTTAGGGATAAGACACAACTATCTCCTATAGACTATGACCGAAATCATTTTCAAATAGTTGTGACTTATTCGATAAGTTGTGACTTTTTCAAAGCACATGTTCATACCACTCCTTCTTGGCTATAAATAGAGGGATGTCCTCTCATTTTTTAACCACAACAATTTTCTATGTTCTACGATTCTTTTTCTTACACTTAAATATTTCTGTGTGATTTATCGTTATTGAGTGAGTTTTTGAAGATCAGTGGAATCTCAGGTATTACTATTCTGATAAAGTACATCATTCTTTCCTAAGAAAATGTATACTAGAACCTCAACTACTGATTGAGGGAAATAATTTTTGTGATATAATAATTATTTTTCTTGCTTAATATATACATTAGTATGTAATGTTCTAATATATGAAGCTAACACGAAGTAGTCTAAATTTATTTATTTTTCTTAATAATTTCTCATGTGATACAGATATATGTTTCTAAATATCGTTTTTCAAAACTCATTGAACTTCTCATGAGTCACAGAATTACCATGAGTTATTTGTTGATGCTCAAATGTAAGAATGACTTTATTTACAACGATATTTATGTGATTGAGATTGTTAGTAAGTTTGCTTCAAAATAGTTATTGCTATATAAATATTCTCTTTTGTTTTACTTATTTTAAAAAATATTTATATATTTTAGTCGAAGAAAAATTCATATAATTTATTATGACGTTGGGTGGAAGGGTGTATTGATTTACCTTTTTTTATTTACTTGCTGATTTTTTGAGACAAATATTTTTATTACAAGTAAATCTTTATATTTAGACATATACTTGGATAGATATTTATAATTCAACTAAAGTATTATATATTTCAAGAGTATTAAGATTTAACAAATTCTTCAAACTTGAAAATATATTGTTTTTAAATGCTCTGATTTCTTCTTCTTTTTTTTTTTAAATAGAAAAATGCATAAGAAAAAAGAAAAATATGTGAATCATTAAATATTATCATTTTATATTAAATAATATGAAATAAACGTGCAACACAATTGACTTACTGTTTTGCCCCTACACTAAGTTAAAACCTAATCAGAAAACGGTCAAACACACACACACACTCACATACGCGCGCGCGCACACACGCCCACGTACACGTGCACGCGCACCCTCCCGCACCCGCACCCGCGCGCGCACGCACGCACACCCGCACCCGCACCCGCACACTCACACGCACACGCACACGCACACCAGCGCGCGCGCACACAGACACACCACTTGATATTTTCTTCTAATTTAATATTATATCCAACCAAATATTATATCCACTCTCTAACCTATCAAACAAAATTCCTATACGTCTTTCATCATCACATTTGCAGAAGAAAACCATGAAACTTTGATAGAGGGAGAGAGTAGAGCTATATTCATAGACTTTTTTAGTTGTATGTATGTCACGACCCAAAAACCGAGCCGCGACTGGCACCCACATTTACCCTCCTATGTGAGCGAACCAACCAATCTAAACCTTAACATTTCAATTTAATATCAACATAAAGCAATGCGGAAGACTTAAACTCATTAATAAAAGACAATTCAATAACTTCTAAA
>NC_028647.1:36616962-36619940 GCF_001406875.1 Solanum pennellii
TCGCCAAGTTCAGAGAGTCGATTTCAGTACCCAAATTTCAGAAGTCTAAGTATTCTGGAACGAGACACCTGCGACGGTCCGTCGTGCCCACGACGGTGCGTCCTGCATGTCCGTCGCCAAGTTCAGAGAGTCGATTTTAGTACCCAAATTTCAGAAGTCTAAGTCTTTTGGAACGAGACCCCATCGACGGCCCGTCGTGACCATGACGGTCCGTCGTGGGTTCCGTCGACTCACACAGTTTTTCCAGAAATAAAATCTGCTGCTCAAAACGACTAAACAGGTCGTTACAATGTATGTAGATTTAAAGTACCGCTCCAGAATTTATTTTGACGACATTTCTACACAATATATAGCAACAAGTTGGCACATTAGTATCAATTACAATTATATAATTTTCAACATTATTTGACCATTTTCTACACCCTTTTGGCATAAAAAAGTAAGCACACAAATTGCAACAAAAAATTAAGCATTGTTTTAAGTACCCTATAGCATACTTTCAACAAGTTTTGGTACTACTTCAATACACACAAATACAGTAGCAAAGTAGCAAAAATTTCTCGTGGATGAGAAGTCATATCTCTCTGTCAAAGTCTTGTGATTTTCTCGTAGGAAAATGACGATAAAAATGTATTAGAAGTTGGGTTAGATGGGTAGATATAATACTAAATTAAGAGAAAATATTAAGTTGATATATATATATATATATATATATATATATATATATATATATATATACACACACACACACACATGGGCACTACATAGGATGATAAAAGAAAAATATGAGACTTAACAGTTCAAGGGTAAATATGTGCCTAAAATTAGATGGAAGGGATAAATATGACAAAAAAAAGTATGACGAAGGACAAATATAACTCTTTTCTAAGAGTACTTGGACAAATATGACCTTTCTCCAAAATCTAAATCTAATTAACCATCTAATTAAACAGTAAGATTCATTAGGAGTCTTATTTATTTATGTAAATGCAGAATTAATAAGAAATTCAGCTATTGCACTTTATTATTTAGTTGTGACATTACAAATTTTCTTAGTTACTTTGCAAATGTTATTCACACCATTTTTACATTCTTTAGTTATTACATTATAAATTTTGCTAGTTATAACATTAATTATTTCTATTATTCATCTTTATTTATACGAAAAAGGAGCTAAAATATCCTCAAAGTATTGGAAATGGTACAAAATTATCCCCCATCCACCTATAGGCTCCAAAATACCCTTCCCACTTACATATTGGGCCCAAAATACCATTGTTATCCATATTTTGGTTCAAAATTGACCACTTATTTAACGGTTTTATATTTAAACTCTTCAAATATTTTTTTAAATACGTGGCGCTCAACTATTTGTTATAATTTAACTTATTAGTATAATTTATAAATTAACCCACTATCCACACATTACTAATTAAGTCCGTCACATTATTAATGCAACAAAAGAAAATCTACGGCCAATTGAGTGTTTTTAAAAATTTGAGGCGAAAATATCTATAAAAGTAAATTATCATACATTCAAGTGTCGAAATAAAAATTACCGATAAGCTTAATAGTCTGACTATGTTCATATTAATAATTCTTACGTCTCAATTATGTGATGTTACTTCATAGGTAACTTTTTTAAAAAATAATATATTAAAGGTTTTAAAACAAATCATAAATATTTATAAAATTATATTTAAAAAAACTGCATGAATTAATTCGGGATGTATTACTTCTTTACCTTTAATCTTGAAAGAGAATCCTATTGAAAGTGTTCTCCTAAATAAGTAACTCAACCTAAATTTAATTGGGGCTTCAATTCGGACTCAAATAATTTTGGATTTTCAAGAATCTATAATTTCATCGTGTTTTAGTAGTGTTTATGAATTAGTGGGTAGTGAGTTGGTTTATAAATTATATTAATAAATTAAATTATAACCAATAGTTAAACGCCAAGTATTTTAAAAATATTTAAAGAGTTTAATTTTAAAATAATTAAAGAAGTGGTCAATTTTGAACCCAAAGGTGGATGACAAGGGTATTTTGAAGCCAATAGGTGGATGAAAAGGACATTTGGAGCCAATAGGTGGATGAAGGGTAATTGAACCATTTTCAATACTTCAAGGATGTTCTAGGCCCTTTTCCGTTATTTGTATTTACTTTTTACCCAATAACTTTCATGTTCTTATATCAATCCTATATACATGATGACACAATGTTATTATTTACCCTTGAACGAATTAGATTTAATTGCAAAAAATTGTAAATCATTTACAAGGATATATAAAATATAATTGTTGGGTGTAAGGTAAACATGTGATTATATATATGATATCACATATTTAATATATATTATTTTATATTTTTTGTTAACCAATAAGAAAAAGAAAAGAATGAAAAGTCAAATAACTATCTTTGATTTATGTATACATTCAATTGAGAAGTCAAATATGACAATCAACAACAAGAACTTTCATCTATTATTTACCTTATAAAATAAAAATCACTGTACAGGAAAATCATTCTAAAAAATAAAATATATTTATTTTCTTCTCATGTTAATTTGACATATAAACAATTTAATTCATATACTTTGACTTTTATATTTATACTGTTAAGCGCGCAATGCACGTGTTTGAGAACTAGCTAATCAAATATGTCTAAATTAAGATAAGTACGTTCAGCTTCAGACGTGTATATCTGGACTATTTCTAAAATAATAAACTCGCAAGAAAAAATTAAAGTGGACAAAACTAATTGGCGACTCCAAAAGCAGATGTTTGTGCAATTACCTAGTGTTAAAACATCAAGTTAGTATGAGGCCAAAGTCATTAGAATATAATCTACATCAACTTGAGATTTTTTTATCGATTTTCTGCATCGATAAATATTTTTTTTATTTCTCTCATTACTTCTTTTAAAAAAATTTCTTGCAAAGTATGATTTTTTTAAATATATATATATATATATATATA
>NC_028647.1:36620358-36655001 GCF_001406875.1 Solanum pennellii
TATATATATATATATATATATATATATATAGATAGATAGATAGATAGATAGATAGATAGATAGATAGATAGATACAGAGAGAGAGAGAGAGAAAGAGAGAGATAATATCTTAGACTCGCCTATGGGCGCCCACATAGATCATGATTCTTATTTAACTTTTCTTAATAGTCACAACCTTACGAAAAAGTCACATTACAATTCTTTAGAAAATTCAGAATTCACAAAAATTATAACTTTTCAAAAAAGTCATAGCTCTCCATTTCTTATCCACACCTTTTTTAACCTACACTAATTTCAAGGCACCAAAAGATGAAAAAAATTTGATTTCAATTGCAATGCGACATTACTGCTTGCATTTCTCTATCCACTGCTCATAACACTGCTGGAATGGTTGAACTAATTCATATGTTTCTATAGTAAACAAAATTTCTATTTCTACCACTATTATTTGTATGTTTTTTTTGGCTATAGGGAGTTAAACTCAAATACATTAATCTTCTTATGAAATGTGTTTCATTCCTCAAAGTTTTCTTCTACCTATTTCTTGAAGTTTAATCGTTTACAGCGAGTCATAGTATTCATTTAACTATTGCAACTTATTTTTGCTATTTTTTGACCTTTTTAACTTTGTTAAAACTTCCAACAAGGATGAACGAAAATTAATCTTCTCTTTTGTCCCATTTTACAGACTTCATATACTTTTTGGGAAATTTTCTCATGTGTTGTGCTATATTTGATAGCACACAACAATAAATACATGTTATAACTAATGTGGAACCAATGATGACGCCAGTTAGAAGTTGCTTGCCACAATTAGTATATTATTATGATTGTTTTATTTAGGTACAAACATTTTGTATGACATTGTACTATTCCTAAAATATTAGTATAGAGACAATTAGTCCACTTCTTTTATTGTAAGTTGACTAATTTTTCATATTTCTTTGTAACATCTCGGAACCCAGGCATAAAAACGTGCACCAAAAAAATCACCTGAACCAGTGAACCACGACTGGGTTACTGACCGTGATAGGATCCACGGTCTATTAACCTGCCAGTGGACTTAAGGCCTCCCCTGAAGAGGTTGACCACAGGACCTTTCATGGGTCGTGGACCACTACACGAGCTGTAGTGGTGCTAATGGAAGTTAGATAGAATCCATCATTCACAGATGTTAGACCACATGACCTTTCACGGGCCGTGTCTCGACGACGAGCCATGGTGGCTTTCATTAAGTTGAGCCAGTGTAGCCCTTAAACCTGGCGAAGGACCATGAGGAATTTCACGGTTTGTGATCCTTCACACATTCATGAAGTGGACTGTGGAAGGGAGGCCTAGAACCAATAATTACTCGACCAAGGACAACGATCGACTCCAAGGTACGTGGTCCATTTGTCAGCCCATCATAGGATCCGTGATCATCCCATCAGATCCTTGAGTCATGGGTCATTTGGTCTTTTCCCCTATGAGTTGGACACTTAGACTATGTTGTTTAAACCCAAAAATATGTACTTTTGGTCACTTTTATCATAGTAAACAAGTTAGAACCTAATCTAATCAATTGATCACCAAAGTCAAGAAAAGATTAGAGCAAAATCAGAGGAGAAGTCAACCAGCCCTAGCTCCAAAACGCAGGAAATTTTCATCGGTTTTAGCCTCGAAATCAAAAGATTTCTCTGTGGGATTTATCACTAGTTATGTGGAATTTCACTAGTAGGTTCCTTTCACTCATTAGATCCCTAGATTTCAGACAAAATCTTGATTTCCTTTATATCATCTAAACCTAGGGTTACTTGAATGTTAGAAATTGTTGGGTTTTAGCTATTGGAATGATCCAAATTGGATTATCATGATTTTAGTATTGTTTTCTGTAGATTCTTTCATAAATTTAGAATCATAGTCATTTAGTTCTTTAAGTTCATGAATTACACATACTAGGTCAGTTATTTCAGATATACATGCATTAGAATTGAATGTTCATTTTCAGAATATTAATGTTGCATTTTCAGTTAGCATGTAAATATTTTGAGTTATCCAATCTTACCAAAATTAGTCATAAATTGTTAATTTCATAATCAATTAAGAGAAGCTTAATACCGAGTGAACTAGGATCAGTCACCTGCAAGTCCCAGAACTACATGACTCGTAGGTTGTAGTAATCTCTGTGGGTATTATTTTAATAATCATATCAGCCATGCCTCTATACCTCTGACCGGATATATTGGGTCCTCTCGACGGGACACATACATCGGACTCCACATTTAGTTGATGTGGTTTGTGGATTATTAGTAGCCGCCTTCCAGTCAAATTCTAGTGCATTGACTAGGTTATCAGTTTTAGTTCATATTTCAGGTTCATCATGTTATAGAATTGGTCATTGCATTTGGTTATTTCATGTTCAGTATTCTTAGTTTAGTGACATGCTTATCTCATATCATTATTTATATTCTCTAGTTCAGTATTCCCAATTTAGTATCATACTTATCTCATATCATTAGTTATATGTTCTAGTCAGTTATGTTTGTTGTTTAGCTTTACTCTATCTTGCATGCTCAGTGCCTTTTAAGTACTGACGCATACTCTGCATAATATCTTCTCTTGATGTAGATTCAGGTTCTCAGCTTCCATATCACACATAGATCAGTTCTTGATCTTGAGTTTAGCACTATTAGTGGTCAGTCCTCATTCTCTGAGGACGACAAACATGTTTCCTTTGTTTTTAGTTTTAATTTCATTTTTTGCTAGATTAAGCTGGTATATGTCCCAACACTTTTAGTCAGTTAAAGGCTACTTTCAGACATAATTAGTCTCAACTTTAGTATTTGAGTTTGACTTTTTAGTTGTTGTTAAACTCTCAGTTTTCAGATATTCAGATAGTATATAAGTTTTCCCCATAATTTCAGATTATTTATTTACTAGCTTTCGCACAGTATTCGTTGATTCAGATTATTTTGAAGTATGCTTATGATATTTCATCATGGTTAGCTAGGGGTCACTCATGATCCTAGGTGTCCTGTTCACGTCTTAGGGGTAGCTTCGGGGTGTGTCAAACTTGGTATCAGATTAGTAGGTTTAAGAGTCCTAGGATGTCTAAAAAGCCGCACTAAGTAGATTCCTTTTCATGGGTGGAAAGTGCAACAATTCTAATGAGAAGGAGGATGCCAAGTGCTTTAGGAAAACTTCATTTTCTTGTTACTCTTATCATGCATAAGGTATGATCTAATCTCTTGTTATAATCCTTCATTATGTGCTTTAAGATCATGCCTCCACATAGAGCTTATGGAAGGAATGAAGATTCACGAAATGCTAACACAACTCATCGGGTCCCAAATCAGAAAGTTTTGAATGTTGAGTTTCAGAACGCCATTCAGCTTTTGGCTCAGAGTGTGACTAACCAGAACAATTAGCAAACTTTAGTTCCTGCAAATGATAGTGGTTGATCAGTGGAAGCCGAGGTTTCGTAATTTTTTTTGGATGAATTTGCATGAGTTCTTAGGATCACAATTTGGTAAGGATCTCCGAAACTTCATAGATGAGGTTAAGAAGATCTTTAGAGTGATGCAAGTGACATGCAATGATAAGGTAGAGTTGACATCCTATCACTGAAGGATGTAGCTCACATCTGGTATACTTATTGGAAAGAGAATCTAGGTACAAATACAACTCCTCTCATGCTTTAGTGATACTTTTTTGGACAGGTTCTTCCCAAGAGAGTTGAGGGACGTAAATGCTTAAGAATTCATGAATTTGAGGTAGGGTAGTATGACAGTTCAAGAGTATGGACTCAACTTCACCCAACTCTCCAGGTATGCTCCTTACATGGTTGCCCAAATGAACAAGTTTCTATATGAGGTATCCGACTTGGTGAAAATAAAGTGTAGGATTTATATGTTGCATGATAACATGAACATCTCTAGGATCATGACTCTTGCTCAGCAGGTAAAAAGTGATAAGCTTAGGGAACAATGTACGAATAATAAGAAGGCTAGAATAGACAACTGTGAGTTTTCTCAACAGAAATCAGGTGGTGGAAATAACTCGCAATTTTAGTAGAAGTCTTCAGCTCCAGCACCTTCATCAGGTAATGTTCCATCCTCCAAGTTCCGATATGATAAAAAAGGTACGACATCAGGATCTAAGTCTCATGGTAGTATTTCAGGCATCGGTACCTACCCAACTTGTCCAAAGTGTTGTAAGAACCGTCCGAGCGAGTGTCTTGCAGGAAAGGAAGGATGCTTTGGGTGTGGTCATAGGTTAAGAGATTGTCTTTCTGCTAACAAGGTCAGGGAGGTAACAATGCTAGAGCTCAGTCTACAACTGTAACACTCCGAAAGTCCAGGACTTAGTCTAGAGACTCACTAGATGAACCAAGCCTTAGAACAATGTTTATAAGCCTAAAAATGTAATAAACTCAATTAGGAAGTGTTAGAGTCAAAACGTCAAGAAACGACAAAGATGTCCGGAGATTTGTGAAAGTTAAGCTAGTGTGCCTTGTTGTGTTTCAAGGTGTTTTAAGAGTCAGAATTAAGTCAAATTTGGTGAAAAGGTTGGATATACATGATAGAGTGTTTTTAGGATCGAAACTTCCAGGTACGACTCCCCAAGACCAACCTTAAGGGTCCTTGAGGAGGACCCATCCATTACCCCTCAAAAGTAGTCTCTAGGCAGTGTGCAACCACGAGACCAATCGACGAGCCGTTGCTTGGTCTACGCGCCGTCGATGGTTCCTATGGTCGACACTTAAGTCATTTTCCCAAAAGCCTCCAAAAAGGAGTCTCTAACCAAAACCACGGATAACCACTACGGTCCCGTGGTTTGGTCAACATGGTGTCGACGGGGTCTCGTGTTTGAGACCCCACTTCACTGTCCAAAAATGGTTAACTTAGGGTTGGTTAGGTAATTGATTAATTAATTAATTAGGGGCTTAGGTAGGTTATAATAGACTAATTTAGGAATATACAAGTACCCTAAGTCAATTAACTAATCTAACACTCCATTAATTCCCAAACCCAAATCACATTAACTTCTTTCTAGTTTCTCTCTCCCCAAACTCAAACCTTAATAAGAAGGAACTTTAGGGCTTCAAGAAGAAGACGAATTCAAAAGTAATCAATCTCAAATTCGTGTAATAATCATACCTAAGGTATAACTTCTTTCACTCTTGGGATTCCTTTCCCCAAGAGGTCCTTTCAAAGAGATTTTCAAACTTCCCCAAGACAATGGTTTCAATCTAGACATGGGTTCTCTTCTCAAAAAGAAATTGTTATTCAATTGTGATGAATTATGATCTTTTATTGTTGATTAACTATGTAATCATGGCTATTTTTTGTAATAACATGAGATCTTCCTTTGAACCCTTGTTCTTCCCTAAACTCATTATATCTTGAAATTTGTGGAAATTGAAGAAGATGATGAGTATATGGATTATGTAGAATGATGATTTTATGTATTAATTCTTGAATTTACCTTGATTATGTATTGGTTATGTATTCTTTGGTAATGGAAGTATGAAGGTTATGAAAGGGTAAGAAGGTATGTTGGTTGGTTCTTTCTTGAATTCAACTATGATAGATGAGTTACTTAGATAGTAATGCTTCTATCTCTAATGTGTGGTTTTTATGTTGATGATAAGTAATCCTCATCCTTAACCCTAGACACTTGAATTTGTTATGAAGTATGTATGCATGGTATGATACGATTATTACATGATTGGAAGTAGTTCTCATGATTATGATAAAGTGTTAAGTGAATGGTTTACTCACTTGTATGGGGTTCTAAAGTGAAAGGGTAGTTCTCACTTATGGTTACGTATGAGCTATTATGATAAGATATTTGCAAGCGGGTCTAGTAAATGTGAATTTGTATGATGAGTAAAGATGATTACTAAAGGGAATAAATGCTTAGCACGGAAAGGGCATGTAAATGAGATGGGGGTCTCATATTTAGTAAGTTTGGCTCCCCATATGGGTTTCCTCACATTTAGCAACTCCGAATTCCCAACTTATGTGTTTTCACATGAGATGGAAACTTTCACATTTATCAAGTCAAGGTTTATAGTAACAATCTCCTTGAACCTCAACTATGTGCCCATATAGGACTCTAGCTTAGTGGATCCACCTAGATAGCTATGTACGAAAGGTTACACGTTAGGCAAGTGTTAACCCTCTCTTTTTGGTGTGGGAGTATAACACCAGATCCCATTTAGCTCACATGGTCTAGTTTCGGTTATTGCACTTCTTTCCCTAATGTAAAATTAATTGAACAAGTTAAGTATGTGAACTTTATTAGGGATTTCCTTAAAGGTTGCTACATAGTGTGAGGGAGGATATGGGACACCTCTTACACATTGCACATGTGGGATCCTAAGGGATGGTCTTAGTGGTGTTCTTGTATGATTAAGTTGATTATAGGTTGTGTATGTCAAGTTATATATGATCTTATGAATAAAGCATGTGATGATGAAATATGAGGTTATGTTGTATGAATGAAGTAGAGGATAATCACATGGGTCATTTGAGGATAATATTTCAAGTCGTCAAGGAACATCAACTCTTTGCCAAGTATAGTAAGTGTGAATTTGGGTTTAGATCGGTTGCTTTTATTGGCCACATTGTTTCAAGCGAGGGTTAAGAGGTCTATCCAAAGAAAACGAAAGCTGTTAAGAATTGGCCTAGACCCTTGACCCCAATCGATATTAAAGGTTTCTTGGGTTTAGCCGGGTATTATAGGAGTTTTGTTGATGGGCTTGCATCTATTGCTTCTCCTTTGACAACCTTAACCCAAAAGAAATTTAAGTTTTAGTGATCGGAAGCTTATGAATGAATTTTCTAAAAGTTGAAAGATAAGCTTAGCTCCGCTCCAATTTTGACTTTACCGAAGGGTAACCAAGGGTTTGTAGTGTATTGTGATGCTTATCAAGTAGGTTTGGGTTGTGTCCTTATGCAACATGGTAAGGTGATAGCTTATCCCCCTAGAAAACTCAAGGTGCATGAAAAGAACTATCCAACTCATGATCTTGAATTAGCGGCCGTAGTATTTGCTTTGAAAATATGGAGGCATTATTTGTATGGGGTACATCTGGATGTATTCACCGACCATAAAAGCCTTCAATATATTATCCCTCAAAAGGAGTTGAATCTCCGACAAAGGAGGTGGTTGGAACTTTTGAAGGATTACGACATGAGTGTTCTCTACCACCACGACAAGGCCCATGTGGTTGCAGACACTCTAAGTCGAATGTCAATGGGTAGTGTATCCCATGTTCCCGATTATAAGAAGGAGTTAGTGAAAGAGGCGCATAGATTGGCTCAGTTGGGTGTTCGGTTGGAAGATTCTTCAAACGGAGGGTCTGTGGTTCATCATAGTTCAGAATAATCTTTAGTGGTCGAGGTGAAGTCTTAGCATCATCTTGATCCTCTATTGATGGAACTAAAAGAATCGGTTCTTAGCAAGTTCAATGATTCATTCTCCTTAGGGGGGAAGGAGCACTTAGGTACCAAGGTAGATTGTGTGTACTGGAAGTCAATGACTTGAGGAGACAAATTTTACAAGAAGCTCATGGTTCATCATATTCTATTCATTTGGGTGCCACCAAAATGTATCGTGACCTTCAAGAGGTCTATAGTGGGACGGGTTGAAAAAGGATATAGCGGAGTTTGTGGCTAGGTGTTCTAATTGTCAACAAGTCAAGGCCGAACATCAAAGACTGGGAGGTTTAACTCAAGTGATGAATGTTCATACTTGGAAGTGGGAAGATATCAATATGGATTCGTAGTGGTTTTCCTTGGACACGTAGGCTAAATGATTCAGTATGGGTGATTGATGATAGATTGAAGAAATCTACCTACTTTATGCCCGTCAAATCCATTTATTCGGCAAAATATTATGCTATATTGTACCTTAATGAGATTGTGAGTTTTCATGGGATCCATTTGTCCATCATTTCGGATAGTGGAGCCCAATTCAATTCTTGTTTTTGGAGGTCTTTTCAAAAGGGGCTAGTTACTGAAGTGAAACTTAGAATACCTTTCCATCCTCAAATGGATGGTCAAGCGGAGAGTACCATCCAAACCCTAGAAGATATATTAAGAGCTTGTGTTATTGACTTCAAGGGTAATTGGGACAATCACCTAGCTTTAGTTGAGTTCTCCTATTATAATAGCTACCATTCAAGTATTTCTATGGCACCTTTCGAAGCACTTTATGGTAGGAGATGTAGGTCTCTGATTGGGTTGTTCGAGGTTGGTGAGTCTTCACTCCTTGGCCCCGAGATAATCTATGAGGCTATATAGAAGGTTCGGATGATAAGCGATAGGTTGAAAACAACATATTGTTAGCAAAAGTCTTATGTCGACAATAGAAGAAGAGACCTCGATTTTGAAATAGATGATTGGGTCTACTTGAAAATTTAACCCATGAAAGAGGTGATAAGATTTGGTAAAAAGGGGAAACTTTGTCCCCGTTATGTGGGCCTTATGAGATAGTGAAACGGGTCGGGAAGGTTGCTTATGAATTGAAGTTACCAAGTGAAATAGCCCCGGTTCATCTAGTATTTCATGTCTCTATGCTCAAGAAATGTATTGGAGACCCGGTGTTTATTCTCCCTATTGAAGGGTTAGGTGTGAATGAGCACCTTTCTTATGAAGAGGTTCCGGTTGAGATCTAGATCGTCAAGTCAAAAGGTTGAGGAACAAAGAGGTGGCCTCTGTAAAAGTTCTGTGGAGATACCATCTAGTTAAGGGTGTAACATGAGAGGCCAAGGCCGACATGAAGTCCAGTTATCCTCATATCTTTCCTCTTACTCCTAATCAAAGTTGAAGTTAGTAGTTCCTCCCAAGGTAAAAATCATGAATAATGTGAAATTGACTTGTTCTTTTTAGTATGTGCATCTTGGTAAAGATTCATGCTAAAATGAGTTTTCATGAAAAATGCTCTCTTATTAACTTGCACTTATATGTATGTGTATAATAGTCTTTATGAGATTTGTAGTGAGCATGTTGATTGCATAGTAACTCTTGATGTTCATGTTGAGCTCATGTTGATATTGAGAAGGTAGTTCCTCATTATGTGATATGAAGTATTGAGCTATTATATGTGGTAAAATGTGAATTGAGTTGCTATGTGTAATGTCATGTTTATGTGTTGAATGGAGTTGTGAAGTAATCCTGTGAACTATGACTCATTATGATTTGTTGTTGTTGTTGGTTGAACTGCTAGTATTCCTCTCTCAAGAAAAACTTTTAGGTGTCATTTGGGGAAGAATGTTCCTGGGGGGGGGATAATATAACACTCGGAAAGTCCATGACTTAGTCTAGAGCCTCACTAGATGAACCAAGCCTTAAAACAATGTTCTTAAGCCTAAAAAAGTAATAAACTCAATTAGGAAGTGTTACAGTCAAAACGTCAAGAAACGACCATGACATCCGAAGATTTGTGAAAGTTGAACTAGTGTGCGTTGGTGTGTTTCAAGGGGTTTTAAGAGTCGAAATTAAGTCAAATTTGGTGAAAAGGTTGGAAATACATGCTAGAGTTTTTTAGGGTATAAACTTGTGGGTACGACTTCCCAAGAACCACCCTAAGGGTCCTTAAGAAGGACCCATCCATTGACCCTCAAAAACAGTCTCTAGGCAGTGTCCAACAACGAGACTAATTGATGAGCCATCGTTTGATCGACGCACCCTCGTTTGATCGGCGCGCCGTCGATGGTTTCGTTGGTTGACACTTAGTCATTTTCCTAAGAGCCTCCATAAAGGAGTCTCTGACCAAAACCACAGATGACCAGTATGGTCCCGTGGTTTGGTAATCGTGGCGTCGACGGGGTCTCATCGTTCATGAGCCCACTTCACTATCCAAAAATGGGCAACTTAGGGGTGGTTAGGTAATTGATTAATTAATTAATTAGGGGCTTAGGTCGGTTATAATTGATTAATTTAGGAATATATAAGTACCCTAAGTCAATTAACTAACCTAACACCCCATTATTTTCCAAACCCAAATCACTTTAACTTCTCTCTAGTTTCTGTCTCCCCAAACTCAAACCTCCATTGAAGGAACTTTAGAGATTCAAGAAGAGGAAGAATTCACCAAGGAATCCATCTCAAATTTGTGGCAAAATCATCCCCGAGGAATGGATTCTTTCACTCTTGGGATTCGTTTCCCAAAGAGGTCCTTTCAAAAAGATTTTCAAACTCCCGCAAGACTAGGGTTTCAATCTAGACATGTATTATCTTTTCAAAATGAAATTTTATTCAAATTTGATGAATTATGATCCTTTATTGTTGATTAACTATGTAATCATGTATAATTGTTGGTAAACACATGAGATTTTCCTTTGAATCTGTGTTCTTCCCTAAACTCATTATATCTTGAAATTCTATGGAAATTGAGGAAGATACTGAGCATATGGATTATGTAGAATGATAATTGTTATGTTGTAACAACCCTAAAATGACTATGCTAAGTAATGCCTAATGTATCCAGAATGCCTAGATTAGACCGGGTTCACACGGATTGATGCACGTAGAGCCAGACCTCTGAACCTCTGCAACATCCAAGCCAACTAACTTGGTGAGTTAGTTGAGCTAGGAAAGGTTGGGTCCATCCATGTAGGGCACCCGAATATGAAGATTTACCCAGATGAGTCTTAACGGACTTAAAAAGGGGTAATCTTAAGTTTGGAGGGTCTAGGGGTAAAATGGTCTTTTCCAGGCTAAGGGTTGTATTGTAATTACCCTAAATAATTAATTAATCAATTAATTAATATGGTGAAGGGGCAATTCGGGTAGAGGTTGTCGAATTTGACCCTTTAAGCAAAATCTAACTCCACCTGGGATCGAGCCTTGGTGGAAGTAAGGATTAAATTGATTTAATTTTATTAAGTGAATTAGTTGAATAAATTAATAGTTAAAAATCTGATTTAATTAAGGGAAAATCATATATTTAATAAAAAAAATAACAAAATTAATAAATAATGAGGAGTCCTGGTTTGACTATGTCTCCACCTAACTCTCCTAATCCTAATCCTCTAATTCTCGCGTCTCTCACTCTCATTCTCACGTTTTTTATCAGTAAAGAACTGAAAATAATAGTTCTTCACTCTTGAATAACTTACACACAAAAACATAAAAGAAAAGCTAAGCTAAAAACGAAAATTAACAACATTCTTCTCGACGGGTCGTATTTGGGATTTTGGTGGTGAGGCGGTGGTTTCATGGGAAATTGGCAACATTTAAACAAGTGTGGAATGACATTAAGGTATGGGTTTTCTTCTCTCTTGGTCCCTTTCCCAAGAGACCCCTAAGTTCAGTTTAAATTCCAATCGAGAAACTAAGGTTGTCCCCGTTGCATGCCCCTTTCATTAAATCCTTTGGAAGATTCAAAGTATGCGTTGGTATGTCTTTTGGTAGATGATTTAGGGCTGGTTGTGATTACATGTTGAATGTGTATTCGGAAATCATGTAAGGGAAGTTGACTGTATTGAGCATGTGTGTGCTGAAAATTTACTATGTTTGCTGCTTAAAATTTGTATGTTTAAATGCTGTGTTTTGCGTGTATAAAAATGTTAAAAAACGTGATGTTTATATAAGGTTAAGGTGGCTGACTTAATGTCACTCAAAATACAACAAAAAATCAACATAAGAATGAGAGAAAATGGATTAGAAGAGACCAAATTTTCAGCAAGCTGGAAATTGGTGGTCTTGGCCAAGAATTAAAAAAAATAGCTATTTTAAATTTTTTTAAAATTGTGAGGTCATTGGGAATTGAACACAAGACCTCACCAAATGCAAATTACATAAAAATTTCATGAGAAAAACGAAAGGAAAAATAAATATGGTGAGTGGGGATTGAACCCACAACCTATTGAATAGATGAGAGAGTTAGGAGAAAAATAAAGAAGAAAAATAAATGTGGCGAGTGGGGATTGAACCCACATCCTCTTGAATAGATGAGAGAGTTATGAAAAAAATAAAGGAGAAAAATAAATGTGGTGAGTGGGGATTGAACCCACAACCTCTTGAATAGATGAGAGAGATAGGAGAAAAATAAAGGAGAAAAATAAATGTGGTGAGTGGGGATTGAACCCATAACCTCTTGATAGATGAGAGAGTTAGAAGAAAAATAAAGGAGGAAAATAAATGTGGTGAGTGGAGATTGAACCCACAACCTCTTGTATAGATTAGAGAGTTAGGAGAAAAAAATAAAGAAGAAAAATAAATGTGGTGTGTGGGGATTGAACCCACAACCTCTTGAATAGATGAGTGAGTTAGGAGAAAAATAAAGGAGAAAAATAAATGTGGTGAGTCGGGATTGAACCCACAACCTCTTGCATAGGTGAGAAAGTTAAGAGATAAATTAAAGAGAAAAAGAATGAGCTTGTGGGGGATTAATCCCACATCCTCCTTGCCTTAAAGGAGAAAGAGAGTAGAAAAAGAAAGGAAATATTATGGGATTGATAGGGATCGAAATAGGGTGCCCCGAATCTTATAATTGTAATTATCAAGTTTAATATAAGATTAAGTGTTGCTATAGGGATTCAAAATCGGGTTCCGTTGCCCAATCCCGTATTGACAAATAAGTCGTATGTGAACAAATATTTAATGAATGCTGCCTTTAAGGATCGAAATCGATATCTTCACATACCTACAAGATGCGTAAGTCTTGTACCACATAATATTGGGTAAATATGAATCACTTAGATGAACTATAAATGAAGCCTCATGGATTGTATGTGTGGACTCATAAGTCTAGCATAAGTTTAAAATTAAGTGAAACAAAGATGTTATGTGAAGAGATGATGAAACCTAGAGGGGTTAGGTAAGAGTGTGACACACATTAAAGGGCCAAGTTTATTGGCATACGATGAAATGAACATTCACGTAAAAGGGGTGAGTAATTATGAAGAGTAAATGTTTTAATGTTAATGAATGTGGTGACAAATTGATAAGAAGCTAATGTGAAATGTGAGATAAATCTCAAATGATCCTAAGTACATGTTACCAAGACGTGCTCACCTATAAGAATGTAAGGTTAATGAAGAGACCAATCTTTTTGAACACTCTAATGAAAAGTATTGATGTTAAAGCATACTAAATACTAATGATGAGATGAGAAATCATCTAATGAGCTATGATGCCTAATGATAGAAGCTAGCTTTTACGATCTATGAGATGAATGTAATGGAACTTTATACTGAGCACCGATAGGCTAGCTATGAGTTGCGATTCCTTCTTTCGGGAAAGCAGAGGTTCGTGTAGTTCTAATGAGATGAGACTGTCCGTCCATACGGGTTTGGGTGTCCTTATATCTCCTAGTCTTGGATCCTATACTGCCAATATAGGGTTCTAGTAGGGTTTGATTCCTTATATATGCTATCATGTTTTAGTTCACTTTTGCCGGTGATTCCACCTCTTTTCAGTGTGGGGTTAAACACTAGATTTCATGATGCACACGTGTTCTATGTCGGTTATGGTTAAAGTTCCCGAAGAAAGAATAAGGCCAGCCTCAAGTAATGCACATAATGAAATTAACGATACCAAAGGTTTTTGGATAGGATAATCAAAAGGTGAGCTAGTCTTAAGTAATGACACTAGATCATTCTTGATCGTTGCACAGCGATCCCGATGAAAGTCTTAAACTACATCCTAGGTATGGCTGGTGTTTACACTAGCTTACGAATGAATGAAAATATAGTTCGTATGAATGAATAAAGTAGACTCTCTGTTTGATAAAGAAGGCTCCCTAGTTGAGGTCCCATATGTTGAGCCCTCATTTTGGGAAATCCTAATGTGAAGTCCATGATTCCAAGGTCTCATGGCATATGGACGAATGATATGAAATATTTTATGCGCTAATAAGCAATATTTCATGTGTTGTGTGCAATGTGTTATGTATGATGATGCATGTTACTCTCATAGCATGACTTTTCTAATCCGATTTTGGCAAGTCCACTGACTTGACTTTCCATAATTCATATTGTTAGAATAGAACTCTTCTTAATCATGCATTTCCTTGGTGTGTGCTTGCATATACCCATACTAAGTACAAGTGTGTACTAATTCCATACTTTTATCTACTTTTAGGTGCATGTATAGCTGGGTGCTAAAGCTTACGAGTAGGTACTGAAGTTATCCGGATGAGGAGCTTTCATCCGGATTTGGTAGGACCTCATGCTTTCGAGGACGCTTGCCCGTTATATTCTAGCTTAGGCTTGAGCTAGTGGAGTATGTCCACTAGCGTTTCTTTCTCAATTAATTTCAGACATTGTATTGATGCAATTCTGGGAACTTTACATTTTATGATATGACTATTTCATTCAGTTGAGTATCTTGGTATTAGATGGTTGTCGTGAACGATTATGAACTGATGTAGAAAAATCTTATATGAGTATAACGTATCCTATTATGAAGTCTATGTAAACTTCAAGTAACTAAAAGTTTCAATTTTTCCGCTAAAATTAACCTAGATGAAGTAATGATGACGTATGTTGGCTTGTCTGCGACCTCTGAGAGGTCAACGATGCTGGTCTCGTCTTGGGTCTAAATTCCGGTCGTGACTAAGTTGGTATCAGAGCACTAGGTTAAATTCCGAGGATAATAAGTTCACATCAACCACATCGAGTAATTTCTAAGTCATGGTAGTGAAGTGCACCACTATCCTGAATTAGAGACTGCATGATGCGTAGGAAAATTTCCCTTCTTCTGATATTATCATGCTTTCTCTAATGTCTGATTCCTTGGTGTTATGAGCGTATCTAACATCAAATCTATTTTTGTTAGAAAGTGAACACAAGGAGGAACGCTGGTCAGGGAAGAAGAGAAGCAGCTGTTGGGGGAAACCAAGTTCCTCCCCCTGCCCCAGCTGCTGAAATGGAGATGCCTGTTAACCCAGCTGGGTTGACAGATGGAGAAGTAAGCACAACTCTGGTACAGATGGCCCAAGCCATCACCTTACAAGCTTAGGCTATGACAGCCCAGGCAGAGCAACAAGGTGTTCCCAGGAAGAACCCACCTACCATCACCATGGCTAGTAGTTTAAGGGACTTCACGAGGATGAATCCCCCCGTTTACACTGGATCTAGGATTGCTGAGAATATCGAGGAGGAGTGTAGGGTAGCTATGTTGCATGCCAGCATAGGACTTTCCAGGCTTATGGTCCATGTCCAACAAGTGGAGGAAAGCAGGAAGAGGAAGCATACTAGGGCAGGGAACAGGTCCAGGCAAGCTGAGAAGAATTTTTCTAGGAAGAGTAGTACTGAAATCAGGGATAAGCCCAGGTTTAAGAAGGGAATCTCCCACCAAGGGGAGTCAATTTCGTCGAAGGGTCACTATGATAGGGATTCCGAGCCCAGAGTTAAGAGAAACAGTGAAGTAGATACACCTCACGAGAGGCCACCTTGTAGAAAGTGTGAGAAACTTCATGGAGGAGGGTGTATGAGGGGCTCTAACGCTGTTACAGTTGTAGAAAACCGGGTCACATGATGAAGGATTGTCCGTATATGAGAGGTCGAGAAAAAGGGAACGATAAAGTTCAGCCTAATGGTCCAAGTGAAGAGGCTCCAAGGAGACAACGATTCTTCGTACTCAAGTCTAAGGGTGTAGGGGAAGACCCCTATGGTGATGTCTCGGGTGCGTAGCGTATATTTAGTTTTTCATGTATGGTTTTATGCACTAGTATGAAGTTAATATGTTGGAGTCATCATGTTGGTTGCTGACTTAGGTGACTTATGTGTTTGTTTATGTTGTATGCCTTGATGAGACTAGTTTAGGAAGGAGTTCCTTAGTCTATTAATGCGAAACTTCTAGTAGGTTTCAAGGATGTGCACCAACCTATTAATATTTGAATCAGATATTCACCAACAAAAAGCATTGAATAGATTAGGTATGGATTTTCTCCGTAAGTGTTATGCTACCATACACTATCAAACCAGGGTACTGAGGTTTCAGTTGCCAAATGAGATAGGGTATAAATAAACAGGGCGTGAATCAGTCCAACAAATCCATATAATTTCAAATCTTAAGTCCAACAAGATGTTATCCAAGGATATACTCCTCCTAAGGGTGGTTTTGTTTAAGAAACTCTAATTTTTAGTGCAATAGTCGACTTGGTGTTGTAAGTCCAAAATCATGTGTAATGATTGCACTATGTTAGTTAAAATGAATTCATGTTTGCATGTCATGTTGCTGTTTTTGTATAGCAGGGACATAATTTTTTTTATGTTGCATGAGTTGTGAGGTGCATCAAGTTAAGTGCGATTGAGAAGGAAGTTCTTCAATCTTAAATATCAAGCTTCAGATAAGCTTGAGTAATATGCATTATCTAGAGTAAGTATGAAACAAAAATTCACAAAGAGCAAAGTCTCAAGTATGTTGAAATATTTTCAAAAATAACCCTATTTATTTTAAAATTATGTGTAGTTTCATTCCGGGACGAATTTCCCTAAGGGGGGGGGGGAGATAATGTAACAACCCTAAAATAACTATGCTAAGTAATGCCTAATGTATCTAGAATGCCTAGATTAGAACGGGTTCACAAGGATTGATGCACGTAGAACCAAACCTCTAAACCTCTCCAACAACCAAGAAAATTAACTTGGTGAGTTAGTTGAGCTAGGAAAGGTTGGGTCCAGCCATGCAGGGCACCCGAATATGAAGATTTACCCGAATGAGTCTTAACCGGACTTAAAAAGAGGTAATCTTAAGTTTGGAGGGTCTAGGGGTAAAATGGTCTTTTCCAGACTAAGGGTAGTATTGTAATCACCCTAATTAGTTCATTAATTAATTAATTAATTAATATGGTGGAGGGGCAATTCGGGTAGAGGTTGCTGAATTTGACCCTTTAAGCGAAATCTAGATCCACCCGGGTTCGAGCCTTGGTGGAAGCAAGGATTAAATTATAAAAATTTTATTAAGTGAATTAGTTGAATTAATTAATATTTAAAAGGGAAAAAATCAGGTTTTTAATAAAAGAAATAATAATAAAATTAATAAATAATGAGGAGTCCTGGTTTGACTATGTCTCCACCTAACTCTCCTAATCCTAATCCTCTCATTCTCACGTCTCTCACTGTCATCCTCACGTTTTTTATCAGTAAACGAACTGAAAATAATAGTTCTTCACTCTTGAATAACATACACACAAAAACTCAAACGAAAAGCTTAGCTAAACCCGAAAATCAACAACATTCTTCTCGACGGATTGTGTTTGGGATTTTGGTGGCAAGACAATGGTTTCGTGGGAAATCGGCAGCATTTAAACAAGTTTGGAACGACATTAAGGTATGGGTTTTCTTCTCTCTTGGTACCTTTCCCAAGAGACCGCTATACTTAGTTTAAATTCCAATCGAGAAACAAAGGTTGTCCCCGTTGCATGCCCCCATCATTAGATCCTTTGAAATATTCAAAGTATGCGTTGGTATGTCTTCTGGTAGATGATTTTAGGGCTGGTTGTGATTACTTGTTGAATGTGAATTTGGAAATCATGTAAGTGATGAAAAATATATTACGGAAAAGTATATTAAGTTGACTGTTTTGAGCATGTGTGCGCTGAAAATTTACTATGTTTGCCGCCTGAAATTTGTATGTTAATATGCTGTGTTTTGCGTGTATAAAAATGTTAAAATATGTGATATTCATATAAGGTTAAGGTGCTGACTGAATGTCACTCAAAATACTACAAAAATCAACATAAGAATGAGAGAAAATGGATTGGAAGAGACCAAATTTCCAGCTTGCTGGAAATTGGTGGTGTCGGCCAGGAATTGATAAAAATAGCTATGTTTTAAAATTTTTTAAAAATTGTGAGGTCATTGGGAATTGAACCCAAGACCTTACCAAATGCAAATTACATAAAAATTTCATGAGAAAAACGAAATAAAAATAAATGTGGTGTGTGGGGATTGAACCCACAACCTCTTGAATATATGAAAGAGTTAGGAGAAAAATAAAGGAGAAAAATAAGTGTGGTGAGTGGGGATTGAACCCACAACCTCTTGAATAGATGAGAGAGTTAGGAGAAACATAAAGGAGAAAATAAATGTGGTGAGTGGGGATTGAACCCACAACCTCTTGAATCGATGAGAGAGTTAGGAGAAAAATAAAGGAGAAAAATAAATGTGATGAGTGGGGATTGAACCCACAACCTCTTGAATAGATGAGAGAGTTAGGAGAAAAATAAATGTGGTCAGTGGGAATTATATCCACAACCTCTTGAATGTATGAGAGAGTTAGGAGAAAAAAAATAAAGAAGAAAGATAAATGTGGTGAGTGGGGATTGAACCCACAACCTCTTGAATAGATGACAGAGTTAGGAGAAAAATAAAGGAGAAAAATAAATGTGATGAGTCGGGATTGAACCCACAACCTCTTGCATAGGTGAGAAAGTTAAGAGATAAATTAAGAGAAAAAGAATGAGCTTGTGGGGGATTGATCCCACAACCTCCTTGCCTTAAACGAGAAAGAGAGTAGAAAAAGAAAGGAAATATTATGGGAGTGATGGGGATCGAACTAGGGTCCCCCAAATCTGAAAATTGCAATTATCAAGTTTAATATAAGATTAAGTGTTGCTATAGGGATTCAAAATCGGGTTCTGTTGCCCAATCCCGTATTGACAAATAAGTCGTACATGAATAAATATTTAATGAATGCTGCCTCTAAGGATCGAAATCGATATCTTGGCATACCTACAAGATGCATAAGTCTTGTACCACATAATCTTGGGTAAATAGGAATCACTTAGACGAACTATGAATGAAGCCTAATGGGTTGTATGTGTGGACTCATAAGTCTACCATACGTTTAAAAGTAAGTGAAACTAAGATGTTATGTGAAGAGATGATGAAACCCCATAGGGGTTAGGTAAGAGTGTGACACACATTAAAGGGCCAAGTTTATTGGCATACGGTGAAATGAACATTCACGTAAAAGGGATGAGTAATTATGAAGAGTAAATGTGCTAAAGTTATTGAATGTGGTGACAACATGATAAGAAGCTAATGGGAAAGGTGAGAGAAATCTCAAATGACCCTAAGTAAATGTTACCAAGACGTACTCACCTATGAGAGTGTAAGGTTAATGAAGAGACCAGTCTCTATAAACACTCTCACGAAAGTATTGAAGTTAAAGCATACTTAATACTAATGATGAGATGAGAAATCATCTAATGATCTATGATGCCTCATGCTAGAAACCAACTTCTATGATGTATGAGATGAATGTAATTGAACTTTATACTAAGCACCGATAGGCTAGCTATGAGTTGCGATTCATTCTTTCGGGAAGGCAGATGTTCGTGTAATTCTTATGAGATGAGACTGTCCATCCAGACGGGTATGGGTCTCCTTATATATCCTAGTATTTGAACCTATACTGCCAATATAGGGTTCTAGCAGGGTTCGATTCCCTATATACGCTAGCATGTTTTGGTTCACTTTGGCCGGTGATTCTACCTCTTTTCAGTATGGGGTTCAACACTAGATTTCATGATGCTCACGTGATCTATGTTGGTTAAGGTTAAAGTTCCCAAAGAAAGAATGAGGCCGACCTCAAGTAATGCACATAATGAAATGAGTGATACCAAAGGTGTTAGGATAGGATAATAAAGAGGTGAGCTAGACTTATGCAATGACACTAGGTCATTCTTGGTCATTGCACAGCAATCCTGATGAAAGTCTAAAACTACATCCTAGGTATGGCTGGTGTTTACACTAGCTTACGAACGAATAAAAATAAAGTACGTATGAATAATGAAGCAAACGCCGTGTTTGCTAAAGAAGGCTCCCAAGTTGAGGTCCCATATGTTGAGCCCTCATTTTGGGAAGTCCTAATGTCAAGTCCATGACGCTAAGGTCTCATGGCAAATGGACGAATGATATGAAATATTTTATGTGCTAATAAGCAATATGTTATGTGCTGTGTGCAATATGTTACGTATGATGATGCATGTTACTCTCATAGAATGACTTTCCTAATCCGATTTTGGCAAGTCCATTTACTTCACTTTCCATAATTCATATAGTTAGGAGAGAGATCTTCTTAATCATGCATGTCCTTGATGTGTGCTTGCATATAATCATACTTAGTACAAGTGTGTACTAATTCTATACATTTATCTACTTTTAGGTGCAGGTACAGCTGGACGCTAGAGCTTACGAGTCGACGTTGAAGTTATCCGGACATGGAGCTTTCATCCGGATTTGGTAGGCACACATGCTTTCGAGGATGCTTGCCCGTTATATTCTAGCTTAGATGTAGGCTTGAGCTAGTGGAGTATGTTCCACTAGCGTTTCTTTTTCAATTATTTTCAGACATTGTATTGGTGCCATTCTGGGAACTTTATATTTTATGATATGACTATTTCATTCAATTGAGTATCTTGGTATTAGATGGTTGTTGTGAACGATTATGAACTGATGTAGAAAAATCTTATATGAGTATAACGTATCCTACTATGAAGTCTATGTATACTTCAAGTAAGTAAAAGTTTCAATTTTCCGCTAAAGTTAACCTAGATGAAGTAACGATGACGTATGTAGGCTTTTCTGCGACCTCTGAGAGGTCAATAATGTCGTTCTCGTCTGGGGTCTAGATTCTGGTCGTGATATATGTATTAATTCTTGAATTTACCATGATTATGTATTGGTTATGTATTCTTTTTGAATGGAAGTATGAAGGTTATGAAAGGGCAAGAAGGTATGTTGGTTGGTTCTTTCTTGAATTCAACAATGATATATGAGTTACTTAGATCATAATAATCATATGTCTAATACTTGGTTGTGATGTTTATGATAGATAATCCTCATCCTTAACACAGACACTTGAATTTGTTATGAAGTATGTATTCATGGCATGATATAATTGTTATATGATTGGAAATAGTTCTCATGATTATTATAAAATGTTAAAGTGAAATGTTTACTCACTTGTATGGGATTCTAAAGTGAAAGGGTAGTTCTCACTTATGGTTACCCATGAGTTATTATGATAAGAAGTTTACAAAAGGGTCTTGTAGAGACGAATGAGAACTTATATGATTAGTAAAGATGATTACTAAAGGGAATAAATGCTTAGCACCGAAAGGGCATGTAAATGATATGGGGGTCTCACGTTTAGTAAGTCCGACTCCCCACATGGGTTTCCTTACGTTTAGCAAGTCCGTATTCCCAAGTTATATGTTATCTCATGAGATGGAGACCTCCACATTTAGCATGTCAAGGTTTCTAGTAACAATCTCCTTGATCTGTAATTATGTGCCCACATAGGACTCTAACTTAGTTGATCCGCTTAGATAGCTATGTACGAAAGGTTACACCTTAGGCAAGTGTTAACCCTCTCTTTTTGGTGTGGGAGTAGAACTGGATTCCATGTACCTCACATGGTCTAGTGTCGGTTATTGCACTTCTTTCCCAAATTTAAAAGTAAATGAACAAGTTAAGTATGTGAAATCTTATTAGGTCTTTCCTTAAAGGTTGTTACATAGTATGAGGGAGGGTATGAACTTCTTTTACACATTGCACATGTGTGATCCTAAGGGATGGTCTTAGTGGTGTTCGTGTATGATTAAGTTTATTATAGGTTGTGTATGTCAAGTTATATATGATCTTATGAATAAAGCATGTTATGATGAAATATGAGGTTATGTTGTATGAATGAAGTAGGTGAGAAAATGTGATACTTAGCATTGGATAGGGTTATGGGGTTCTACTCTTGGCATTGCACAAGTATTGCTTGGGTTGCTTATATGTTAGGTTGACTTGTGATGTTTCCTTGTATGTGCATTTGATACTAAGCATGGTTTGACAAAATTGTCCTTTTTCTCATGCATTGATTATTTTATGCATAGAAGTCATACTTAGTACATGTGGTTTTTACTAACCCATATTTCTACCTTTTTTACCAAGTTGTTGGTCAGTCCTCAAGTACGAGGATGGTTCCATGTTTCTAGCTTTGTTATTATTGGATAAATCTAAGACAATTAGTTCTTTTCTTATATTTTGGAGACTTTGTTATAAGTCTATATGTGGCATTATTTTACAAGTGTAAGGGCTATGGCCAAATTCGTATGCTTCTACAATAGATGGTTAAATGTGAGACAATATTAGACTACTTCAATGAATTGACAATGCTAAATGAGAAGTCTATGTATACTTCCTAAATGAGGAGTCTATGTAAAATTCATATACGATAAGCGAGAAGTCTAAGTATACTTCACTACGTAAGGTCTTTAAATTTTCCGCATTTTCTACCTATGATATCCAATTATGTAAGCTAAGGTATAGTCTAAGTCCTCTTCGAGGATGAAGACGCCGGTTACGTCTAGGGGGTACTCCCCGATTGTGACAACAACTTTGGTAGCACCAGCAGGTCAGATGACTCCGCAGGGTAAATCTTGTGCTACATGTGGCAGAAGTTCTCTAATAAGTTGTATGCTCTCCAGGATCGCCAAGATCAGAAAGATTCTCCAGATGTAGTCACTGGTATATTACGAGTCTTTGACTTAGATACTTATGCATTGTTAGGTCCAGGGGCTACTCCATTATTTGTAACTCCTTATATGACAATCAACTTCAATGTTCGTCCAAAAAACTTTCTCAGAGCCTTAGTCTCTACTCCAGTCAGTGACCCAGTTATTGCTAGATAGGTACACAGAAATTTCCATGTCATAGTTTCTCAATAATTCACCTCAGCAGATCTTGTAAAGTTAGAAATGGTAGACTTCGATATCATTCTAGACATTGATTTGTTACATTACTGTTATGCCTCAATCAATTTTAGAACTAGGATTGTTCGTTTTCAGTGTTGGACGAACCAATAATAAAATGGAAGAGTAGTAACTTAGAGCCTATGGGTCTATTTATTTCTTTTATTAACGCCTAAAAGATTATTTCTAAGGGTTTTCTTTATCATCTAGTTTAGTTTAAGAATTCTAGCTTTGAAACCTCAACTTTTGAGTGAGTTCTAATAGTTAATGAGTTCCCATATGTGTTTTCATAAGATCTTAACAGAGTTCCTCCTGAAAGGGAAATCGACTTTGGAATTGATATCCTTCCAAATGCCTAACCTATTTTTCTTCATCCATATAGAATAGCTCCAGGTGAGCTTAATGAATTGAAATATCTCTCAAAAGACCTTCTATATAAGGGATTCATCAGACCTAGTATTTCCCCATGGGGTGCACCAGTGTGTTAAAAAGATGATTCTCTCAAAATGTGCATTGACTATAGGCAGTTGAAAAAGGTCACAATCAAGATCAAGTACCCTATTCCCAAGATTGATAAATTGTTTGACAACCTTCATGGTGCTAACCATTTCTTAAAGATAGACCTCAGATATGACTATCATGAGCTCAGAGTTAGAGATGGTTACATCCTAAAAATAACCTTCAAAACTCGGTATGATCATTATGAATTTGTAGTTATGTCATTTGGACTAACCAATGCTCATGCAACTTTATTGAATTTGATGAACAAAGCGTTCAAGTATTATTTGCACTTGTTCTTTATCATCTTTATTGATGATACCCTCATTTCCTCTAGGAATGAGGAAGAACATGCGAATCATTTCAGGGTTATCCTACAAAATCTCAATGATCACCATTATTTGCTAAGTTTAGCAAATGTGAGTTTTAGTTGCAATCATGTGAGTACCTTGGGCATGTTTTGTATAGTGAAGGCATGCAAGTGGATTTTCAAAAAACAGAAGTAGTGAACAAGGATCAAGATCTACATCTCCTACAGATATTAGAAGTTTCTTGGGTTTGGTTGGTTATTACAGCAGGTTCATGGAAGGATTTTCATCTATGGCGTCTCCATTGACTAAGTTGACTCAGTAGAAGGTCAAGTATCAGTGGTCATATAATTGTGAGAAAAGCTTCACGAAACTGAAAACTAGGTTGACTACAACTACTGTTTTGACTCTACCGATGGTTCAGACGGTTATGTTATCAACTACGATGCCTCTTCAGTCGTCCTAGCTTGTGTTAATGCAGCGAGACAAGGTTATAACTTAAGCTTCTAGACGGATTAAGGTGCATGAGAAGAACTATCCAATTCATGACCTTGAGCTTGAAGCAATGGTGTTTGCACTTAAGATTTGGAGACATTAATTGTATGGTATTCATGTAGATGTGTTCAGAGACCATAAAAGACTTCAGTATGTGTTCACCTAGAAAAAGTTGGATTTTCACTAGAGGAGGTGGTTTGAGTTCCTCAAGGACTATGATATGAGTGTGCATTACCATCCTAGTAACGCTAATGTAGTAAAAGATTCTCTTAGTAGACTAGATATGGGTAGTGTAGCACATGTTGATAAAGAAAGAAAGGAACTAGTCAAATATGTTCACAAATTTGATCGCTTAGGAGTTAGTCTTACGAGCATAAAAGATGGTGGTGTAATAGTTCAAAATGGGTTAGAAGCTTCATTGGTAGCAGAGGTTTAAGGAAAAGCAAGCCGGTGATCTAATATTGCTTCAACTAAAGGGTGCAATCCATCATCAGAGATTTGAGAGTTTGTCCTTGGGGGAGATCGTGTGCTTCGTTATGAGGGTCAATTCTGTGTTCCTAAGGTAGGTGAGTTGATACAACAAATTCTTGCAAAAGCCCATGACTCTAGATATTCTATTCATCTAGGCACCACTAAGATGTAGCCTGATTTGTGGGAAGTCTTTTGGTGGAATGGTTTGAAAAAGACTATAGCAGATTTTGTGGCTAAGTCCCTAGTTGTCCGCTAGTGAAGGTAGAACATCAGAAACCATGAGTGTGACTAAAGAGATCAACATTTCTACTTTGAAGTGGGAAGTGATCATCATGGACTTCAACACAGGTTTACGTTGTACTCAGAGACAATATTACTCCATTTGGGTGATAGTTGATAGAGTCACTAAGTTTGCGCGCTTTTTGGCTGTTAAGACTACAAATTGGATGAAGGACTATGCCAAGCTTTAAATTAATGAGGTGGTCAGGTTGCATGGAGTTCTTTTGTCTACATTTCAGATAGAGGTCCTCAGTTTACCTCTCATTTTTGGAAGTCATTTCACAAAGGTCTTGGTACTAGGTTAATCTTAGCACAACATTTCATCAACAAATAGATGACTACGCATAGATTACCATTCAGACCATAAGGGATATGTTGAGAGCTTGCGTAATTGATTTAAAGGGTAGTTGGGATAATCACCTTCTTCTTATAGAGTTTGCCTACAAGAATAGTTAGCATTCCAACATTCAGATTGCCCCTTATAAGGCATTGTAGGGGCGTAGATGTAGATCTCCAGTAGATTAGTTTGAAGTAGGTGAAGCAGCCTTGACAGGGCTAAATTCAGTTCATGATGCTATTGAGAAAGCGCAGCTCATTGGAGATAGACTTAAGACAACCCAAAGTCGTCAAAAGTCATATGCAGATGTAAGGAGAAGGACTTAGAGTTCCAAGTTGATGATTGGATTTTTCTGAAAATGTCAGCTATGAAGGGGGTGATGAGATTTGGCAAGAAAGGGAAGCTCCATCCTAGATATGTAGGACCTTATAAGATCTTGAAAAGGATTGGTAAAGTGGCTTATAAGATATATTTGCCAACAGAATTAGCAGCAATGCTTTCAGATTTTTTCACATTTCATTGTTAGAGAAGTGTATACCTGATCTAACATCTACTGTACCTTTAGAAAGTGTGGATGTGAAAGATAGTCTCACTTATGAAGAGTTACAAGTTGAAATTCTTGATCGTCAGGTTCGAAGGTCGATAAATAATGAATTTGTTTTGGTAAAGTTTTTGTGAAGGAGTCAGTCCGTAAGGGGGCTACTTGGGAAGTAGAAACAGCCAAGTAGGCCAAATATCCTCATCTCTTTCCTTCGATTCCACTCCAGCTTGAGGTAATAGTTCTTCTTCAGTTTTTCGGTCATTTGTGCATAGTTTCAGCCCAAGTATCATGTTTCTTAAGTTTGTACTTGCATTTTCTGCGTATTTACATTTTCTTAGAAAATAGTTCAGTGATAAATTAGTTCTAGTAGTTCGTGGAAGGGTTTGCAGTTCTTTCCCTCCTTATCCAGCTAGTTTAGACTTCATTAAAGGGTGAATATTCTGAAGGGGAGATATTTTAACACCTAGGAACCCAAACTTAGAAAAGTGCAGCAAAAGAATCACCAGAACCAGTGAACCACAACAAGGTTCACAGATCGTGATAAGGTCCACGATCTGTTGACCTATCGGTGGAGTTAGACCCTCCCTATAAGAGGTGGATCATGGGAACCTTCACGAGTCGTAGACTACCACACGAGCTGTAGCAATGCGCATGGAAGTCAATAGAATTCACTAGGATTGGACGTCAGACCATGGGACCCTTCACAAGCCGTGGTCTCGACGACGAGCCATGGTGACTTCCGTTAAGTTGAGTAGGTGCAGCCCCTAACCAATGTGAAGGACCACGAGGACCTTCACGGTCCGTGATCTTTCACATAGTACGTGAAGTAGACCGCAGTAGAGAGACCTTGAACCAGTAGCTACTGGACCAATGGACACGATCGACTCCACAGTCCGTGGTCCCTTTGACGACCAGTCATAGGGGCCATGGTCAGCCCACCAGCTTACGTCAGGGGTTGTTTGGTCTTTTCCCCTATGCATTGGACACCTAAACAACGTGATTTTGGTCAATTCAGCCTAGTACTCAAGTTAGTACCTAACCTAATCAATTATTCACCCAAGTCACGTGAAAATTCGAGCTAAAATCAGAAGAGAAGTTGACCGGCCCTAACTCCAAAACGCAACAAGTTTTCATCAGTTCCTGCCCTAAGTGAAATTCATCACCAGGTATGTGGTATTTCATTAGTGGGTTCCTTTCACCCATTAGGTCCCTAAATTTCAGTTAGAATCTTGATTCCCTTAATATCATCTAAAGCTAGGGTTTCTTGAATGTTAGAGATTGTTGGGTTTTAGTTTTTAGAATGATCCAAGTCGGATTATCATTAATTTTAGTATCATTTTGTGTAGATTCTTTCATAAATTCGGAACCTTAATTATGTAGTTCTTCTAGTTCATGAATTACACTTGCTAGGTCAGTTATTTCATATATACATGCCTCAGAATTAAATGTTTATTATCAGTACATTAATGTTGCATTTTCAATTAGCCTGTCAGTATTTTGAGTTATCCAGTATTACAGTAATTTAGTGATAAAATTTTAATTCCATAATCAATTGGGAGAAATTGATACCAAGTAGACTAGTGTCATTCACCCTCAAGTCCCAGAACTACGTGCCCCGTAGGTTGTAAGTCCCCTCTATGGGAATCATTTTAGTGATAACTCCAACTATGCCTATATACCTCTGTCCGGGTATATTAGGTCCTCTCGATTGGCCGTATACATCGGACTCCAAATTTAGCTTGTGTGGTTTTATGTCGGTTATTAGTATCTCCCTTACGGTGAGATTCTAGTGCACTGACCACGTTATCAGTTTTTGTTCAGATTTTAATTTCAGCATTTTATAAACTTAGTTTAGTCATTGCAATCAGTTACTTCATGTTCAATATTCTCAGTTTAGTATCATGCCTATTTTATATCATTGCTCAGTTATATGCTTTGATTGAATTATTTTATTGTTCAACTTCACTCTATCCTATATGCATAGTACCTTTCATGTATTGACGCATACTCTTTGCTACATCCTTTTGTGATGTAGGTTCGGGTTCTCAAATTCTAGATACACATAGATCGGTCTTCAGTCCAGCAGTATCAATAGTGAGTCCTCATTCTCCGAGGACGACATACATGTTTCCTTTATTTTTAGTTTTAGTTTTTTCTAGATTTATTTAGGTCATGTCCCAACAGTTCTAGTGAGGCTATTTTCAAACGTAGTTAGTTTCAACTTTAGTATTTGAGTTTTACTTTTCAGTTGTTGTTAAGCTCTCAGGTTTCATATATTCAGACAATACATGGGTATTCCCCCTCATTTTAGATTATTTATTTACTAGCTTCCTCAGAATATTCATTGATTAAGTTTATCTTGAAGTATGGTTATGATATGCGAGCAGTGTTAGCTTGGGGTAACCCGTGATCCTAAGTCCCATGTTCGCGTCCCGAGGGTAGCTTCAGGGCGTGACATTCTTCTTCTCTTCTTTTTAGAGATAATTAGAGGTCAATTTTGAAATTACTAGTTGCCCAAACTATAGTATCACAAAAATATTTTTTATTGACAATAAATATGCACATTAATGAAGAGTTATAGAGACTTTACCGAAATTAATTAATTGTCATTAAATTTAATACCGCTATATATTTTAGGAACATTTATATAGTATTAATTACCTCTTAAAATACATATTATGCGATAATTAAGCTATTAATTGCCGTTATTTTTGGTGTAGTAATAACTCTAATTTTGATTTTTTTCAATTAAATTTGTGAACTATAGCCTTAGATAAAACACGACAAACTATCTTTTTTGAAAAAAAATGTTAAGTAGCATGCATTTATCTTCTTGACTGTTAGGAAAGTAAGTTTATTATTATTTGTGGATATTTGTGAGTTCAAGTGCTCACAAAATTATGCTATGAGATTTTAATATGTAATATATTAAAATTTGATTTAGAATATTCATTTGTGAACACTTCCATTCAGATTTCACTTATTGCCTGTTCGATCATTATATTTATTCTTTGAACTGCATCTATAGCCATAACAATAACTATGGTTCAATTCCAAATAAGTTGGGCCGATGATATGAAACATAAGCAATAGTAATGACTTTTTTGAGACAATGAGGAAAAAATTTTATGATGTTAACAATTTTAGGGTAATTTTGACATATGCATGATATGACATATTATAATAAAAAAGAGAATAAATAGATATTTAGAATAAATGAGCTGAAGGATCTCCATTTGAATTTAGTTAATTTTATTCTTGTATGGACGTGATATTCCACTTTACTTAGGAGTGTTGTTGTTCGAGGCTTTTGGTCTCTTATTTATTGTCTGATGTTGTTCTTTATAAATTCCTAGAATTTTGAACATCTCGTTACTTCTGACCCACTATATCCATGAAGATTTGTAATATTAAATATCTTAATACATATTAGGATCTTGAACACGATAATCTTACATAAAGATCGTTAGGGATACATATATACCTGATGCATAAGATATCATCATGGAGAAAAGTGAAAACATTGGTCGAATAAATTGATTTATACCTCCTAGACCTATCCTTACATTACCACATCCGTCAACGACAGAAATAATGTAGAGAATATGTGGTTAATCTTAATGAGTGGATGGATGACCAATTTATAAAGGTTATGACTTAATCTGGTATGTCCATCAAGTAACCAATGTACGAACGAGATCTATTATTCATTTAATATTATCTATGGTATTACTTGGGTTACAAGTAAACTTGATTCATAAGTAAGAATTATTCGTACATTCTCCCACTTGGCCCACTGACCATATCACATTAATATTTCATAAACATTAGTTATGCATACAATAAATCTCTTCTATAATGTCTATCATACATGCCAAAATATAACGAACTACTAATGCAAGTTATGGAGGTTGTACATAAATTTTAAGTTACAGACTTACTTTCATATACTAATACATTTGCAACTTATCATACAAGTTCATAAGCTATAAAACATATAACGTACGCTCCACAATAAGGTCTCGTAAAGACTTATCTTGTAATATTTCATAACAATAATGTATACACCATTATGAGAAACAAGAGATTCATTAATGTATATTAGAAACACATAATTGAGATCAAAGTGTAAAAACATCATAAATATATCAATCATAATAACAACCAAGACCCATTTTTTGAACAAGTTCTTTCAATGTCTTTGGCTGTAAACCCCTTGTTAACAGATCTACAATCATAAGATCAGTTCTAATATTCTCAGCTAACACTCTTTGTTTTTGAACTTCTTCTTTGAGAGTTAAGTACTTTAATTCCATATGTTTGACAAATTTGGAGTACTTATTGTTCTTGGATAAGAATACTGCTACAGTATTATCACAATAAATTAATGGTGTCGACAACCCCAAGTCTTGAAATACAGTTTCGCAGCCATAATGACTGAATTGTGGCTTCATAACATGCCACAAACTTTCTTTGCATCTTTACGGTGATCAATTCCAGGGTTACTTTGATATTACTAGCATTCTGACCGCAAAACTAATATCCCATCTTGTGCAAGTTTAAACATACATCAAGCTTCCAACAATAGAAGAGTAAGGAATTGATTCCATTTTTTCATTCTACGTTATTCTTTGGACATTGCAAAAGATTAAATTTTTCCCATTTTTAATAGAAACTAATCCTACTGAATAATTATTCTTGTTAAATCTCTCTAGAATTCTTTCAATATAACTTTTTTGAGACTGTCCCAATAATTTGTGTGATGTATCATGGAATATTTTTATTCCTATCACATAGGATGTCTCACCCATATCTTTTCAGTTCAGAGTTCATAGCGAGAAAGTCTTTAGTCTCATGTGATATGCCTAAATCATTAGCAGCAAGTAAAATATCATTAACATACAGGGCTAAAAATATAAACTTACTCGACCGATCTTCTAGTATATATAGTAGTGATCAACAAATCTCCTTACATTCAAAAGTTGTTATGGTATCGTTATACTTTATATATCATTATCATGAGGCCTGTTCGAGTCCATGTATTGACTTCTTAGTTTACACACCATTTGATCTTTTCCTTAAATTTCGAAACCTCTGGTTGGTCCATATAAACATGCGCCTCGATGTTTCCATTATGAAAGACAATTTTCACATTCATTTGATGTAACTCAAAATCATAATGATCTACCAAAGCCAAAATAATTTTAATCAGTCTTTCTTTGAGATCGGCGAAAATGTCTCTTTATAATCAATGTCCCTTTTCTTGAGTGTATCCCTTGGCAACAAGTGTGGCTTTATATCGTTCAATATTACCATTTGAATCGTGTTTGGTCTTGAAAACTCATCTACACCCGATTTATTTTAGAACTTCCTGGTAATTGAATGATATCCCAAACTTTGTTGTATTCCATGAATTTTAACTCTTCATTCGTGGCATCAATTCATTTATCAGACTCAATTCTTTCTATGGCCTATGAAAATAGAACTAGATCTTTAATAATTTCAATTTAAAAATCTTACGCTTGCAAATAAATCACAAAATTATCTGAAATAGCCAATTTTCTTTCTCTTAGAGATTTTCGTAATGATACTGTTTGTAGTTCATTTGCGTTAGATCTTTGTGAGTTAGTTCCTTATTGAAGTGTTTCACTCAAATGTTTTTCAACATTGTTAAAGTGCTCTTCAAAAAGAGGAACATCATTTGTTATCGGTGCGGAAGTAGGTACGTTCACGGGCAATAAAACATTTATCATGACCTCATTAATTTTTATATTTTGTCGTTGAACACTCCCACTAGCTTCATCATTCTCAACGAATCTTGCATTATCGGTTTCAACAATTCTCGAATGATGATTTGGATGGTAAAACCTATACCCAATAGATTTCTCTGGATAACCATTAAAGTAACCACTTACCATTCGAGAATCTTAATTTATTTTCATATAGATTATCAACTCTAACATCCGCTGAAAACCCCAAACATGCAGGTATCATAAATTAGGTTTTCTTTCGGTCCGCAGTTCAAAAGAGGTCTTTGAAATTGCCTTACTAGGATATAAATATACAATGGTTTTAAGATCATACATCCACAATAATTTGGGCAATGAGGAATTACTTATCATACTCCTAACCATATCTATAAATGTACAATTATGCTTGTTTGCAACACCATTTTGTTGAAGTGTTCCCGGCATAATATATTATGCAGATATGCAATGTTCTTCGACGAATTTTGCAAATGGAACTCGACATTCTCCTGATTAGTTATATTTTTCATAATATACACCACCTCTATCTGACCTAATGATTTTCACTTTACTATTAATTTTTTTCAACTTCATTAACGTACACTTTAAGAGCGTCCACTGTTTGAGATTTTTCTTTCAACAAATAGATAAATTCATAGTATGAAAAATTATCGATAAAGGTTATTAAATATTTTTCTCCACAAAAAATGAAACTTCAAAGGGTTTGCAAATATCAGTGTTTATAATTTCAAGAAGCTTAGTGCTCTTGTGTCACCTTTATTTGGTATGTTTAGTTTGTTTTCCTTTATTCAATCCAAACATATATCAAGTTCAGAAAAATTCAAATCCGAAAGAATCTCATTCTTTACTAATCCTTTTAATCTTTCTTTAGATACATGACCCAAATGTTTATGCCACAAATAAGTAAACTTTTATTTAGTTAACTAAGTTTAATTCCAACATTTTGATGAATAGTAAGAAGGGATTAATAAAAATCAAATTCCTAGAAACTGCAGAAACATAAAAAGTCTGTAATAGATTAAAGTGATGTCCAGTCTCCAGGATCAACCGATAAGTCCATATGCCTTCAATTTGATCCTTGATACGATTTTCCATGAACAAGAAGTTGTTATTTGAATTTGTAGTTTGGATCGTAGTGAACCCCTTTCTTTTCAAACAAAGCTTTACACTTCTAGCAATCTTTTCGATAATATCCTTCCTTTCAACAAAAATGACAAACATCAACCTTGAGTTCCTTATAAGCATCTTGTGAAAATTTAGCAGGTGTTTTCTTCTTTTTAAATTTATTGACTTTTACTTTGAGTCATTTACCAACTCCTTAACCCATGAGGTTAATGAAATGACCTCCTTGTATCTTAAGTCTTAACTCTTCTTGAGTAAGTATACTGAACAATTTACTAAAACCACAATTATCCTTAATAGTGTTATAGTTAATTTAAATAATCCATACTCAAGAGGTAATGAGTTCATAATAAATTGAACCAAGAAGGTGTCATTTACTTTCATCCCAACGGTTTGAAGTGTATCTGTAATATTAGGCATCTCGATGATATGATTTTGCATAATACACGATCCATCAAACTTCATGATCATGAGTTTAGTCATTAGTGAACCAGCAAGAGACTTATCAACTGAACATAATTACTACATTAAAGGAATATTAAGATTTTTAGAATTTGTGCAAATTAAACTTTGCTAACGACACTTCATTAACATTTATGATCACTTGATGCATGTATTATGTTTATATAGTTTGTTAGTCACCAAAATGGTCAAACTAAAATGTGAAAGTTATTCACATGCACAAAATTTTATGATATCATGTGTGCATTTTTATTTATATCGTTTGTTAGTCATCAAAGTGGTCAAACTAGTATGGTTAGGAAAATATGCTTAAATTATTCACATGCACAAAATTTTATGATATTATGTGTGCATTTTTATCTATATAGTTGTTAGTTACCAAAGTGATCAAACTAGTATGGTTAAGAAAATATGCATTCATAAAATTGTCATTTATCTATGATAGATAATGAAATGCTTATATTGAATATAATAGATAAATTAACTTTAACTACTATTAAAACTTAATAATTTATCCAAAGGAAAATCAATCATTCTACGAATAGTGAACATTATGGAGTAAACTATTATTTTCAATATGTATGTGAGTCAGGACGTCAAATATTAAATGATTTTTTCTCCTGAAACAATGAAAATATAAAAAGGAATCTTAATTCTTAAACAAAAAAAATCATCGTAGAAGAACATATTCCTTTCTCTTTTTTTTTTTCATTTTTAAAGAGATTTCTTTTCTGAAGAATTTCTAGTGTACTAATATCAAATAATGTTACTATTCGACAAAATAATCTTTAATGCGGTTATATAATTTATGAAGATTATCCGTTTAAACAATTCAGACTCTGATACCACATGTAAGATTAAATATTTTAATACACATTAGGATTTTGAACACGATAATCTTACACAAAGATTGTCGGGACACATACCTAATGTGGAAGACATCATCATAGAGAAAAGTAAAAGTGTTAGTCGTAAATCGGTTTCTACCTCCTTGCCCTACCTTTATGTTATCATAGCCATCATCGATGCAAATAATGTAGAGAATATGTGGTAACCCTAATGGGTAGAGGGAGGACCAATTTATAGAGGTTATGACTTAATATGGTACATCCATCAAGTAACCAATGTACGAACAAGATTTATTCTTCATTAAATATAATTTATGGTATAATTTGGGTTAAAAGTAAATTTTGGCCATAAGTAAGAATTATTCTTACAAGATTTTTATAGACTTCTTTTTATACTTAATATCTGTAACGACCTGTTTAGTCGTTTTGAGCAGCAGATTTTATTTCTGGAAAAACTGTGTGAGTCGAAGGAACCCACGACGGACCGTCATGGACACGACGGGCCGTCGAGGGTGTCTCGTTCCAAAAGGCTTAGACTTCTGAAATTTGGGTACTGAAATCGACTCTCTGAACTTGGCGACGGACCTACAGGACGAACCGTCGTGGGCACGACGGACCATCGCAGGTGTCTCGTTCCAGAACACTTAGACTTCTGAAATTTGGGTACTGAAATCAACTCTCTGAACTTCGTAACTGAAGTGCAGGACGGACCGTCGTAGGAACGACGGGCCGTCACAGACTCCTTAAACAAATTGAGCCCATGACGAACCTGCATGACGAACCGTCGCAGGCACGACGGGCCGTCACAGGTTGCGTAATCCC
>NC_028647.1:36662964-36693680 GCF_001406875.1 Solanum pennellii
TGAGATATATTGCTTTCTATTTTGAGTTGGCCGATGATACCTACTCAGTACTTGTGGTTGTACTGACCCCCTACTTTTATGTTTTCTTCTTGTATATTGTGGAATGCAGCAAACGTGCCGTCATCTTCGACTCAACAGTAATTCTAGCCAGTCTTCGTCACACCGGATCTTCAGGGTGAGCTAATGCTTCTAGCTTGGACTGGATCTCCTTCCTCATGTCTTGATGCCTTGAGGTTTCGGCATAGACTAGCTTTTATTTGTTTTAGCTTCTTAGAATACTCTTAGTTTAGTAATTTGATCATAGATGTTCTTGTGGTGATGACTTCCAGATTTTGGGGGAAATAATAGATGTTGAATTTTAGAAGTTATTGAATTGTCTTTTATTAATGAGTTTAAGTCTTCCGCATTGCTTCATGTTGATATTAATTTGAAATGTTAAGGTTTAGATTGGTTGGTTCGCTCACATAGGAGGGTGAATGTGGGTGCCAGTCGCGGCTCGGTTTTGGGTCGTGACAATATCTCTCTATGACTCAAAATTTTTGTGCAAAATAAATAAAAATTAAAAAAATATAACACTTTAAGATTTTGAAGAAATGTTTTTACTTAAGATAAAATAGTTTTGACAATATATTGTATGTACCGAAAATACAGATATTACCGAATGAATATATGTAAGCTTATAAAAGAATTAATCATGTGTGAAGCAAAAATAATTTACCCAGTCTAAATAATAAACTAAAAGGAGATATTTATGCAAACTAGTGCCCTCACGTTAGAATTATGCAAACTAGTGCCCTCACGACCAGGCGATCTTTCCCTCATACTCTCTCCTCTTTTCTCCGGCAAGGGCACCAACTCCGCCTAGAAGCTCAGCGAGAAGTAGCGGCGATGATTGCTCCGGCCAGCTACACCGACAAAAACAACAAGAGTTTCGAATTCCGGTGAGGCATGCTCTAGTGAGCGGCTGCAAAATTCAACATCAACATTAAGATTTTTGGTCTATATAGGACACACTCTTTAACACTTTAACAAGAAATAAAAAATATATTCTAATCTTTCAAAGAAAAGCAAAATCCGGGTGGTCTGTGAGTGTGCTTTCTTATTATATTTGTAACACTCCGAAAGTCCATGACCTAAGCTAGAGCCTCACATGATGAACTAAAATTTAAAACACTGTTTCTAAGCCTAAAATAATTTTTATAAACCATTTAGGAAGTTTTAGAATCAAGGCATCAAGAAACGTCCATGACGTCCGAAAACTAGCGAAATTGAACTAGTTGACGTCCCTATGTTTGGTGAAGGATTGGGAGGGTTAAATGAAGTCTAAAACCTATTAAAAGACTTTAAATAGGTAGAATGGAGTACAAAGGGTCCAAACGTCTAGTAACGACTCTCCAAGGACCGCCCGAAGGGTCCTTGAGGAGGACCCAAACCTTGGCGAGCAAGCTGCCAAAGCAGCTTGCGGCAGCCTGGAATTGAAGGCCACTGCGCGACGCGCAGCTTCCAAAGAGCTCCACGAGTCGCACTTCCTCAAATAGGATTTCAAAAATAAAATGCAAAATTCATCCCGTGACACGCAACCACTTCCCATATTTATTGAAATCGTATATTAAGCATTTAGACTTTACAAAAAGACTCAATTAAGTAACGGGTCTTTTGGGTAATTTAGGAGCTGATTATATATAGCCTAAGGGTAAGTTTAAGTCATTTTTCACTCACCTAAACTAAATTCCCAAAACAAAACCCCAAAGCCATCATCCCTCTCTACTTTCTCTCTCCCAAAATCTTCCATTGAAGAAGCAAGAAAGCTTGAAGAAGAAGAAGACCAATTTCTCTAGGATTTCACTTCAATTTCGTGGATTAATCTTCATTAAGGTATCGGTTCTTCACTCTTGTGATTCTTTTCCCCAATAGGTCCTTTCAAAGTTGATTTCTAAATCACCCAATTTCAAGGGTTTTTCTATTCTAATGGGTTTTTTTCAATACTTCAAGTTGATGGTTGATTATGATTAATTGTGATTGCCTATGACTAATTAAGTGTAGATTGTTTGGTAATTGATGTTATTTAAGGGAAATTCATGTAGATCATGTCCATTTCCCAAATTCCCCAAATCTTGAATCTTGCTTATAAATTGATGGGAATTGATGAATGTATTGATTATTAGACTTGTTTTATCTATTCTAATTCATTCATGGACTACCTAGGTTAATGTTTTGTTGGGATTGGATCTATTTCTTGAAGAATTCATGATGAACCATATTCCCCTTAACCCTAGGTTGTGAATTGAAGTTAATTGGGATAGTGATGATGCAATTGACTTCATTATTGTATTAATTACTATTGTGTGATGATATTACACCCATTATTGGGTTGAATTGGATGGTTGATGGTAAAACCTTGGGTGATGGGTTGTGAAGGATATCGGGGTAAGTCTTGTGATCTCAATCCTTTACTTCAATTATGATTACTTGTATTTAGTGATGAAGTTATATTGAAGTATATCATATGATAAGATTGATTAGGGTTGGTATGATGTTGAATTGAAATGTCTTAATCTATGGCTTGTGAGTTGTTGGTTAAGATGTAATGATATAAAGATGGTGATGACTTACCTATGTGCCTTATCATAAAGCGATATGTAAATGTTTTAAACTCTCATGTGTGAATTGTAATGAAAGGAAAATACTCATGCAATTCCTTTGAGCTATGATGATGACTATATAAGGGGTAGACCCTATGACCTAAATAAGATATGATGATTAATAAAGGCTTTTCTTGTAATTAAGCTATGTAATTCACACTTTTCTTGTAGTAAATCTAGGCTTCTAAATAAACCTTTTTTTTGACAAGTTTAAGAGATTTTTTTAATACATTCAACCTATATTAGTTGTTTGTTTTTAAGTTTTGGTGGTTGTAACTCATAGGCCATTTCAAAGATAATAGAACACCAGATAAAATTATTTGTATAAATGATGCACAAATATTCATAGGAACCTATATTGACAAAGCTTCACACTCCATCTATACAGACTATTGAAATCAAGATAATTATGATCTTTTACCTTACGTTTCGAGAGCATTTTCGATCCTAATTGATATGCTTTAGATTATGTTTTGCGATGAATGCACACTAACCTACATGATTAACATATGTAGGGATTTATAAAGGAATACGAGCTAAACAGAAGACGACGAGAGCAAAGGGAAACAAAAGCGATAAATATCAAGGCTGAAGGAAGTTTGGCGCATCGTTCCAATCAGAAAATTACAGAGCAGTACTCCTGAGGTACTAGCAGAGCGCCGTGCCAGGGTTGAACTACTGAAGATCTTCTGTGGCGCACCACCCAACCCAACTCCGACGTTCCCTACAAGTTTTAGTTGATTTAGGACTCCAAATTGGATTACGAGTGAGAATTATTTTCCTAAACTTTGTGAGTAAGATCCTACGGATATTTTTATGGGATTAACAATTTGTCTTAGGTTTCGATCTGCTACTCCATTTTACTTTTGAATTTCATGAAAACAATTATTTTTGAGTTTCTGAATATTATTAATGACTAAAAGCTTTTGTTTTGAGGTTATAGCCACGAGTAGTATATGAGTATCTATTGTTATGAGTTATCACTTAAATTACTTTTGTGTTCTTGTTTTAGTATTTCATGATCACCACAACCATTGAGATAAACATATTGTCTATCCTTAAACTCAGAAAACATAGAGGTAGATAGACCAAAAAAATACAAAGTCTTCAATATCACTTGGTTAGATTTGTGTTTAGGATTGACACCGGAACTGGACTCCGAGTTTGATTACGAAACAGGATGAAATATAAATGCTCGCCGATCAAGTCTTTTTATCTCCATTCGATGATGTAGTTAGACAGTCAGTTGGAGTAGGCAGTTAGGAGTCGAGAAATCATGATCATGATGATAAAATTAACCTGTAAATTCGTGATTTGATAACTGTTATGAATTTATACATGAGATGAGATGCATGAAACCTCAAGTATATTGCAGCCCTAGAATTGTTAACTTATTGTTGAAACACCAAAATTATGTAATTGACATCGTAGTATAGAAACACACAAGTTCTTGTTTAATTTGTAAAATTATTTAAATTAGATATAAATTGATCTTAAGTCCTTTGAGTTTCACAATCCCATCCTAAAACAGTCAAATATAATTTCTGTGAGCACATATACTTGTGTGTGCAATTGAAAACAACAAATTACATCTCATATTATGAAATAGAATTAAGTCTTGAGACACCAAAGAATGCAAACGCTTTTATTCCTTTAAATATATTTATGACCTATTGAAATGAGATATAAATCAACACCCTAAAAAGTTAAACTTAGTCAACGTGATCACACCTTTATAACAAATGAAATTGTCAATTAATGTTTTATATGGGATAGGTCATCACTAATTGACCTAACATGTACTACTAGTACATCTTAATTGACACTTTCATGTATTTAATTTAATATGGTCATATAATATATTTCAAAAAAAAAAACATGAGTCATGGTACAGTACACCATTACTAGTAAGGCCACACGTATAAAAATAAAAATAAATAATAGAAATTTGATCTCAACACGTTTTAAGTTTCGCTTTACCGTTTAAAAACAACTATTCATTTTATTTAATTTCATCAGATGCAGCAATTCTTTGTTGTCTGAATTGTGATACTGTAGTAGTCACTTCAGATTTATTAAATATAAATTTATAAAGTTGTTCGGATTATATTAAATTAATGAATATATCAGTCCAAATAAATATTATGGATTAATATAATTGATTTAATTATTTAAATTCAGATAAATATGAACTTAATTAAAGCCCGCTTCATAAAGTCCGCATGATATTTCACTTAAATCTGATTGGCCGATTGGAGCCCTGTTCTAATCACAACTCATCTATTCTAAAACTATAAATAGGGGTTTCATAATTTCAGAAAAAGAGAACCAATAATTCTAAACAAGAAGATAGAGAAAGCTCGTAGATCAAAAACCATAAATTTCTCTACAAGTTCAAGAATTCAGGTGTTCAAGATCAAGATCAAGTTCAAGAACGATCAAGATCAAAAACACCGAATTCGAGATTAGCTCCAAGCCCTTGAATTCAACTGGAAAGTCAAGATCAAGATAAAGTTCAAGTCAAGATCAAGTTCAAGTCCAAGATCAAGTTCAAGAAAGATCAAGATCAAGACCACCGGATTCAAGATCAAGCTCCAAGCCCTTGAATTCAACTAGGAAGTCAAGATCATGATATAAGTTCAAGTCTAAGATCAAGTTCAAGAACGATTAAGATCAAGACCACCAGATTCAAGATCAAGCTCCAACCCCTTGAATTCAACTAGAAAGTCAAGATCAATATAAAGTTCAAATGCAAGATCAAGTTCAAGAACGATCAAGATCAAGACCACTAAATTCAAGATCAAGCTCCAAGCCCTTGAATTCAACTAGAAAGTCAAGATTAAGATAAAGTTCAAATTCAAGAACGATCAAGATCAAGACCACCGAATTCAGGATCAAGCTCCAAGCCCTTGAATTCAACTAGAAAGTCAAGATCAAGATAAAATTCTAGTCAAGATCAAGTCCAAGTCCAAGTCCAAGTTCAAGTCGAAAATTAAGTTCAAGAACAATCAAGATCAAGACCACCGGATTCAAGATCAATCTCCAAGACCTTGAATTCAACTAGAAAGTCAAGATCAAGATAAAGTTCAAGTCCAAGATCAAGATCAAGATCAAGTCCAAGTTCAAGTTCAAGTCCAAGTCCAAGATCAAGATTGAGATAATCCCAAGTTCAAGATCAAACTTTAAATCCCTTGAATTTATATTTGAAAAGGCAATTTCAGAGGAATCATAGAGATTGGAAGACTCACACTCGAAATAATAAATCGATTGTTGCTATAATCTTCAGTTCTTGATTCTTGTTTTCTCGACGCGAATTTTTACTGTCTACAAATTCTAGCACGCGTAGTGGGACAATCTTTACCTCTCATCTCAACTTTTCAAGCATCAAATAATATCAAAATGTCTTCCACTACAGAAGAAAACTAACAAGCATAACTAAAACAATTGAAGGCCTGACAAAGTGCGCACACGAACAAGATGCTAAACTTTCAAAGCTAACAAATAAGATGGATAACGTGATTGAAAGAAGATCAAGTCAATCACCTCTGAAGTTTTCTAAAATTCAACACAAAAGAAGTGTCTTGCGTAAAGCAAACAAAGATCCAAGAGATTTATATCTCAGATGAAGGTTTGATTCCAATTGATCAGTTAAATAATTTTATCATAGACACAGTTGAAGACAAATCTGAGTCTTCATCCTAATTTTCTCACATATATGCAAAGCCATATACACAAAGAATTGATAACTTGAAAATGTATGAGGGTTATTGATACGCTCAAACTTACTTCTCAAATAAGAAGTAAAGCGGTCGTATCAAGTAAAGAACCCAACTAATGAGGTTGGGATCGATTCCACGAGGAAAATAGTTCAGACTTAACTTTATTCTATTATTACAATTATTTAGTCAATTATTTCCCTAGAAAACAAAAGACAATAAAGAGGGGTTTTATTTCTAAATTAATGAAAATAATTAACTAAATTAAATTAACAACTAACAGATTCAAATCTCGGAGCTTAATCAATTAATAAAAGTAACTAGGGCTTAAGTGTTCCCCACAGGTTCCTAACTTGATAATTCTAACTATAACAATTCTTTCCTAGTATCTTGCATGTAAAGTGATAAGTTATGTATCTCTAAATCTTTGGTCCGGCATCTAGAAAATTTCACTCCGCACCTTGGTCCGGCTAAGTGTCTTGCTATACTAACCGTTACCTTTACCTCATATTAAGCATTGTATTCGGTATTTGACTAAGTTATTACCTCGTACCAGCCGACACTAGCCTATTAGATAGTGTACACTAAATCTATGTTGATAATTCTTTTCTTATTATCTACCTCCTTTGTTCGGCAAGTAGCATTAAGGCAATTCCTAACGTTCGTCATCCGTTAAAAAGACTTCTAAACGAAAGAATTATCAATACATGCAAGACACTATTCTAGAATTGTTATTTTAGTTAGATATTACCTTATTATTCACCCATGGTTCCGACAACCCTAGTTATGGAGTTTAGTTACCCATGGTTATAATCACACTATTCATATATTTAATATAAGAATTCATGCACTTACTTTAATGAGAGAAAAAAAATCCAGAAATTCACTTGATTAATTAACAAAAGCACCAACAATCAATTCCACAAAAAGTGTATCGATTACTGAAATTAATCCTTCAGTACTTGAACAAGAGAACTAAAGATTATCGAAAAGTATAACAAAAAGTCTAACGAAAAATCTAACCAAAAGTCTAACCCTTAAAATGAGGGGTCGTCATGGCCTCCGTCGTCCCATACTTCACAAATTCTTCTGCTGCTTTCTTCATTATCCTCAACGAACAGGTATGACGAACCGTTCCAAGCACGACGGTCCGTCGAGGGTCTCCGTTCCATAAAACTATAACTTCTTGGAATTTGGGTACTGGACTACTCTCTGATCATTATGACGAACCAGCACGACGGACCGTCGTGGCTATGACGGTCCGTCATGGACTTCCGTAATCCCACACTAGGTCAGACTTCCCCATCTTCCTTCAGCAACTTCTCTCCTTACTACGATGCCACCTACGGACCGTCACAGACTCGACGGACCGTCATAATCTATGTAGGTGGTCTCTTCTGCATTTTTCGCTCAAAAACTTCTGCGTTCATCTTTGGACAGATTTCCTGCAAATGAGGAGAAACTTACATAAAAATCAATACAAAAAGGCTTTTGGACACACACTAAACTTAAGGAAAAAGCATTAAAAATACCGTGAAACCACGGTACATCAGTTATCAATATCCCAAGTTTCAACAATTTGATGGCAAAGGAAATCCCAAACAACTTATAGTGCACTTTATCAAGACCTAAAATGCTACTGGGACGTATGGTGAATGTCTTGTTAAAGAGTTCACTCGATCTCTCAGAGAAAATGCATTTGATTGGTACACAGATCTTGAACTTAATTCTATAGATAGTTGGGAGCGATTAGAGCAAGAGTTCCTTAATCATTTCTATAGCACTAGACGTGTCGTTAGTATGATAGAACTTACAAAGGCTCGTCAAAGTGAAGATGAGTTAGTTATTGACTTTATCAATCGCTAGAGAAGTCTGAGCCTTAACTACAGAGATTGCCTTAGTGAAATTTCTAGCATTGAAATGTGCATCCAAGGTATGAATTGGGGTTTTCACTACATTTTGCAAGGATTAAAACCCAATATATTTGAAGAGTTGGCAACTCGTGCACATTACATGGAATCAAGCATGACTTCAAGAGAAGATCAACAATATCCTGTCTATGGACCTCATGAAGACGAAGATATAGAATAACTCAAAAGTGGGGGCAAGTTTGCATTTAAAGATGACTTTGAAGAGTCAATGTATATCTAGACGCTCCTTAACGCATGATCTTAAACTGCAAGTTACAATGCTCTTTGCAACACGAGCTTAAATTGTATGTCACTTAAATTTTCAAGTAGAAATGCTCCTTAAAACACGAGCTTAAACTGTATGTCACTTAAATCTTCAAGTTAGAATTAAATCTTCAAGTTGAAATGGTCACGAGCTTAAACAGTATGTCACTTAAATCATCAAGTTTAAATGCTCCTTCAAACACGAGTTTAAACTGTATGTCACTTAAATCTTCAAGTTAGAGTTAAATCATCAAGTTGAAATGCTCCTTGAAACACGAGCTTAAACTGTATATCACTTTAATTTTTAAGTTTGAGTTAAATCTTCAAGTTGAAATGCTCCTTGAAATACGAGCTTAAACTGTATGTCACTTAAATCTTCAAGTTAGAGTCAAATCTTAAAGTTAAAATGCTCCTTGAAACACGAGTTTAAACTGTATGTCACTTAAATATTCAAGTTAGAGTTAAATCATCATGTTGAAATGCTCCTTGAAATACGAGCTTAAAGTGTATTTCTCTTAAATATTCAAGTTAGAGTTAGATCTTCACGTTGAAATGCTCCTTGAAGCACGAGCTTAAGTTGTATGTCACTTAAATTTTCAAGTTTGAGTGAAATCTTCAAGTTGAAATGTTCCTTGAAATATGAGCTTAAACTGTATGGCACTTAAATCTTCAAGTTAGAGTTAAATCTTCACGTTGAAATGCTCCTTGAAACACAAACTTAAACTGTATGTCACTTAAATTTTCAAGTTTGATTTAAATCTTCAAGTTGAAAAGCTCCTTGAAGTAGAGGCTTCCAATACAACCTTCTAGGTATTACCGAGAAAGTGTTACCCAATTTGCAGATGGATCTATAAACCTTTAGTTTTTAAGATCCAACTCTTTCAGCCAAGCGTCTTCAAGTAGAAGAATGTCTATGGCTAGACCTTCTAGTTCAAAAACCCGGGAGGAAGATGATTTGTATAAAACCACTGAAGTTTTAGAACAGCGTAAATTCCACACTGTGGATTTTTCCCAAACCATCCCCAAGGTCTATTATGAATCTTCTTTTGCAGGAAGTACTTCTTCAAGTGAAATGAAGCCTTCTTTATATAAGAAAATGGATTATGTTGGAGTTATCAAATCTTCAGATAACTTCACCCCAGATAAAAAAAAAATCAACAGATGGTGGAATAGCTCTAAGCATTCTCTTAAAAGGGCTTGGTATGTGGATACATACACAGAAAGACAAAGAATCTCATTTAGAGTTAAATGGTTCAAGGATATGAAGAGATTCAAAAAAGAAATTGAATTCTTCAAATGGTTTGAATGTTCTGGCCAAATTGATGAAACTAATTCATCAATTCAGGTTTTGATAAACATGTGGCATACCAAAGATAAGGTTGTCAAAAGTATTACTCCTCCTCTTGGAGGTATATAATCCCCTACAGGAAAGATGTTTTGAAAGCAGCGCCTTTCAAAAAACCTTCAGAACAAAAGGATAATAGCATTGTAACAGTTGAAGAAATCAACAAAGTTTTTGAGCAAAATAATTATACTAACCAAGTTCTTCATGTTGTTTCGAAACAGATTGAGGATTCAAAGTATAATTATAGTGGTACCAGCCAGATTGGTAACCTAGTTCTTCAAAAGGTGGTTTCAATATAGAAATCAATACTATTTTCAAAATCCATAAATTCTCTCCTGAAGACTTTCCTAAACCAGTTAGTGAGTTCAATAACTCTCCTGAAATTCTAGAAAGGATTAATGATCAGCTCAAAAGGCTTAAGATTATTCAAGGTGATAAGGTTGGAGCTATAAAGATAGACTTCCTTATTCCAAAAACATTTATCCATACCTTCTTTTCCGGATATCCAGTTTGAAGAAAACAATTTGCATCCCCAAAGTGTTGCAGATGGTACATGAATAACAGAATGGAATATAGATAGAATGGCAGATGGCCAAATCTACAATAAACTTCAAGAAATGGGCATTAACTTTACAGCCTACAAATGGAAAAATTCTACCGATAAGCAAGCAGCTAACAGGTTAGTTGCAGGTTTAACAGGTACTCTTAGAAATTGGTGGGACAATTACCTCACAGAACAAAATAGAAATGAAATTCTTAATGCTGTAGCAAACAAGAGTATTGTTAAGACAGAAGGAGGACAAACCTCCACGACTGTAGAAGTAATTGAGGATGCAACCGCAACTCTACTCTACAGCATTGATAAACATTTCATGGGAGAACCACGACTTTTTCAAGATAGAAGTTTAGAAATATTAAACAATCTATACCGCAAGAAATTAACTGATTTCAGGTGGTATAAAGATATGTTTATAACTAAGGTCATGCTAAGAGATGACTGTAATAATGATTATTGGAAACAACGTTTCCTTAGAGGATTACCCCCTCATTTTGCAGAAAAAGTCAGATCAAAAATAAGAGATCGTTGTGATGGTAAAATACCCTACCCCCAGCTTACTTATGCTGATCTTACTAGTTTGATTCATTTTGTATCTATGGATCTATGTACATATCTTAAACTAAAAGAACAACTTAAGAAAGATCAAAAAATTTTAGCTAATGAACTTGGCAGCTTTTGTCAAGACTTTGGATTTCCAAGTTTAAAACCACCTTCAGCAAGAAAGGTTTCAAAGAAAGAACGATCTGGAGATTCGCAGCATTGTAAGAAATCCTCTCGAAGGAAAGTTCGTTCAAAAGAAAAAAGAAGTAGGAAAACTTCTAACAACACTTCTCAAGAGAATAATTGTTGGACATGTGGCAAAACATGTCACAAATCTCCTGACTGTCCAAGAAACAGGAAGAAGAAGAAGAAAATCAATCTTCTTGAAGTAGACGAAGAAACTAAAAACAAGTTTGTTTCTATTTTGGAAGAAGAAGAATCAGGATCAGATTCTGATTCCTCTTCAGATGAAGAAACTGAGGATGAAAAATTTCTCAATGCTGCCCAGAACTCCGAAGATAGTGGTCAAGAATGCAATTGCCAAGGAGCATTTTGCCATTGTGACGACCAATCTGTTCGAGTCCTCTCTGGAGATTCTGCAGAAGTCTTGTTCGTAACTATTGAGCATATCAAAGACGACGACGCTCGAACAAGCTATCTTTTAGAACTTCAAAATCTTGTCATCAAACAAAAGGAAAAGAAAGTTACAACAAGTATAACTCCTTTTAGCATGAAACAAATCATGCAGCAATATATAGATAAGAAGGAAGAACCTTCTATAAATGAACTACGTGCAAAAGTCAATCTTCTTAAAGAAGAAGTTAGAGAAGTCAAGTCACGACTCCACAAGATTGAAATAGATAATTTGGCAGCACAATTTTTAAAGGATGCTGCCATATCATCTAAAGGAAAAGAACCTGTTACCTCGGATGATGAAGATGGCAATTCTAAAGATTATCAGTCTTCTCCTTCATCACCTAAAGGTAATGATGATGCAGGTATTAGTCTAATCACAAAAGTGAGACCCAGAGCTCTCATATTATGATTAAATTAGTCATTAATAATAATGTTGTACTTAACAAAATTGCTTTGTTAGACAGCGGTGCAGATAGAAACTGCATAGTTGAACGTTTGATTCCTAAAAAGTACCTTCAGAAGGGAACTACTAAGTTATACAGCGCGACTGGTGAGCGTATCTGTATAAATTATAAACTTTCAAATTTACATATCTGCAATGACGGTATATGCCTTGGTAATGATTTTGTTATTACAAAAAACATTAATGAAGATATTATTTTGGGTATTCCTTTCATTACTCAAATAAAACCTTATATTTGATCTTTTGATTCAATCAAAATAAAATTTTGGGAAAAGAAATTTCTTTCCCTTTTATAAAAACTCTTTCTCTTGAAGAAAGTACATTTTTGCATAAACAAACTGCTTTTAGAATAAATATTAAAGTTAAGAAAATTGATCAAATTTCAAAAACCCCGGGAATGGTTGCTAAAATAGCCAATCTTCAAAAAACTTTTGAAAAAGAAATTTGCTCAGAATTTCCTAACACATTTAGGGCTCGAAAAACCCACATTATAGATTTACCATACATTGATGGATTTGATGAAAAGATCATTTCTACAAAAGCTAGACCTATTCAGATGAACCATGAACTTATGGAAATCTGTAAAAGGGAAATAAACACTCTTTTGAATAATAAAATTATTCGTCCTTCAAAATCCCCTTGGAGTTGTTCAGCATTTTATGTTAATAATGCAGCTGAACAAGAACGAGGTTCTCCAAGACTTGTTATAAACTACAAGCCTTTAAACACAACTTTGAAATAGATTTTCTATCCAATTCCAAATAAAAGAGAACTTTTAAAAAGAAATTTTATAGCCAATGTTTATAGCAAATTTGATTTGAAATCAGGTTTTTGGTAAATTCAAATTTCCGAAAAGGATAAATATAAAACTACTTTCAATGTCCCGTTTGGACAATTTGAATGAAATGTAATGTCTTTTGGGCTTAAAAATTCCCCATTTGAATTTCAAAATATCATGAATTCAATTTTTAATCACATAAGCAACATTTCAATTGTTTATATTGATGATATATTAATCTTCTCCGAGGACATTGATTCTCATTTCAAACATCTGAATGTTTTCTTTAATATTATTAAGCACAATGGATTAGTCATTAGTGCTAAAAAGATAAAACTGTTTCAAACAAAAATCAGATTTTTAGGACATGATCTTTATCAAGGTACCTACAAACTCATTTGCAGAGCCATTGAGTTTTCAACTAAGTTTCCTAATATTATTCATGACAAAACTCAATTGCAGAGATTCTTAGGAAGCCTTAATTATGTTGCCGAATTTATACCAAAAGTAAGGCACATTTGTAAACCTCTGTTTGACAGGTTGAAAAAGAATCCGTCTCCTTGGAGTGATGAACAAACTAATGCAGTTATTCTTCTTAAGAATATGGTTAAAAATCTTCCTTGTCTTGGTATCCCTAACCAAGATTAATTTATGATTGTAAAAACTGATGCTTCTGACATAGGATTTGGTAACATTCTTAAACAAAGAAAAACCCCAAATTCACCAGAACAATTAGTTCGTTATACCTCAGGAATCTGGAATTCCGCTCAAAAGAACTATAGCACTGTTAAAAAGGAAGTTCTTGCAATTGTTCTTTGCATCACTAAATTTCAGGATGATTTGGTTAATAAAGAATTCCTGATTAGAGTAGATTGTAAATCTGCGGAAAAAAATCCTCCAGAAGGATGTTAAAAATATTGTTTCTAAACAAATTTTTGCTAGGTGGAAAGCTCTGTTATCTAGCTTCGATTTTCAAATCGAATTTATCAATGGAGAAAATAATTCTTTGCCAGATTTTATAACACGAGAATTCTTGCAGAGACATAATGAGCAGGCCACAAGGAATTAGGCCTGTAGTAGGAAAAAAGCCTACAGGAAAACTCAGATTTTCCCAAGTACAAACTAGTGAAAGTTATGCCATGAAGCAGCTAGAAAGCTTTGCTGAAGCGGTATCTCCAGCTAGTGCTAAGTCTCCTTCTAAAGAGAAGGAAAAATTTGAAATGATTCCCTTACAGGTTTTTTCAATCCTTGCTTTAGATAAATAATATGAAGGTTACGAGATTAAACATCTTTTAAAACCTATATATACTAACAGGAATTACGTTGACACCGATAATTCCTTAAAAACCAGAAGATTCTTTGAGTTTATTCTTATAGACACAGGATCTATAGAAATTGAGCATGAACTAGCGGACAAATATGACCCAGATAGTATCTCTTATTCAAAGTTCCCAATAAAAAAGATTTTGTCACCATTTAATTGGTCAGTAGATCATCTACAAACTCCTATCAACTGCTCAAAGAGGTTTAATCCACAAGCCTATAATTGGTATGATTACAAGAATGCTTGGGTAAATTTCTTGTATGTTAGACCAACTACCCATACATGGTTTGTGAAGTATTGTCCAGAAGTTGCAACTTCTACATTTCCCAGATGGTTCTACGAATGGTGGAGCTGTTTCGGAGGAAATAAACAAGTTATGCCAAAACAATTTGCAGAAAGATATCTTCAATTTCAAATTGATGAAGGCATATCAACCCTACCAGAGAATATTAAGCTCTGTAAGTTTTTTTTATTAAAAAAACGTTTATCTTATATTATTAGCTGGACGTTTGTTATTGCAGATTTTCACGGGATTAAATTCTTATCAAAGAAAATCCAAGTCAAAGGTTGGTCTCCGGCCAAAAGGGATGTTCCTTCTTCGTCCAAAAAGAAGAGTCCATCAGAATCCTCATCTTCCAAGAGTGAGTTAAAGAAAAGGTTAGAGAAAGCCTTGTCTGAGTTAGATAATGATCCAGATGAGGAAGACATTAATAGACTTCTTGATGAAGCTTCATCGCAGAGTGATGATAATGGTGATATGATGAAGCCTAAAGCCTTAGCAAGGTCTTATTTAAATCCATTTGATTAAATTCTGATTGAGGTATTAAAATCGGAATAATCAGTCTTTCAGATAGAGATCTAAAAGATCGGAATTATCAAGAAAGAGATAAAGGAATCTCAAAGATATGGAATCTTTATCGTATTAATCAGATAAGATCAACTAACCTACAAGGCAGACAGGCATGGCCGACAATTCTAGCCCACAAAGACTTTATCAAAAGATAAAGAAGATGCTTTCCTAAAAGCAAAAGCAACTGACAGCTGAAAAAGCAAAAGGAATGGATGGATATCAATAGCAAATTACAAGAAAAGCTTTTAGATTTCTCTTATCTTTTCAAGATTTCCCTTATCTTTTGAATTCTATATAAGACTTCGTATTTTTCATTCAGGGCATCACAAAAATTTCCAATACAAAAATTTCTAGAAGCTCCCTCTCTATGAATCTTTTGTACATGGATCATCAACAAATAAAGCTTGTTTATTAGTAAGATTCTTTCTTCAACTAGAAAGTCAAGATCAAGATAAAGTTCAAGTCTAAGATCAAGATCAAGTCCAAGTTCAAGTCCAAGATCAAGATTGAGATAAATCCCAAGTTCAAGATCAATCTTTAGGTCCCTTGAATTTATATTTGAAAAAGCAAATTCAGAGAAATCATAGAGATTAGAAGACTTACACTTGAAATAATAAATCGATTGTTGCTATAATCTTCAGTTCTTGATTCTTGTTTTTTCGACGCGAATTTTTATTGTCTACAAATTCTAGCACGCATAGTGGGACAATCTCTACCTCTCATCTCAACTTTACAAGCATAAAATAATATCAAAATGTCTTCTACTATAGAAGAACAACTAACAAGCATAACTAAAACAATTGAAGGCCAGACAAAGTGCGCACACGAACAAGATGCTAAACTTTCAAAGCTAACAAATAAGATGGATAACGTGATTGAAAGAAGATCAAGTCAATACCTCTGAAGCTTTCTAAAGTTCAACACAAAAAAGTGTCTTGCGTAAAGCAAACAAAGATCAAAGAGATTCATATCTCAGATGAAGGTTTGATTCCAATTGATCAGTTAAAGAATTTTATCATAGAGACAATTGAAGACAAATCTGAGTCTTCATCCAAATTTTCTCACATATATGCAAAGCCATATACACAAAGAATTGATAACTTGAAAATGTATGAGGGTTATCAATATCCCAAGTTTCAACAATTTGATGGCAAAGGAAATCCCAAACTACTTATAGCGCACTTTATCGAGACTTACAATGCTGCTGGGACGTATGGTGAATGTCTTGTTAAAGAGTTTGTTCAATCTCTCAGAGAAAATGCATTTGATTGGTACACAAATCTTGAACCTAATTCAATAGATAGTTGGGAGTGATTAGAGCAAGAGTTCCTTAATCATTTCTATAGCACAAGACGTTTCATTAGTATGATAGAACTTACAAAGGCTCGTCAAGGTGGAGATGAGTTAGTTATTGACTTTATCAATCGCTGGAAAAGTCTGAGCCTCAACTGCAGAGATTGCCTTAGTGAAATTTCTAGTATTGAAATGTGCATCCAAGGTATGAATTGGGGTCTTCACTACATTTTGCAAGGATTAAAACCCAATATATTTGAAGAGTTGGCAACTCGTGCACATTACATGGAATTAAGCATGACTTTAAGAGAAGATCAACAATATCCTGTCTATGGACCTCATGAAGACGAAGATATAGAAGAACTCCAAAGTGGGGGCAAGTTTGCATTCGAAGATGACTTTGAAGAGTCAATGTATATCTAGACGCTCCTTAACGCATGGCTTTAACTGCAAGTTACAACGCTCTTTGAAACACGAGCTTAAATTGTATGTCACTTAAATTTTCAAGTTGAAATGCTCCTTAAAACACGAGCTTAAACTGTATGTCACTTAAATCTTCAAGTTAGAATTAAATCTTCAAGTTGAAATGCTCATTGAAATACGAGCTTAAACTGCATGTCACTTAAATCATCATGTTGAAATGCTCCTTGAAACACGAATTTAAACTGTACGTCACTTAAATCTTCAAGTTAGAGTTAAATCTTCACGTTGAAATGCTTCTTGAAACACGAGCTTAAACTGTATGTCACTTAAATTTTCAAGTTTGAGTTAAATCTTCAAGTTGAAATGCTCCTTGAAACACGAGCTTAAACTGTATGTTACTTAAATCTTCAAGTTAGAGTTAAATCTTCAAGTTGAAATGCTCCTTGAAACACAAGCTTAAACTGTATGTCACTTAAATTTTCAAGTTTGAGTTAAATCATCATGTTGAAATGCTCCTTGAAACACGAGTTTAAACTGTATGTCACTTAAATCTTCAAGTTAGAGTTAAATCTTCACGTTGAAATGCTCCTTGAAACACGAGCTTAAACTGTATGTCACTTAAATTTTCAAGTTTGAGTTAAATCTTCAAGTTTAAATGCTCCTTGAAATACGAGCTTAAAGTGTATGTCTCTTAAATCTTCAAGATAGAGTTAAATCTTCACGTTGAAATGCTCCTTGAAACAAGACTTAAACTGTATGTCACTTAAATTTTCAAGTTTGAGTTAAATCTTCAAGTTGAAATGTTCCTTAAAATATGAGCTTAAACTGTATTGCACTTAAATCTTCAAGTTAGAGTTAAATCTTCACGTTGAAATGCTCCTTGAAACCCGAACTTAAACTGTATGTCACTTAAATTTTCAAGTTTGAGTTAAATCTTCAAGTTGAAATGCTCCTTGAAATACAAGCTTACTCTATGTCACTTAAATCTTCTAGTTAGAGTTAAATGTTCAAGTTGAAATGCTCATTTAAACACGAGCTTAAATTGTATGTCACTTAAATCTTCAAGTTTGAGTTAAATCTTCAAGTTGAAATGCTCCTTAAAACACGAGATTAAATTGTATGTACCTTAAATCTTCAAGTTTGAGCTAAATCATCGAGTTAAAATTATTCTTGAGACACGAGTCTAAATTGTATATCATAAAGGTCTTTAAATTGTTGAGCTAAATCTTCAAGTTAAAATGCTCCTTAATGTACGAGCCTAAACTACATGTTACTCCTGGCCCGCAAGAGTATAAACTATGTACGACACAACAAAAAATAACTCACTCCCCAGAACTACGTTGCGACTTGATCCTCTTCATTGAGATATGTAGGCACTTAGAACCATATTCTAACTTCAGTTGCAGGAGTGTCAAAAAAGTCAAATGTTCCCACTTGATCTGTTACATGAGTTCAAGCTATGAGTAAGTTTTCATAAAACTTTAGACTTGCATCAAATGGTGGTGACTCGGGGCAAACCCTTATGAATAAAATTGTTTCAAGATGAAGTTTTAAAATCTCCAAGTATGCAAGTTGAAGTCTTCAAATTCTTCAAGCCTAGTCTTTGAAGATAAAATATCTCGACAAGACTTGAAGAAGGGGCATTTGTAGTAACTTAAGATTTATTAAATATAAATTAATTTATAAAGTTGTTCGAATTAATATTAATGAATATATTAGTCCAAATATATATTATGGATTAATATAATTGATTTAATTATTTAAATTCAGATAAATATGAATTTAATTAAAGCTCGCTTCATAAAGCCCACATGATATTTCACTTAAATCTGATTGGCCGAAGGGAGCCCTGTTTTAATCGCAACTCATCTATTCTAAAACTATAAATAGGGATCTCATAATTTAGAAAAAGAGAACCAATAATTCTAAACAAGAAGCTAGAGAAAGCTCGTACATCAAAAACCATTCAACTAGAAAGTCAAGATCAAGATAAAGTTCAAGTCAAGATCAAGTTCTAGTCCAAGATCAAGTTCAAGATCAAGTTCAAGAACAATCAAGATCAAGACCACCGGATTCAAGATCAAGGTCCAAGCCCTTGAATTCAACTAGGAAGTCAAAATCATGATAAAGTTCAAGTCCAAGATCAAGTTCAAGATTGAGATGAGAGGTAAAGATTGTCCCACTGGGCGTGCCAGAATTTGTAGACAATAAAAATTCGCGTCAAGAAAACAATAATCAAGAATGGAAGATTATAGAAACAATCGATTTATTATTTCAAGTGTGAGTGTTACAATCTCTATGATTCCTATGAATTCGCCTTTTCAAATGTAAATTCATGGGATTTAAAGTCTGATCTTGAACTTGGGATTTATCTCTATCTTGATCTTGATCTTGGACTTGAAATTTATCTTGATCTTGACTTTCTAGTTGAATTCAAGGGCTTGGAGATTGATCTTGAATCCAGTGGTCTTGATCTTGATTTTTCTTGAACATAATTTTTTACTTGAACTTGGACTTGATCTTGACTTGAACTTTATCTTGCTCTTGACTTTCTAGTTGAATTCAAGGGCTTGGAGCTTGATCCTGAATTCGGTGGTCTTGATCTTGATCGTTCTTGAACTTGAACTTTATCTTGATCTTGACTTTCTAGTTGAATTCAAGGGCTTGGCGCTTGATCTTGAATTTAGTAGTCTTGATCTTGATCGTTCTTGAACTTGATCTTGGATTTGAACTTTATCTTGATCTTGACTTTCTAGTTGAATTCAAGGGCTTGGAGCTTGATCTTGAATTCGGTGGGCTTGATCTTGATCGTGCTTGAACTTGATCTTGGACTTGAACTTTATCTTGCTCTTGACTTTCTAGTCGAATTCAAGGGCTTGGCGCTTGATCTTGAATTCGGTGGGCTTGATCTTGATCGTGCTTGAACTTGATCTTGGACTTGAACTTTATCTTGCTCTTGACTTTCTAGTCGAATTCAAGGGCTTGGCGCTTGATCTTGAATTCGGTGGGCTTGATCTTGATCGTGCTTGAACTTGATCTTGGACTTGAACTTTATCTTGCTCTTGACTTTCTAGTCGAATTCAAGGGCTTGGCGCTTGATCTTGAATTCGGTGGGCTTGATCTTGATCGTGCTTGAACTTGATCTTGGACTTGAACTTTATCTTGCTCTTGACTTTCTAGTCGAATTCAAGGGCTTGGCGCTTGATCTTGAATTCGGTGGGCTTGATCTTGATCGTGCTTGAACTTGATCTTGGACTTGAACTTTATCTTGCTCTTGACTTTCTAGTCGAATTCAAGGGCTTGGCGCTTGATCTTGAATTCGGTGGGCTTGATCTTGATCGTGCTTGAACTTGATCTTGGACTTGAACTTTATCTTGCTCTTGACTTTCTAGTCGAATTCAAGGGCTTGGCGCTTGATCTTGAATTCGGTGGGCTTGATCTTGATCGTGCTTGAACTTGATCTTGGACTTGAACTTTATCTTGCTCTTGACTTTCTAGTCGAATTCAAGGGCTTGGCGCTTGATCTTGAATTCGGTGGGCTTGATCTTGATCGTGCTTGAACTTGATCTTGGACTTGAACTTTATCTTGCTCTTGACTTTCTAGTCGAATTCAAGGGCTTGGCGCTTGATCTTGAATTCGGTGGGCTTGATCTTGATCGTGCTTGAACTTGATCTTGGACTTGAACTTTATCTTGCTCTTGACTTTCTAGTCGAATTCAAGGGCTTGGCGCTTGATCTTGAATTCGGTGGGCTTGATCTTGATCGTGCTTGAACTTGATCTTGGACTTGAACTTTATCTTGCTCTTGACTTTCTAGTCGAATTCAAGGGCTTGGCGCTTGATCTTGAATTCGGTGGGCTTGATCTTGATCGTGCTTGAACTTGATCTTGGACTTGAACTTTATCTTGCTCTTGACTTTCTAGTCGAATTCAAGGGCTTGGCGCTTGATCTTGAATTCGGTGGGCTTGATCTTGATCGTGCTTGAACTTGATCTTGGACTTGAACTTTATCTTGCTCTTGACTTTCTAGTCGAATTCAAGGGCTTGGCGCTTGATCTTGAATTCGGTGGGCTTGATCTTGATCGTGCTTGAACTTGATCTTGGACTTGAACTTTATCTTGCTCTTGACTTTCTAGTCGAATTCAAGGGCTTGGCGCTTGATCTTGAATTCGGTGGGCTTGATCTTGATCGTGCTTGAACTTGATCTTGGACTTGAACTTTATCTTGCTCTTGACTTTCTAGTCGAATTCAAGGGCTTGGCGCTTGATCTTGAATTCGGTGGGCTTGATCTTGATCGTGCTTGAACTTGATCTTGGACTTGAACTTTATCTTGCTCTTGACTTTCTAGTCGAATTCAAGGGCTTGGCGCTTGATCTTGAATTCGGTGGGCTTGATCTTGATCGTGCTTGAACTTGATCTTGGACTTGAACTTTATCTTGCTCTTGACTTTCTAGTCGAATTCAAGGGCTTGGCGCTTGATCTTGAATTCGGTGGGCTTGATCTTGATCGTGCTTGAACTTGATCTTGGACTTGAACTTTATCTTGCTCTTGACTTTCTAGTCGAATTCAAGGGCTTGGCGCTTGATCTTGAATTCGGTGGGCTTGATCTTGATCGTGCTTGAACTTGATCTTGGACTTGAACTTTATCTTGATCTTGACTTTCTAGTTGAATTCAAGGGCTTGGAGCTTGATCTTGAATTCGGTGGTCTTGATCTTGATCGTTCTTGAACTTGATCTTGGACTTGAACTTTATTTTGATTTGAACTTTATCATGATGTTGACTTCCTAGTTGAATTCAAGGGCTTGGAGCTTGATCTTGAATCTGCTGGTCTTGATTTTGATCATTCTTGAACTTGATCTTGGACTTGAACTTGATCTTAACTTGAAATTTATCTTGATCTTGACTTTCCAATTGAATTCAAGGGCCTGGAGCTTATCTTGAATTCGGTGGTTTTGATCTTGATTGTTCTTGAAGTTGATCTTGATCTTGAACACTTGAATTCTTGAATTCTTTAACTTGTAGAGAAATTTATGGTTTTTAATCTACGAGCTTTCTCTAGCTTCTTGTCTAGAATTATTGGTTCTCTTTTTCTGAATTATGAGACCCCTATTTATAGTTTTAGAATAGAGGAGTTGCGATTAGAACAGGGCTCCCTTCATCCAATTAGATATATGTGAAATATCATGTGGGTTTTATGTAGCAAGCTTTAATTAAATTCATATTTATCTGAATTTAAATAATTAAATCAATTATATTAATCCATAATATTTATTTGGACTAATATCTTCATTAATTTAATATAATCCGAACAACTTTATAAATTTATATTTAATAAATCTTAAGTAATCGTATAACACTAATGCATGGCAAAAAATGAACTTGTCACATACATGCTTGTTCAGTTCTCAGTCTATCTCTTGTTCTTAAATCGATGCTATTTGGAGAACATAACATAATGTTTCTCAGCATTATTATAATTTCTAATAATAAATCTACGTTCAAGTATAATGGAAAACCCACCAGACCAGCTAAATTCCAAGTACAAGATGCTTGGGAGGGGAGGGGAGGGAAGGGGGGTGATTGATCTCTTTGACCAGACTTTTTAATTTGTTATCGAGGATCAAGTACCTGATGGATGAGTTTATTTGAGATTTCTACTGAAGGAAATAACCACTAAATCCTTCTCTGAATGACTTGTTGACACTAGTCGGAGTAAGGCATTGAATAGAATCCAGAATGCCAAAGGAGCAGCGATTAAGCTACTTGCAGAGATCATAATAGTACTGAATTTGCTAGATTTTAAGAGTTGGAAAACCCCAATTAAGCATTTCTTTATAACTTCATAACACCTGGCTAATAAGATTCTTAGCTTTACCAGATACATCGGGTGTTGAAGGGAAGCTGAGGTCTACCTTCATAATTTAATAATACTCTGAGTTTGTACTGCATCTTGGTTTTCCAAGTAACAGTTACAAGATGAAAAGAAGCAGAAGTATTTTTACCTTCTGAATGTGTCAGTCTGTTTCTCGGACTCAAATGAAGGCACACCATATAAAAACTCATAGCAAAGGATCCCAAGGGTCCAGTTGTCAACTGCATAATCATGAGCTTCGTTCTCCACCATTTCTGGTGCCAGATAATCCAGAGTTCCGCACATTGTATGTCTCTTGCTTCTAGATTGTACAGACCACCCAAAGTCTGCAATCTTTAAGCGACCCTGCATTTCGTGCGATAATATAATTAATATTTTACTCTAACGAAGCAGCGCGCCAATAATTCCCTGGTTGGTTTTAGCTGCAGTTGATGGACAATCGAATCCAGTCCTAATTGGGACGCCCAAAAAAGACCTAAGTGCTAAAATTATCTTAATAGGACCATCCTAAGTGCTCTGTTATATATGGTTTTATTAGGATACATCTACAGATATATTCCCTTGCTCTCGATTTTCATTATCCTATGAAATAATGGTTGAAAGACATGCAAATTATTTGAATACACTAGCTATATTTTGAGATAGTGAATTTTTTTACAATTTAGACATTTTTTTCTTGAACAAGCTAATTTACGTCGAAACAAAATGAGATAGATGATGCAAGCTCTGATGATCGTCAGAATGACGAATCACATGTAGAACTTAATGTCTCACATTCATAGCTTTAGCTAAAATTAATAAAGAATCAGACGACCGCTATTTTACTTGAGCCTGGTTATACAGCGACATGAGGTGAAATCAAAAGAATTCTATATAACAGTAGAAAGATTACAACGCAGCATTTCCAGCCAACATAAATTAACAGAAAATGCAACAACAAAAATATAGGCAATGACATATTGGAAACAAGACTGATCAGAGAAGAGCTTTTAAAGGCTTGTTCCATAGGTTGATTCGATCAACACGCAGGGGTGAAAGTCGCCTAGGCAACTATGGTGTGCTTTGCACCAACTAAAAGTGTCAATACTCCAAGAAGCTCTACTGCTTTTTCCTTTTCCGTGAAAAAAACAGAAGCTGATTGAATTTTACAGGAAGGATATATATGAAGGATACTACTAGGTCAATGGTCTCTAAAGGTTCGACCCTCAGGAGTCAGGACTAAAGAGGGAAGCTGAATTTCGAAGCAACGTGACCCTTCGAGTTGATCTATAGTGTTATGGACCTTCCCCCACCACGTCTAGGACTGCCACATTGGTTCCCTTATTTAATGGCCATGATTTGGAAACTTGGTTGTAGAGAGTGAAGAGGAGAGAAATATGGTAAAGACATAACCAGTTCAAATCCTGCATGATTTACATGTATGCTGAGCAGGTTAAATCACATTGTCTCAAACCTTACTCTAAAAACTTGAAGAACAACTAAACGACAGAGAAACACATATCACGAATACAGGGATGAAAGAAGAGCGGCTACAGAATAATGGAACACATACAGAGAGAGAAAATATGTGAATGATAGACACAGGAAAAGCTGGCAATAGTCAAGTAGAAGACATAGTAAAAGGTAGACTTCCGACCCACTTAATGAAGATGAGAACATAAATAGTCAATTTGATCCATACATACAGGTAGAAAAACAAAATGGAGATCACAACATTAATCGTCAGGAAGAAGATCTAAGAAATTCAGCAAAATATTACAAATGTTAGCATTGAGGCAGATTTGTCACCAAAACATTTACATAATCTGCAACAAAGTGATGCAAGAAAGAAAGCACCACGAAACAGAAGTGTTCCCCCTAAGGGAGTATCAACAAGGAGTACCAAATCTAAATTTGTTTCTCAATTATTGAGAAGGCACTATTTTGGAATATAGATTCGTTAACTCTCAAGAATCTTTTGAGAGACTAGTTGATCTAATAAGACGATACCACTATTCATTTATTGCTATCCTGGAACCATTCCAAGATGCATCAAATCTGGAGGAATGCGGTAGAATATTGGAACTAAACAATGCCCTTACCAACTCCTCAAGGCAAAATTTGGATTTTCTGGGAAAATGCAGGGGAGTCTTATAGAAAATACCGATCAACACATTACTATTAATCTGTAGCAGGATGGAGGTCAACAAGAGGTCATACTGACTGCCATAAACGCTAATGTGATACTAACATATGAGAAGAGCTGTGGGACTCACTAGTTCATATTGCAGAGAATAAACCTTGGCTGGCAGTCGGTTACTTCAATGTAATTCTTAAACAGGATGAGAAACATGGTTGGCTTACCTGTCTTCATTAATGAGACTATGGATTTGCTCAATGTATTGCCTCATGTGGACTAATGATTTGGGTTTCTCTGGAAGCAAATATACTTGGCGGGATGGAAGAATTGGGGATGCATGCATATTTTAAAAGGTTGGACAGAATTTTGTGCAATCAGGAGTTTCTACATCTATTTCCAACAAATAAGGTTACTCACTTCATCAGAAAAGGTTTAGACCATGCCCCACTTCATTTAGAGAGCAATGTAATGGACTACGTTGTGATAAAACATTCAAGTTCTTGAACTTTTGGTCTAACCACAAGACCGTTATGGGGGTGATAGAACAAAATTGGACAGCTGACATCACTGGCAATCCCTTTTACATATACCAACACAAGATCAAAAAACTGAAGGCATTGAGTGAGTGGAACAAAAACACATATGCAAACATATTTCAAAAGATCGCAACAATTGAGGATACTATCAGAGTTAAGGAGATGCAGTTTGAAACAGAGCCCTCGTTGGTTAACAGGGAGCTCCTCTTTGAACTCCTACAATTGAAGGAACAGTTTTGGAAGCAAAAATTTGGGATGCAATGGTTTAAGGATGGATAGAAAAATACTAAATTCTTTCACTCATATGTAAAGGGAAGGAGAAAGATATTAGCTTTGCAGATTATTTAAAATAATCAGGGGATCTGGATTACCAGAAAAGAAGAGATGGGGGATGACGCGGTGAGATTCTTTGAAAATCAGTTTCTGGAAGAAAGAATGCCTACAAATTTTCAGATTTTAAATCACATCCCAAAGAATATTACAGAGGAACAGAACCTAACTCTTGAAGAATTAACAATAGAGGAGGAAGTTTAGAAAGATTGTATTTACTCTTAACGGGGACAGTTGTAGTGGAGATGATGGCTTTACTGGAGTCTTCTACCAAAAGTGTTGGGGTATTATCAGAAAAGACATTACTACTCTTATGGTTAAAGCATTCTTTTGTGCATATGAACTGCCTAAGTTCATCACACACACAAAATAGTGCTTTTACCCAAAAAGGATTCTGTCGACACATTTGCAGATATGAGACCTATAAGTTTTGAGTAACTCTGTCAACAAAATCTTCTCTAGAGTAATGCATGAAAGAATGATTGCGATCCTATCTTTTCTAGTTTCATCTTCTCAAACATGTTTTGTTAAGGGTAGAAGCATAATAGAAAATGTATTATTAGCACAGGAGATTATCGGGCACATCAAAATTAGAGCCAAGAATGTGAATGTGGTGATCAAACTAGACATGGCCAAAACCTATGACAGGCTATCTTGGTTGTTTCTAACTAAAGCCCTCAGAAAGTTTGTATTCAGTGAAGTTATCACAGATATGATCTGGAGCCTAGTCTCCAATAAATGGTGCTCAGTACTAGTTAATGGACAAAGTAAGGGTTTTTTCAAATCCTCTTGAGGAGTAAAGCAGGGTGACTCTCTATCTCCTACTTTGTTCATATTGGTTACAGAAGTTCTATCTAGAGGCTTAAACTCTCTCCATGAGGATCCTAGTTTCAAAGTCTATGGCATGCCAAAATGGAGCCCACAGATCAATCATCTCTCATATGGAGATGATACTATCATCTTCTGCTAAGCAGATAATAAGTCATTAAAGAAATAATGAGAATTCTGAAAAGATATGAAAGATCTTCAGGGCAGATGATCAATAGTGAGAAGATCTACTTTTATCTCCACCATTAAGACTGAAAATCACATTGCAAATAGAACTCAAAATTCCTTAGGTATGAAAAAAGGTTGTTTCCCATTTACATTCTTAGGATATCCTATTTATATGGAAGGAGGAAGATTGCAAATTTTGAATATCTGATGAAGAATATTATGAATAGAGTACAACCGATGCAGAATAGATTACTCTCATTTGGTGGTAGATATATTTTAATCAAACATGTTCTACAAACCATGCCAATTTACCTACTTTCAGCTATGAATCCCCTAGTAGGGGTGATTAAACAGATCCATCAAATGTTTGCTAATTTCTTTTGGAATAATACACCAGGGAAATAAACATTGGGTGGCTTGGGAAACTCTATGTTTACCAAAGGATGATGGAGGATTATGATTCATATCCCTAAAGGATACTTCAAATGCCCTATTTGGTAAGCTATGGTGGAATTTTAGAACCACTACAAGCCTATGGATTAAATATATGTGGAATACATATTGCAAAAAGCTACACCCAATCACTGCAGACGGAAGAAACAGTTCCAATATCTGGAAGAAAATGATACAAATTAGGGAGGTAATAGAGCACCTGGTTTGGTGGAACCTAAACAAGGAAATTCTAGTTTCTGGTTTGAAAACTGGACAGGGCATGGTGCGTTGTACTTCACTATCCCTGATGGATTGATAGAGCAAGAAGCTAAGGTGACAAGCTATGTACTAAATGGAGTATGGAAGATTGAAAAGCTGAATGAAGATCTACCAGAGGATATGGTTCAACACATCAGGGACAATATCAACCCTCCTCTGTTAGAGGAAAGGAATGATACTCTAATATGGACCACTGAAAACTCAGGAGAATTTTCAGTCAAGAGTGCACTGGAATATTTGAGACCTAAAAATACTAAGCAGGAAGTATATAGATCCATATGGGAAAAAGGGTTGCCTATCAAAGTCAGTATCTTCATGTGGAGAGTGGTGGGAGGATGTTCGTATGTATGAAAATAGGCATAATGTTATATGACATGTATATGATGAACTTGTACATTGTTGATACTATATGTTTATTAGTTCACTTATGAATATGTGTCGATTTATATTGTCTAAGTAAGATGATATGTACACCTAAATGCCATGTTATGTAAAGTAGGATGTTAGTCATGATTCTTGTTGGGTTACATGATTGAGTAAGGTTATGGGGCTTTACTTGGTCATTGCACTTGTTGACTTAATAGGGATTCATGGGTAATTGACTGGCTTTGGTTATGTTTAAATGTACTCTTATTCATGCTTATTGTTAATATGACTTGACGATAGAGTTACATTGAGTATGTATTTACTTATATGATATGTATGGATGACTTGACTAGACTTGATGTTGTAGTCCTTGTAATCTACATGCCTATGACTTAACGAATATGCAATATTGATGGTATGGTCTTGTTGAATGTTTTTAAATGGAAAGTGCATACTTTATGAAATGTCCCTTTTCTTAGCATTGATTTCAAAGTATGTGTGCATATGGTCTCATATTTAGTACAAGTGGCGTACTAACCCCATTTCTTCCTTTTTTCCAAATATTTTAGGTTCCGGTCATTAAAGTGTTTTTGAGGGAAACTTGAAGAAGGATTGGATCCATTGATCATCCAATTAGGGATAGGTCCTCATTTTCTGAGGGCGATGCCAATATCGAGCTTATGTTGTTGTTTTAGTTCTAAGACTCTTACATTCTATCTCCTTTGATTTGAGTACGGATTGTATAAAGCCTATATGTATCTATCTTTACATTGATGTATGGGCTACACCCACATTACTAATCAGGGTTAGATGGCTATGAGATGAGACAATATTTGAAGACTATGTTCTATCTTATATATATATACTTATGTGCAATAAGAGTAGAAGGCTATGTAACCTTCCTATACGAAGGGTCTATGTATACTTGATATATATATATATATATATATATATATGTATGTATGTAGAGGTCTATATAAACCACCAATTAGATATAAATGAAAATTTTTAAATTTTCCGCTAAATTTGACCTATAAACCCAATGATGTAAACTAGGAGGCTAGTATTAGTCCTCAAAGAGGACGATTACACCGGTTACGTCTAGTGGGTAAACCCGGATGTGATATTGTGTCTCATGTACAGGAAGCCATGAAAGACCTAGTGAAAAATTTTCATAGGTTGGCTATATTGGGTGTTAGGTTTGAAGATTCTCTGAATGGTCGTTTTATGGTCCATCATTACTCCGAGTCATCCTTGGTGGTTGAGGTGAAGTCCAAACAACACCTTGATCAACCATTGATGGAGTTGAAGGAATCGGTCTTGGTAAGCTTAATGAGTCATTCTCCTTTGGGGGGGGATGGTGTCTTGAGGTATCGAGGAAGGTTGTGTGTTCCCAATGTAGATGGTTAAAGGAACTGGATCCTTGAGTAAGCTCATGGGTTACTCCAATCATCCGGGTTCGACAAATATGTACCATGACCTTAGGAAAGTGTTTTGGTGGGAAGGTTTGAAAAGTATATAGCGGAATTTGTTGCTGAGTGTCAAAATTGCAAGCAAGTGAAGGCTGAACACAAAAAGCTGGGTGGTTTACTTCAAGAAATCGAAGTTCCTACTTGGAAGTGGGAAGCCATCAATATGGATTTTGTGGTCGGTTTGCCTCGGAGACAGAAAGCAATATGAATCTATATAGGTGGTTGTGGATAGGTTGACCAAATCTGCTCATTTCATTCCCGTCAAGTCTACCTATTCGGCGGAGGATTATGCAAAGATATTAATAGATGAGATTGTGTGTCTCCATGGTATTCCGTTATCCATCATATCGGATAAGGGTGCACAATTCTCATTTAGGTTTTGGATGTCATTCCAAGAAGGCTTGGGTACCAAGATGAAGTTAAGCACCACTTTTCATCCCTAAATGGATGGTCAAGCAGAGCGTACTATTCAAAACCTTAAGGATATTCTTAGGGCTTGTATCATTTATTTCAAAGGAAATTGGGATAAAAATTTTCCTTTGGTGGAGTTTTCTTGCAACAATAGTTTCCATTCATCCATATCCATGGCTCCTTATGAAGCCTTGTTTGGTAGGAGGTGTAGGTGTCCAATTGGATGGTTTGAAGTGAGTGAGTCTTCAATTTTGGGTCCTAATTTGATTTATAAGACTTTGGAGAAAGTTCATATCATAAGGAACTGATTGTAAACAACCTATAGTCAACAAAAGTCTTATGCCGATCATTGGAGAAGGGAATTAGAGTTTGAAGAGGGTGATAAAGTGTATTCGAAAATTTCGCCTATGAAAGGGTGGTTAGATTTGGCAAATAAGGGATGTTGAGTCCTCGTGATGTGGGTCCCTATGAAATCTTGCAAAAGGTTGGTAAGGTTGCCTATGAGTTAAGGTTGCCTAGTGAATTGGCTTCGGTTCATCTGGTTTTCCATGTTTACATTCTTAAGAAGTGTATTAGTGATCCCGAGTCTATTCTTCCTATTGAGGGTCTTGGTGTGAAGGAAAACCTGTAACAACCTGTTTAGTAGGTTCGAGCAGTAAAATTATTTTGATAAAAAACTGACTGGGTCGACGGACCACGCGACGGACCGTCATGGTCACGACGGCCCGTGATGGATTCCGTCGTCCCATACTTGTGTAATTTCTTCTGCTACTCTTCTCATTACCCTCGACGACAAGTAGGACAAACCGTCATAGGCACGACGGACCGTCGAGGGCCTTCGTTCCAAAACACTTCAACTCTGAAATCTGGGTACTGAGATCGACTCTCTGAACTTTGTGACGGACCTGCAGGACGGACCGTCGCAGATACGACGGGCCATCACAGGTTGCGTAACCCCAACTGGGTCGGATTTCTGCTAAAGGTTTTAAAGGGGTGTTTTGGACTATTAATGACAAACTTTATGAAATTAGTGGAGTAAGTTTAATAATTTATTTACTTGGGGGTTAAAGGAGATAACTTTAAAATAAATAATGGGTTACTTTTATCATAATGAATTGTATGATAATTAGGGTAAAAGAAAAAGAATCTGGAGAAGAAAAA